>NW_028317914.1:2130961-2435384 GCF_062004578.1 Staurois parvus | reverse complement strand
GTCTCTTAGCAAATACCTTGGGGTGTCTACTTTCCAAAAAGGGGTCATTAGGGGTTTTCTTGCACCGTCTTAGCATTTTAGCTACTCAAGAAATTTGATAGGCAGTCAGAAAGTATAAGCTGCGTAAATTCCAGTATATATACAGTACCATAAATTGTAGATGCTATAAATTTCACACAAACTAAATAATTTACACGTATTAGGATTTTTTTTATCAAAGATATGTAGCAGAATACATTTTAACCTGAATTTATTCAAAATTTGAGTTTATTTATATTTTTTATAACAGAAAGTAGAAAATATATTTAAAAAAATTTTTTCTGTGTTTTTCATTTGGGTACAGCATTGCATGATCACACAGTTATTAGCTGAAATAGCGCAGTGCCAGCAAACAATGGCATGGTCAGGAAGGGGGGGGGGGGGACCTTCCGGGGCTAAAGTGGAAAAGGATCATGCAACTGTATTTAATTTAGTTAAAAAAAGAATAATCTGAGTACCGTACCTTATTTAACTATTGCTGTTCAGAGGTCACATGACGTTTCCCAGGTCTTTCCTGTCCTCTGCTGATGTATGAATCAGTGTCTGCAGAGTGCTGATTGGTGCTGTGCCAGCCACATGACATAAAAAAAGGGTTTCAGAATCAAGAAGTAAAAGGAATAATAAGCAACAAAATGTTTTAAAGCATTATAGAAATCTGTATTTCAAAGCAGATGTTTATTTTGTTTTATTTTTTTGCAGTAACAGGAGGAGTTTGAATTGACTGACAAAAGCTTTCACTTTGTTCACACTATACAGAGATCTGGAGGAGGTTCTGCCAAACACTGGCTGTGTCTATAGTGTGCATATGGGGGGATTAATAGGAAGGCGAAGCCTCCATCACTTAATATCTTATATCCCAGCCTCATATTGTATAGAAATATGAGAACATAGAGGAGGAGGGAGGGGAGTGTAATTTACCATTGTGTATACCCCTGTATGTGTGACACTATAGTCACATGGGCAGCACAGATAAGAAACAGGAGAAAATGAAAGCATTGAAAAGGAAATTAAACTGGAGCATGCTCAGTAGATGTGGCAACGCCTGGTCTACACAACGTCAGGCTGCAGTGGGACACAGACAAGGTGGGAGGGAGAGACGGTGAAATAAAGGACCATGATTTTTGCAGTCTACAGAAACAAATGCTCTAGTGGATAAATGGGTATGAACACAATGCATTATATTATTATTATTATTATTATTATTATAATACAGGATTTATATAGCGCCAACAGTTTGCTCAGCACTTTACAATATAACAGGAGACAATACAGCAACAATACAGTTCAATACAAGAGGGAAAGGAGGGCCCTGCTCTTTGGAGCTTACAATCTAGTAGGGAGGGGCTAGTGGTACAAAAGGTAGTAACTGTGAGGGATGGACTGGTTGGAAGAGTAGAAGATTATTAGCTGAGGGCAGGATAGGCTTCCCTGAAGAGATAGGTTTTCAGAGATCGCCTAAAAGTGAGCAGAGTAGGCGATAGTCTGATAAATTGGGATAGAGAGTTCCAGGGGATGGGGAAGCTCTGGAGAAGTCCTGGAGAGTAGCATGGGAGGAGGAGACAAGGGAGCTAGAGAGCAGGAGGTCTTATGGTTTGGGTGATATTTAGAGACAAGATTGGTGATGTAATTTGGGGCAGAGCTATAATTGGCTTTATACGTTATTATTAATGTTTTGAATTTTATTCGTTGGGCAATGGGAAGCCAGTGGAGGGATTGGCAGAGAGGGGCGGCAGATACAGAACGTTTAGTAAGGTGGATGAGTCTGGCAGCAGCATTCATGATAGACTGAAGAGGGGATAGCCTGCGATGAGGTAGGCCAATGAGGAGGGAGTTAAAATAGTCAAGGCGTGATATAACAAGGGAGTGAATAAGTTGCTTAGTGGTTTCCGAGGTTAGGAACGGGAGTATCTTGGAGATGTTGCGGAGGTGAAGTCTACATGATTTGGACAGTGATTGGATTTGGGGGTGAAAGGACAGATGGGAGTCTAGGATTACACCTAGTACCCTGGCATGAGGAGAGGGAATGATGATTGTGTTATTGATCTTGATGGAGAAGTCAGGGGAGGGGGCACGGGCTGGGGGGAATACTAAGCGCTCAGTTTGGAAAGATTGAGTTTGAGGAAAGGGAGTGACATCCATGCCGATATGTCACTTAGTAGGTTAGTAATGCGAGAGGAGACTGAAGGGGTGAGGTGATGGGTACAAAGACAGATTTATGTGTCATCAGCATAGAGATGGTACTTAAAGCCATGGGAGTTTATCAAGTGACCAAGGGACGAGGTGTAGATGGAGAAGAGAAGGGGTCCAAGGACAGAACCTTGAGGGACCCCTACAGAAAGAGGGAGTGAAGAGGAGGAGGCAGAGTTATAAGTAACGCTGAAGGAGCACTGCGATAGGTAGGAGGAGAACCAGGAGAGAGCAGAGTCTCTGAGGCCAAGAGAGTGGAGTTTTTTGAGGAGGAGGGGATGGTCAACCATATCAAAAGCCGCAGAGAGGTCAAGTAGTAAGAGTACGGAGTAGTGGCCATTGTTGGCAGTTTTTGAGGATTTGGGTTTAACCACTTGCCCTCCAGCGAATCTTCCCCCCTTCCTGACCAGCCATTTTTGCGTTATGGCGCTGTGTTACTTTAACTGACAATTGCATGGTCATGCAACGCTGCACCCAAATGAAATTTATGTCCTTTTTTCCCCACAATTAGATATTTCTTTTGGTGGTATTTGATCATTTGTGTGTTTTTAATTTTTTGCTTAAGAAAAAAAAAGTCCAACAACTTTGAGAAAAAAACTATATTTTTGACTTTTTGCTATTAACCTCCCTGGCGGTATTCCCGAGTGTAGCTCGGGGTAAAGTTTCAGTATCACAAGCAGTAACCCTGAGCTACACTCGGGCTTACCATGCTGCACTGCTCCATGATCCCTCGATCACTTACCTTGTCCTGCGCTCCCGCGATGTCCCTTCTGCAGTGTCCCCGACAATGTAATCCGGCGGATGCCGGCATCTGTCATCTGGGTTCCGTCCCCTGCGAGCAACGGGACGTACGGGGGACAGAATGGCGGGAAATTTGAAAATGACAAAAAGTGACATTTACTAAAATCACTAAAATCACATAGTAAAACATTACTGTATCAAACCATTTCACATACATTTTGTCCCTAGTGCTTTGTCCTGTGCCCTGCCTACATTTTCACTGTTCTTTCTGCCTGGAAACTGAGAAACATCCATGGCGTCCAAAAAGCGTCCCTTTAGGTCAAAAGCGGTTTTAGACCAGCTAGAGAACAGCGATAGTAAATTAGAACCACTTGCATAATTGAGTGATAATGATTCGTGGGGAAATTCGTCATCAGACACTGAAAACGACTTTGCTCAGTGCTATTGGTGCTATTTTTCAAATTTCAGTGTTTTTGGTTTGATTATATTATTGAATTAAATGTATTATTATTATTTTTTATGATTATTTATTAAATTATAATTTATGATTTCGTGTTTCAAGTTTTATCATACCCGGGATGTTTACTAGACTCCAGACAGATTTCAGTGAGTTATTCCTAAAAATTACAGGCCTACAATAAAAAAATACATATTTCCATGCAAGAAAATGTACCGCTTTGAGCACAGAAATATGGACATAATCATACCGCTAGGGAGGTTAAACATGTCCAGTAAAAAATTTAAAAATACTAAATCTGTCATAAATTTAGGCCAAAATGTATTCTGCTGCAGGTCTTTGCTAGAAAAAAATCCCAATACATGTAAATTAATTGGTTTATGTGAAAGTTATAGTGTTTACAAATGGAGGTATACAGTATATACTGCGATTTTACTTTTTTTAAAATTGTTACAGTATATACTGGGATTTTACTTTTTTTTTAAATTTTTACTTGTAATGGCGGCGATCAGCGACTTATAGAGGGACAGCGGCAGGCATTCTGACACTGGGGGGAACTGACTTGATGTCACTGACATCCCAAGTGACACCAATACAGTGATCAGTACTAATAAAAAGCACTGACACTGTACTAATGGCACTGGGCAGGAAGGGGTTAACATCTGGGGTGATCAAAGGGTTAACTGTGTGCTGTTTTACAGTGTGCTGTGTGTGTGTGTGCTTCACTATAAGCACACTGCTATGCATGGCTCTGCTATGCAAAGCCATGCATAGCAGTGTGAAGGAGCTGACAGGGGAGAGAACTGTATTGTTTATTATTGTTTACTAACAGTTCTCTCCCTCTGTCACTAATGCTTCTCGAAAACCGGGTGCCGGCGAGTAGTCACCGTGCAAATAGTGGCGCTGGTAGGACTCATGTGCGGCTCATGCACGCCCCATACCCGGGAATGCAAAATCACGTATATATACATGTTTTATACACCCATGTCATCCTGTAGTACCACACGGCCACATTTTAAAAACAATTTGACAGCTAGCAAGGGGGGAGAAGATCCCCTGCTAGCTGTCAAAGCAGGGGAGTGGGGCTGGTCTGATCATAACATGCTACACCCTGAATATGGGTGTAACTTAATATGTTATGAAAGTTGAACTTATCCTTTAAAAAATTTAGCAAATAAATAATTGTTCTTCATAAATTTAGGCCAAAATTTATTCTGCTACATTTCTTTGGTGAAAATAACCCAAATCAATGTTTATTATTTAGTCGTATTTTCCTGAACTCCCTTGTCCATGATCTTGATGATGTTTCCTGGCTATTTGTACAAAGCACCAGTGAGGCTTGGAATGCTCAGGAGAAGTTTCCAATTATTTTCTGTTCCCTGTAGGAAAGCTACCATGGCAATATTCAAAACTTTAAAATACTCACTTTCATTTTACTCTCCTTTATTCCCTTTGGTAATATTTAATTAATAAACTATAGACTTTTAGTGTAAAAATATGCTTTCTGGTTTTTGCTTGCAGTTGAATTGAGTTGTTGCTTTTGACCTTGTAAAGTGCAGGTTGATTATGTAATATTCCTGAAATCAAGAACGTTGTGTGATGGGTGACAAGGCTGCATTTCCATAGATATAAAACCAGGATAACCAGGCAAATATAAAATGCAAAAGACTTAAAGGATAAGTTCACCTTTTAACAAAAAATAATAAACATTTTTTTTTGCATATAAAAAATGTGCATTTGCTATTTTTTGTTTTAGGAGCCTGGAAAGCATTGCACCAACAATCAGCAGATCGTTGGTGCCGTGCAGGTCTCCTGCAGACTCAGTGTAATCTGTCTGCTCCTACCTCCTATGAGCAGGCAGTTTTTGGGATAATGTACATGGGGTGTTTGGAAAACTCTTCTGACCACTGGAATCTGACTGCTAGAAAACGTAGGTTAAAAACATCAGTTTAGCCATGTTTGCATACCGCGTTTTTGTGTTTAGAAGCGTTTTTAAAAGATAACCTCAAGAGACCCTCCCAAATGCCCAGAATTAACTATTTCAGACATTTTGAGAGAAATAGAGAGAGCAGAAGCAGAGGGAGTAGTATGTGTTGAGATCACCTGTCTTTTCTGGTTGTATTCACTATGGATCCCATCATGAGCATAATGCAGCACGTTCTACCATTTTTTCCTTTATTGCGAAACCTGGAACTGACTGTGCTGGTGTACTAGGTCCATTTGAATACATGGAAAATACTTTGCATGCATTTCTGATGAAGAAAAAAGGCTCTGGACAGCATCTGGATATGTACCTGTCAAACGAGGCATCTAAACGCAAACACTTGTAAACGGGTTAACCGCATTTACATGCATTTACAAGTGTTTGGCGTTTGAAACGCCTGTAAAATCTACTCCTGAACGCAATTTTGGTACTTTCTAAAAAACGACTGTAAACTCAACTGCCTGTAAATGACTGTAAACAACTGTGTGTACATGGACACATAGGAAAACATAAAGGAGAGTTCAGGGTCTGCTGAAAAAAACGCTCAACAGCTCCTGAACATCAGTTTAGCAGCTGCAGTATGCGTGAACCCTTACACTGACAGAAAGAATCAATGAACAACCATGGCACTCAACAGTGCCGTGGTAGTTCATTGAAAACTACAAGCCGTCAGCTACAAAGACACTGTGAACGGATGATGTGGCTGGGCGGGCAGAGCCCCACACACGCACTTTTTCTTTTCAAATTGACAGCTAATGGGGGGGATAAGATCCCTTGCTAACTGTCACATTGGGGGATCAGGGGTGAGCTTATCCTTTAAAAATCAGAGCTAATACACTCACAATATCTTATTTAGTAATTTAAATGATGTAATCGTATACAAGCATTTAGAATCTAAATTTTTTCTAAATTTTAGATGTATTACCCTAAGTTGACATTGTAGCAAAAAAAGTAACACATCCCACGCAAATTTCTTTTGTTTGCTCCCTTTTGGTGAGAAGCTTTTACAGCAGATCTACAGGTTTTTTTCTAAAACATCTGAACATGGTAAACCAGACGTGCATTCCTTGCAACACATTGTAATGGAATTGTTCTGAGGATAAGGTGGAGGGAGTGGCAGGAGTCAAAGAACTTCTTTGCATTGAATTACCTGCAAATGACCCTGAGACTTGAGATACAGCATGTCAGTGGAATATGGGTGGAATGATGGGTATGTTTGAGAGTACTCTGTAAGTGGCTGTGTAGGAGTGTGAGTATATATAGGATGATGAGATTATGGTGGCAGTAAGTATGATGTAAATGGGTAATTGTATGTTTAATGATGCAGAGGTGGAGGTGTCATGTGAAGGTAGCGTTGCACTACCTGCATGAGGTCAAATTTAAGGGAAGATAGTTTTTCTTGTGAAGTTTGTCCCATATCATACTTCAGTAAGTGTAGATGTTGTCCTCTCTTTTGTGTGAGGAAACTCATGGAATTATGCTCTCATCTATCCCAACACAGCCGTTATTTCTGATGATGCTTGCTGTGTATCAGGGTTTTGTGGCTTTTTTATTTGGACACTGGATGTTTCTCAGCCTCTTTTGTCTTGGATCAATCACCAATATGAAGTTTATTGCTGAGGTGATGACTAACCTGAGGGGATCGTCTTTGCATCGTCCTATCCACATCTAGTTCACCCTCTACAATGGAGACATGCATACTATCTTCACAATCTGCAAGCTTTCCCAATGTTCTAAACATTTGGACAAATAAAACTTGGCAAAAAGTCCTAAAATGCATTCTGCTGAGTGGACTGAGTCCATGGAAAACTCTCAATTTGAAGAGTTTTTCTTACAATCGTGATATAATATGTACAAAATATCTACTTTTCATTCATAAATCAGTACGATCCCATTCACATCTCGCAATATGGGATCATGGGCAAAATCACTGTGATTCTACTTGCGATCCAAAATCGCCAGAACCACTATATGCTGCGTGCATTTGGGTGCCATTATCCTTCAATGGCACCCCAAACATGATGTGGTTATGTTGCGATTGTCATGTGGCAGGATCGCACAGCAAGAAGCAGGAGCTTCTTTACAAGAGACAAACATGTATAGGGCAGCCCATTCATGTGAATAGGCTACCTTATGCGACATGCAGGATCGTGTGAAAATTGCCTGTCAAAATTGCATTGTGGGAATGCTCCCACTACACAATCATGTGAAAGGGGTCTAAGTGTTATTTTGATTTTTGGCAAAGTAGATAAATGAAAAAAATTACATAACCTAGTGAGAATAAACAAAAAATAACAATTACCTGCTATTACAAATACTGGCAGACTTCTTCCCAGAAAGAGGAACCATACAGCTATGGGCAGGGCTGCTGTTAGAAACCATGGGGCCCCATACAGCCAACCTGTCCCCCCCCCAAGAAAAAAACAGTTTACTGGCAATTGATACTGATCATTCATTGTGTTCATTCAGGAAAGGAAGGGGCTGGTAAATGTCACATATTTACTGGATCCTTCCCCCACTCTCCATCCTGAAGGATCCTATTGTGTGCTTGCAGTTGCCACTGGAAAGGACAGGAGGGGCAATTACTGGAACCAATCCTGTGTATGGCTCTCTCTGCAGCAACAAAATGCCAGTGGGAGGGAGAGGAGAAGAAGCCAGCTTTTAGCTAATGCAGAGAGGGCCATACAGGGGATTGGTTCCAGTAATTGCTCCCCCTCCCCCATGCCGACCACCCTCCCTGCACACATCTGATTCACCCAGCTGGCTGGGCCCCCCTGCTGGCCTGAGCCCCATACAGGAGGATGATAAATTGTTTTGTTTCATTTTAATGTACAGCAAATCCAACATCACACCAGCGCACATGCAGCAGAGTGGGACTGAGATCCTTTGTCTTAATGGAAAAATTCAACAATTCGACTTTTCATGATAGGGACATATTTCTTTGGGCTGTGGGAAAAAGTGCACCACTCAAAATGTGCCTGGGTGCTGCATTGATTGGTGGGCATGATAAAAAGTGGGTGTTCATGGAGAACATAGTTTATTTTGATAAACCTTTCCATATTTTCCAGCTTTTTCAGTACCTCTTCATTCACATGACTTCTCGAAGCTGTAGAAGAATTGGTCCAGTCCTATTCTGGCTGCATCCCTCATACTGACAAGAATAAAGCAAAATATCTGCACAGTTTATAACAGTGGCCAAGGATGAATGAATGGGAAACTCCTAACGTTTTACTGCTGGATAACCATTACATGGCTAATTGGTATTTTGACGAACACTGTGCCCGGCCCCTGCCCTCCTCACCAACTCGTGACAATGGACTGGACAATCTCACACTGTGCTGTCACTTACGCAACAATGCTACTCTCAGTTGCACCCTGCATGAAGATTTTCCAGCTCGCAGGACCAGAATCTAGGTGCCAGCAGCCTGACAGTGATTGTCACTGGGTTACGTTAACTAAGCAATTACCTCTTTAAGCTACCACCACCTCCTTTTGACTAAGAAGGAGGAAAATCACAATCTTGGCAAGAACAAATATGAAAAATAAAAGTCTGTTCACACACTGTCATCACAGACAGGTATATTCAGAGATTTATCATTGATAGCAGCACTCTTCAAGAGACAGGGATTCTTTTAGTTTGCATGAAAAGCCTTTGGAAAAGTTTTAACACTTTTCAATTTGCACTTGGTGGAAATAAAATATTTACAAAAAAAAGGGTGTTACAAGAAAATAAATAGACAATAAAGCAAGAGAGAATTAAAAAGGAGTTGATAATGAAGAATACTTGCAGAGTCGAGTTGATCAAGGAAAAATGGTACAGTGGCTCTTTCAAGTCCGGTTAGCTGTTCCTTGGTTGATGTTAAAACAAGGGCTGTCAAAAAGTCCAGACATTTTCTTTTTTTTGTGGTATCGGAAGGGTGTTGACAGAGACCATCTGGCCAATCATCCGGTTTAAGGGGTGGTGGCTGGGAGGTCACCACGTTTCTGACTGTATCGTGGCCCTTCCTTACACACAGTTTTATACTAATATTAATATCTTCCACTATGTACAGGTTGCATTCTGGAAACTGATAGATTATTGTTCTGCATTGTATTTCGTATCCAGGGATACCAAACACAGATTATATTAGATGGGTCTGTCACCCAGGAGGTAGGAGACTGCTATCTCCCATTTTTGTATGTGCTAGCTTAGCCATGTATGACCTTGATTTCTTTGGTATGATATTCCCCATTCAAATATATACTTACTATTAATGTGTCTTGGCCCTGTTGATTTCTATGAATTGGGTGTGGATTTTGTTGAGTTGTGAATTGGACATAGGTTTCAGAGAAGCCTGTCTGCTTTCTGAGTAGACATATTATAGCACACTATGTGTTCCTAATACATTAATTTCCCTAAAAACCATGTGTAACAGAACTGAAGGATTTTGTCATAGTTTTACGATAGGTCAGAGGGAAGTGGTAAACTGTACAGTATTTTTTAATTTATGCTCAGAAGACATCCTGCTGGGACTCAATTAGTTGTTTAAAGCTCTGCAAAGGTGCTGTGTGCTGGTGTTTGATGTCTCTAAGTTGAGATAACAGGCTCTTTTGAATTGTGTTAAAAGTTAAGGCTATGAATTTCATGAATTACATGAGGAGGGAGGGGGTAAGATCACTGGACTCATGACAAAAATGGCTGAGATCTGAAGAAGATGGCTGTCGCCTACAGCTTCCATATGCCTAATGCGCACAACCATTACAGGTATGTTTAGGAAAGAGCACCTAGAAGCCACAATGAAAGCAGTGGGAAAGTGGGGGAAGCTGCTGAAATCCTAAACTTTGAATTATTTATTATTCAAACCTGTAGTAACTGCTCTCTTCCTCCATACCTTCTACTGAGTTAACCTTTTATAGTGGCCTTGCTTCATGCCCCATATGTGCTTTACTGGCCCCATTCTTTCATATGCCACAAACCATCATGCACTCTTTGAATGACTTCAAACTAGGCTTTGGAACAGTTTAACAACTTTACTGTAACTCTTTGTGGCAGAATAAATAACAGAAACAGCATAGTCCATACCCTAAACTAACAAAGGTGGCTGCCCGGGTATACCTTTACAGGTGTTTGTCTATGACTGGCAGTCCCCAGTGACTGGTAGTGTCCACTGAACCCTGGTATAGGCTGACCCTGACAAAAGCTGGGGAACTGATTTCCTGGAAAGGAACCTGTGACGGAAGTGTAGGCAGGACAGAACACACAAGAAGATGGTAAACACACAAAGCTTTATTGAACAATGGCAGGCACTCAATCAGAGCAGTTCATGGCACTCTGCAACAGGCGGCTTGTAGGGACACTCACGGTAAGCGGGCTCACGGGGACTCAGCGGGACCTTGGCTGTGGGATCTGACCTCAGCACAACTCCCACACAGCTCTCTAGGGACAACAGCAGGCTCACGGGGACTCAGGGGGACTTTGGCTGTGGGGTCTGACCTCAGCACAGCTCCCACACAGCTCTCTAGGGACAACATAAGACTCACAGGGACTCAGCGGGACCTTGGCTATGTGATCTGACCTCAGCACAACTCCCACACAGCTCTCTAGGGACAACGTCAGGCTCACGGGGACTCAGCGGGACCTTGGCTGTGGGATCTGACCTCAGCACAACTCCCACACAGTTCTCTAGGGACAACAGCAGGCTCACGGGGACTCAGCGGGACCTTGGCTGTGGGATCTGACCTCAGCACAACTCCCACACAGTTCTCTAGGGACAACAGCAGGCTCACGGGGACTCAGCGGGACTTTGGCTGTGGGGTCTGACCTCAGCACAGCTCCCACGCAGCTCTCTAGGGACAACAGCAGGCTCACGGAGACTCAGCAGGACCTTGGCTTTGGGGTCTGACCTCAGCACAGCTCCCACACAGCTCTCTTGGGACAACACCAGGCTCACGGGGACTGAGCGGGACCTTGGCTGTGGGGTCTGATTCGGGTAGCGATGGCTCAAGCACACAGGGGGGCAGTCCAGGTAGCTATAATCCAGGCATGCAATGGGGCAGTTCAGGTAAGGGTAATCCGAGCACACAATAGGGTAGTTCATGGCCAGGGAAATCTGAGCACACAATAGGGGCAATTAATGGCAAGGGTAGTCTGAGCACACAATAGGGGCAGTTCATGGCTTCTAGGGTAATCTGAGCACACAATAGGGGCAGTTCATGGCTTCTAGGGTAATCTGAGCACACAATAGGGGCAGTTCATGGCAAGGGTAGTCTGAGCACGCAATAGGGGCAGTTCATGGCTTCTAGGGACACTCACAGTAGGCGGCTTGCAGACACTCAGCAGCAGGCGGCTTGTAGGGACACTCACAGGAGGTGGCTTGCAGACACTCAGCAGCAGGTGGCTTGTAGGGACACTCACAGGAGGCGGCTTGCAGACACTCAGCAGCAGGCGGCTTGTAGGGACACTCACGGTAGGCGGCTTGCAGACACTCAGCAGCAGGCGGCTTGTAGGGACACTCACGGGAGGCGGCTTGTAGGGACACTCACGGGAGGCGGCTTGCAGACACTCAGCAGCAGGCAGCTTGTACGGACACTCACAGCGAACAGGGACCCTCACAGCAGTCAGCTTTCCAGGGACAACAGCAGTCAGCGGCCCTCACAGCGGTCAGCTTGAGACAAGGCCCTCACAGCGGTCAGCTTTCCAGGGACAGCAGCGGTCAGCGGCCCTCACAGCGGTCAGCTTGAGACAGGGGCCCTCACAGCGGTCAGCTTTCCAGGGACAGCAGCGATCAGCAGATGGGGCCCTTTCCAGGGACAGCAGTGGGAGTCCTGGCTGTGGGGTCTAGCCTCAGCTCAAACCCCACACAGCGCTTCTCCGGAGCGCAGATCAACACAGCAGGATTGCAGGTAGGGACACAGCAGGCTTCAGGGGCTCGGCAGGGTCTTGGCTGTGGGGTCTGGCCTCAGCGCAGACCCCGCACAGCACCCTGTCCCGAGCGGGGATCGAGCACACACACACATCCACGAACAGCTACCAGGGACACTCCCAGCCCTGGAGCATAAGCAGAGTGGCAGAGGTAATGGTTCTGACCTTTGGGGGGGGTCTCTTGCAGAGTGCCCAGCAAGCATGGCTGCGGAGGTCCGGTCCCCACCCAGACCTCCCAACAGAACAGCTGCAGCAGAAACAGAAGACAAAGGCCAGGTCCCGCACTGGCCTTTTTAAGGCCAGCCAGCACGCTTCCTGGTTGCTCCGGCAACGTCCAGCCCAGCACCACGCTGCCGGGGCAATGAGGCATGCCCCCTTGACTGGGCTGCTCTCTCATGAGCATGGCCTTTGTCTCCTGTCGGGCGCAGAGTGCGGGAAAATCTCGGGCCCACGCGGCGACTGGTTGGCGGCCCCGCGCCAGAATCCCTCAGCGGGGTGTCACTCCTCTTCGGCTATACGGCCATAGAGGTGTGAGGTCCGCCACAGGGGTCACTTTCCTCCCATCCTGCGCGGCCTGCCTTCAAAGGCCGTGTCAGGATGTGAGGAGATGACAAGGGGTGAGGTGACCCCCCCTCATCCTGTGCAGCCTATCTTCAAAGGCTGCGACAGGATGAGGAGAGGGTGAGGGGACACAGGAAAGACACAGGCACCGGGGGGGGGGGGGGGGGGGTTGGAAGAGGAGCAGGCACTCCATGACAGAACCCCTTCCCCAACTTGGGCAGACCAGCTAGATAGACTAGCATACAACTCGCTGTAGTCACCTGCCTACACTGTGCTTCCAGGGTAGATGCATGACAGATGTGTTGGCAGATTTTTTTCAATGCATGCCAACGCAAGGATCTGGGAGCAGTTCAGACAGGTACTTTACATTGATATGTGCTGGTTTGCAGGGGAAATGTAATAAAACAAGCCCTATTTCGGAGAAATGTGATGCAACACTTGGTTAAAGCATGGCAAACACTGCTATAATAACTCAAAATATCTGCACAGTACACTATACTTTTAATGACATCTAATGTAGGTAACAAAACACCATATGTAGCAATTCATTTTATTTGTCTTCAGAAGCGACCAAATAGGTATACGTGCATACTTCATCTGTAGCCTTGAGAAGACTTCTATAACCCTCAAGGGCTTAGATACACCAAGGAACTGAAATCTTGGTTGTATTGAGATTAAATGTAGGCACAGTAAAACAACAGAAACTTTTCTGCACTTAGAATAATTTCAGGATACAAAAATCACATACAACAAAATCTCAATCAGTTATGGACATCCTGCAATTCAGAATTTATCCAGTAACTCCAGTCCTAAGATGTCTTTCCTTAGTGAGCAAGAAAACTACCAAACAGAACGGCTAGCTCACTTTGGGCTCTCAGAAGCAGGTGGCAGAGTTCAATTCTGAGGTTAAGGAAAAGAAACTCTTGGATTGAGTAAGTCACTGTCTCTTTAAACTACAGTATAAGATCTTCTGCGTGCTCGATGGCGCCCGAGTTGGTGCACTTTAAGAATTTAAATCTCTCTGGAGGCAAATGTAGAAGTTCCTCAATGAGATCAGAATACAAAGGAAAGGGGCTGTCCCTTTAACCCACACAGGGTAAAATGTAAATTTAGCCAGGGATTAAAGAATGAGCAGAGACCCTCATTGTAGGGATTAATTCCTCTTGCAACCCCAGTGGTAAACTACAGCAATGCAGGAAGTCTCTGGTGAATGTGGGCCGACTGCAGTGGAAGCAATGGTGTGGCTTAGCAAGACACGGCAGTTGACTCTTTTGATTGGATTATGCTGAGAGTGTAGTAACCGGTAGGCTGAGTGAACTAGGTCTTAACATGTGTAAGTTATGAAGAGTGTCAGTTGAATTTAGGCAGAAAACAGCAGACTTGAATAATGTCATTAGCAAC
Source organism: Staurois parvus (assembly GCF_062004578.1). Taxonomy (NCBI): domain Eukaryota; kingdom Metazoa; phylum Chordata; class Amphibia; order Anura; family Ranidae; genus Staurois; species Staurois parvus. The sequence continues at coordinate 2,421,113 of NW_028317914.1, read as the reverse complement.
ATAAATACCTTGAGAATGGAGCTCTCTCACCTGATGGTCTCTCTGTAGATGGGGGCCCCCAGTATTCTGGCGGTTCCTCCTTCAGAGATCACTTATGGACAGCAGTACTGTGGACCTCCAGGCCATGAGCAGCGCACCAGACTCGCCAGCGGTGTCAGCGGTCAGCAGCTTCTCCTTCTCCCTTTTCTCTTTCTGCGGCCCAGCCTGGCCTCAGGCATCCCAACTGGCCTTCCCCTCAACCCCTGTGCTCCAGCTCTCATCCCTCACTTCCTGCCCTAGGTTCCCAGGTTTCTGTATTTATTTGTCTCTGCCCCTCTGGGAAATGTAGTTTTTTAGCCCACTGTCCAACAGTAAAGTCTTACAATCAGCCTATGAATCCCACAAAGCTTTGCAACAAAGTCTGCACAATTGAGCTGCAAGACACTGCCATCTTGTGTCCATTTAACATCCTGCTAGCAGTATCACTGTGTTACACAATTCACTTCTGGTTTCCCAAGACATTGGTGATGTAGCCAGGGCCTTACAGGTGCACCCTGAGAAGGCTACGTTACCAGCACCTTCTAGAGAGATCTCGTATGTAAGGCAAAAAAATAATTTTCCCCTGAGATCTTGTGAGAGGAAAAGTCTATTTCTTTTTTACAGATGGGACTTCGAGTGAAGGTGTCACAAGTGGGCTGGCACCTAGAACCAGGGAAAAGTAGCCAGCCAACAATGAAGTTCTTTTTAAACATGGCAGCACAGGAAGTGGAGCACGGCAGGACAGACTTATTTTACCAAATACATTTAATTAGTGTTGATAGTGTATGGAGGAAGGAGGGGGGATGGAGGGAGGTCCGCTTTACCCCTTTTGCTGCCACTGATGTATGCCATACATCAGCAGCAGTATGGGATTTACATGCAATGAGGTTTATTAACTAAAGCTGGAGCGTGCAAAATCAGGCTCACTTCTGCATAGAAACCAATCAGTTTCTAACCTCAGCTTGTTCAATTAAGATTTGGAAGTAAAACCTGGAAGCTGATTGGTTTCTATACAAAAGTAAGCCTGATTTTGCACGCTCCAGCTTTAGTAAATAAACCCCAATGTGTGTAAATATGACAAGCCAGCTGTCAGCTGTCAAATGGAAACAATAATTTCCACACATCCCTCGTACATTTGTGACCACCACACACACGTACCCCCACCATGTTTCCCTGTGTCAGGAAAGGCTTCCTCAAAGTGCAGACATAGTTTCTCAGCGCATAAAAATGCACATGCGCAGACCGACAACTGGCACAAGAACGAGCATAGGCGTGTGCACATACACGCACATGCACACTCGTGCCTGTTACCAAGACTGGCGCCAAACTGCCTATTTAAACAGGACTACTGCACTGGCTAATTGCTGTTTGGTCTGCAGCATCTGTGCGTGTTCATCCTGATTCCAGTGCCTGACCTCTGTTGCCAACCCGGCTTGCTTGTGACTCCACTTGTCTTCTTCCTTCCCTGACCTTGGCTTGTTCTCCGGACTCTGTCTCTGCTTACTGTCTCTGCCTGATCTGCCTCCACCGTTGCTGACATGGGCCTGTGACCTGACGCCTCTCCTGCCTGCTTTTTATGCTGCATCCTGTTCATGCAGCCCACTCCAGCTCCATAGTCCAGTACACTCTCATCTGATATGTCTGCCTGCTGCCAGCCTGTCCATTCCCAGCCTGCCTGCTGCCAGTCACCTTCTATCAGCCTGCCTGCTGTGCCATCTATCTGCTGTCAACCTGTCTACTACCAGCCTGCATGCTGTGATGCCAACCTGCTGTCAGCCATCTGCTGTCAGCCTGCCTGCTGTGCGATCTACCTGCTGCCAGCCTGACCTGCTGAGACATCTGCCTACCACCGAATGCTCTGTTCATGGCATCTTTTCAGCAAAATGACAGCTACTAGACTATTGGACTGCACTCATATTTCGCCATGCTCTCATGGATACTGTTCCACTATCTGTGACCCCTGAGCCAGAGCTGTATGATAGGCCTTCCTCTGCAAGTCAGGCTTATTACCAGGTATGTGGCACCCTGGCTCTGCTCTTCCATTTATGAACTGGGGATCGGCATGGCAGGTGCCGCCAGGCAGAAGGAAGGGCGACCATTTAACATGAGTCTGCTAATCTTATTTTCCCTGGCCATTAGCTTCAATGGTAGGCAGAAAACACATCAGGGATCTAAAAGACCCTTGATGTCTTATTAACCACTTTACAACCATGCTATAGCTGAATGACAGCTACAGCGTGGTTGTCCAGTTCTGGAAGGGCATAATTTGATGTCCTCCCAGAATGCGGCTCCAGCAGCGCACACCAGGCTCTGTCAGTGATCGCTGTGTCCTTCGGACACAGCTGAGCACATGACATGGTAAAAGGTCAATCACAGCGGCCTTTTACCACATGATCAGATGTGTCCAATGACACAGCAGATCACAAAGTAAATACAGTTGGCAGTTATTGGCAGCACTTTCCTCATGCTGTCACAGTGTTAGGAAAGTACTGCCGATAATCGGCAAATGTCACAGAGGACACTCGCACTGATCATCAGGGCTGCCCATCAGTGCCACCCATCAGTGCTGTCCGGTAGTGCCACCCAGCAGTTGCACCCATCAGTGCTCAGCAGTGCCACCGAGCAGTGCCGTCAGTCAGTGCTGCCAGTCAGTGCCGACAGACAATGCCGCCTATCAATGCCCATCATTGCTGCATATCAGTGCATCATCATTAGTGTCTCCTCATCAATGCCCACCAGTGCCGTCTCATCAGTGCCACCTCATCAGTGCAGCCTATCAGTGCCCATCAGTGCTGCCTATCTGTGCCACCTCATTAGTGCCCATCAGTGCTGCCTATCAGTGCCCATCAGTGCAGCCTTATCAACGCACATACATGAAGGAGCAAAATTACCTGTTTGTAAAATTTTATAATAGAAACAAAGAAACTTTTTTTTCAACTTTTTTGCTATTTTTTTGTTTATAGTGCAAAAAATAACCCCCAGTGGTGATTAAATACCACCAAAAGAAAGCTCTATTTGTGTGAAAAAAATGATAACAATTTCATATGGGTACAATGTTGCATGACTGCACAATTGTCATTCAAAGTGCAACAGCACTGAAAGCTGAAAATTGTCCTGGGCACAAAGGGGGTAAAAGTGACCGGTAGGCAAGTGGTTAATGCTGTCATAGCAAAATATTATCACAAAGGGGACCTTTTGACCCTTATGTGATACAAAATAAGAATGTAAACCAACCCCCAAAAATGTTTTAGCCCCAAATCCCCACATACACATACATTTGAACGTAAACACAAGTGTCAGGGTACCTACATACAAAAATGTTGTTTGTGCTAAATAGGTTAAATATCGCCACGCACACTGGAGTGAGAGCGATAATTCTAGGGTCATTATTCTTGGTTAACACTATATTGATTGCCTGTAGGGTTTGTTGCTGTTTTACAGGCCCACACAAGCTTTAGACTTGACATGTTGGGTATCTGTTTCCTCAGCACAACCTCATCTTTTATATTTAACCAAGGAAAAATTGATAATATATGCTGTTTGTGTGCCATAAAATTTACTTTGGTGCATTTTTTACTGAAAATTTGCACTAATTGATAAACTGTGGCACTAATATTGTGTGGCATCAGAAATTGGAACTACCACTATATTATTCTCCAGGTCTCTGTTTTCAGAAAATATACAGTGTTCTGAGATTAAAGTAACCTTCTGCCTTAAACGATGTGTGCAAACAATGCAAGCATTGCTCTGGCAGAAACAGGGTTAAGGCAACCCTATTACTGATCTTCTAGCTGAAATAAAAATGTTACCTGTAAAGAAGAGTGTAAATACTTACTTCTTCTGCTGCCGGCAAGGGCAACTGTAATTCTGTTGCTTAAGAATCATCTTGCATAGTCTTCCAGGAAAGTGATACTTACAATAGTGTCAATCTTCTGTATCTCCTAGGCAGTATAGTGACATAAAGGTTGGCGGGAGGAACCAGAGAGTGCTGTGGAGGACACAAGGGATTGACATTCCTGGAAGGCTCGCCTTAATATTCTTCTGATCTCTGCAGTATATCTTTGGTCCATCCCTTACCTCTTCTTTGCTAAAAAAAAAAAAAAAGCAGAAACCAATCTAAAGCTCCCTGTATGTACATAAGCAAGATACTGGACACACATGTGGGTCATCCCAGATAAGAAAATTGCCCAAGGTTAACACTGTTTTTGTACATGGACTTTTTTTGCTTCAGTTTTAATGATAACATTTTATTATATATAGGAACGCAGCACACTGCAGCTATGATTCTTTTATCTGCAGATAATGAGAAAAAACAAGGCTCTGAACAGCTGTGCAGCGCTAGCCGATATGTCCAAACAAAAAATGAATTGTAAAACTCTGCTAGAAAGTTTAGAACAAAACCCCTCTGCGCCCCTTTCACAAAAACATCTGCATCATTGCAAAGGAAGAGCTTCACAGCAATAGCTTTAAAAAAATACAAGAAAAATAAACACAATGCAAATTTCAGTGATTTGCATAATACTAGTTAGGGACTTTCATCCTAAATATTGGTGTCATCTAAACGAGTTTGTCAGTGTTATGTACATCATACAACCTTTTTTTAATTTCTTCATTATATAATTGTAAACCCAAATCCAAGGATTGATGCCCCATTTTAGGACAGTAGTTGACCACATGTAAGTTCCTTATGCCCCAATGATTAGCTGTGCTTCAAGTCCTGAGCTTCAGGTCCTCTGTTTTGTAGCCCCTTAATTGGTTGGTGCCTCCTTTCCCACCTTCTCCTGACTGCTTGTAGTGGGAATTTATTGGGGAACTGGTGCACAATTTGGATACGGCAGCTCCATCTTGACAAAGGGTCGGTTGTGAGCTGAAATGCAGTGAGACATTGGTGGGGAGGGGGAGTGATGTTTGTATGAAAATTTAGATGATTATAATGAACCCCCATCCTGGTTAGCTAGATAGGTTTTGTTGTTTCTTTTTTTTAAAATAGGGGCTGAGTAGCAGCTTGGGATGAGTCAGCCTGGGAGTGAGGCAGTGAGTTCACCTCAGTACAAGCTGGGAGGTTCTACAGGTCAGGGCTTCTGGAGCCCTCCCACCTTTCCAGAAACCTAAGAACTTTCTTGAACAGGGGAGAAGGAAGTGAGGAGGCCCAGATCTGCAAGTTTGAGGGACCTTGGTCAAATCCCCTAGCAGGAGGCTGGGCATCGTGATCAAGGGCTACCCTCAAATTTGCAGAGCCTGGGGAGAGAGGGGAGTTGGGTGGAAGATATAGTGAAAGGAAGCCTGGGAGGGAGATTGCCTACAGGCTGGTTGCTGGACGGGAGGATCTCTACTGCCTAAAGTCTCCTGGGAGGATATCCTGAGCAGCAGGGAAGGAGCCAGCCCAGTGAAAGACCTGAAAGCAGCTACTTACCCACCATGCTGACAGGACAGGACATTGTGAGTACTACTACACTCCTTGGTCCGGATAAGGGGAGAGGGCGTTCAGGTGCAATACCCAACTAGTCTTCACCTGGGACTGCTTAACTGCAAGCTCTTGGGACCCACTTGCTCATGGATACCCTCAGCACAGTTGGGTGAAGAGGAAGATTCATCCCGGTCTGAGGAGGAACACCAAAAATAGGACAGTGCTTTATTTTTGAGTTTTACAGTTCCTTGGGCATCCCATATACCCCTAGACTGCATTCAAGTTTTTAACCCCTTAATAAAAATAACTAAAAACCAGCTCAAGGACTGTTTACTGACTCTGAGAGTACAAGTGTGGAAAATACATGTTGCCTGGCTGTGCAGGGCTTAGGGGAACCCTATCAAATCCAACGGCCCTTACGAGGGTAGTGCTAAAATAATAAAGATTTTTACATTAGCCGCTTTGCGACCTCCCTATAGCAGAAGTAATGTTACAGGGTGGCACAGGTGCGCAAAAACACGTACATATACATGATTTTGCATTTCCGGGTAGGGGGCAAGCATGCGCCCTACCTGCACCGCCATTTGTGGCTATGGCTGTCAGTCACTGGGTCCCAGCCAGTGATTACTCGCTGGCGCTCGGTGATTGCCGATCATCTCCAATGGGGAGGAGAACTGTTTGTAAACAAAACAGTTCTCCTCCCTGTCAGCTTGTGCACACTGCTTTGGATGGCTGTGCAGAGCACAGCCATGAACAGCAGTGTGCTTACAGTGAAGCACATGGACACAGCACTTAGTGAAACAGCATACAGTTAACCCTTTGATCGCCCCTCATGTTAACCTCTTCCTGCCCAGTACTATAATACAGTGTCAGTGCTTTTTTTTAAGCACTGATCATTGTATTGTTGTCACTGGGGATGTCAGTGACACCAAGTCAGTTCCCCCCAGTGACAGAATTCCCACCGCAGACCCGCAGTCCCGCTATAAGTCCCTGATTGCCGCCATTACTAGTAAAAATTAAAAAAATTTTTTGTAAATGCTATAACGTTCACATAAACCAATTAATTTACACGTATTGGGATTTGGTTTTAGCAAAGACATGTAGAAGAGTACATTTTGGCCTAAATTTATGACAAAATTAGATTTTTTAATTTTTTTACTGGACATGTTTAATAGCAAAAAGTAAAAAATATTGTTTTTTTTCTCCAAAATTGTCGGTCTCTTTTTTTTTATAGTGCAAAAAAAAAAGAATGCACAGGCGATCAAATATCACAGAAAGAAAGCTCAATTTGTGGGAAAAAAAGTATGTAAATTTAATTTGGGTGCAGTGACCGCGGAATTGTCAGTTAACCTAACGTAGGGCCGTAATGCAAAATATGGCCTGGTCAGGAAGGTGGGTAAATCTTCAGGAGGAAAAGTGATTCTAAAACTTGATTTTAATTTTTTCTAATAATAAACATATCGTACTTAACTTCTCTGCCCGATCCTCCTCTTCTGGGGTCCCCTGATGGCCCCCCCGGGCTCCTCCTCTTCAGCGAGTGCCCCCCTAGGAAACTACTTCCTAGGGGGGCACTCGTGTTGGCTCGCTCCTGAGCTGCCCTGTCAGCATCTATAGACACACACTGTTTAGCCCAGCCCCCCATTACCTAGTCAGAGAATTTGATTGACAGCAGCAGTAGCAAATGGCTCCCACTGCTATCAATCTGCCCTGTGAGTAGGAAGAGAGCAGAGAGAGCCACCACTCTTGGGCACAGCACTGGATCGAAATTGAGCTCAGGGTAAGTATAAGGGGGGTTTGAGAGATCCTGTGGCACAAAAGGTTTTGTACCTTAATGCATAGAATGTATTATGTAAAAAAAAAAACATTGAACCTTCAGAACCACTTAAAGTCTTAACTGCCAATATATTTGAGCAATCAAACACAGCCTCAGATATAATTAGTTCTTCCGAATATGTGCTACTTATTAGTTTTCATCAGTGTAAGATAAAGAAAAGTAGAATACGGCACTTCTTATTAAAAACAGCCAGTATTCCTGTGCCATCAGTCACACCAGATTTGCCCAAGAAACTGGTTTGGTCCTCAGATATATAAACCTTCATGACTGTTCATTTTGTGGCTGTGTGGGCTGTGTTATAAAATGGATTATCACCACCCTGTTGCAGCCTCATACCTTGGGACTTGCTGCAATGTGTCAGTCTGATCACTGGAAGGAAGGAGGGTGAGAAAATGCTTCCTCCAGCCTGCAGTAGACAAGTGATGACATCAGCTCAGCCTTGGCAAAGACTCAAGGATAGGGATGAGCTTGGCTTCAGCCTGAACCTGGTAGGAAGCTGCCGGTGGCAGGAAAATCAGCTGTGGGCAGGGCTGTGGATAAGGGGGTACCACCAGTCCTCCTGTACGGGGCCCAGGCCAGCAGGGGGGCCCAGGCAGCTGGGTGTTGGCAGGAAGGGTGATTGGCACGGGGGAGCAATTACTAGAATCGATCCCCTGTATGGCTTTCTCTGCAGCGGCTGAAAGCTGGATTCTTCTCTTCTCCCACCAGATGGTTTTCATCTGCTGCAGAGAGAGCCATACAGGGGATCAGTTTTAGTAATTTCCCCCCTGCTGCACACATCACCCCCACTATACACCATATGTTTCCCCTTGTTGCCCAGGCACCCCTGAATGCCCTACCTCCTTAGTACTGATGGTTTCCCACCAGCAGCTACAAGCACACAATTTGATCTGTCAGGATGACGAGTGGGGGAAGGGTCCAGTAAATATGTTGCATTTACCAGCCCCTTTCTTTCCTGAATGAACACAGTGATTGATCTGTACTAATCAATCACTATGCTCATTTATAGCAGAAGCATAGTAAACTGTTTTTTTGGGGGTGGGGCCCTGTCAAGTTGGTTGTATGGGGCCCTGTGGTTTCTAAGAGCAGCCCTGGCTGTGAGCAGGGGATTTCCTCACCCCACAACTGAATGCACACAATGGGGTGGGGATGCTTGTGACATCTTTGATTCTTATGGCTACAATGGCATACTAAGTCAATGTCGTTGATTTAGTATGGCTACATGGCTTTATTAGGTCCATGATGTTACCGGCCTGCCTACCCCTTTGTGTGTGTGTGCAGTTGCAGGGTCCTTTGCCTGCAGATGATTGTTTTACTTTGTCTTTTTAAGGTTACTTTGCAGTAAAGCAAGGGAGTATAAAAACCTCTGTGGTGTATTAACGTATTTAACAAAACCGGTGTACCTACAAACTACATCCAATCTTAGGAAAACAATACACGACATACAAAGTATCACAAAATATGCCTGCAGTATACAAATGCACAAGCTATTAAGACCTCATGCGCACAGGACTTTTTAAAAACGCTCCTCCTCTCAGCAGCAGCATTTTGGCAGAAAAACACCAGATGCTTGTCAAAGTGTCTAAGGCTTTTACAAACCTTTAGGTGCATTTACAGGCATCAAGCACTTGGGTGTAAATTATTTCACAGGCCAGAAAAATTATTTACTCTGGCCATTGAAATGAATTACAGCTCAAGTGCTAAATGTGCCCAGTGTTAACACATGTTTAGATGCGTTTGCACGCGTCAAGCAGTTTTTTCTGCCAAAACGCTGCTACCCCTGGATGCACTGGCCTTGGGTTTTTTCCTGCTGGTAAACGCTACTGCTACTAAAAGCTTTCAAAATCTATGTGTGCATGGACACATAGGATAACAAGGAGGGCCGTTTATGAGCAGTAAAAAAACAAAAACAAAACGCTTGACTCTCCTAAAAGTGGCTGCAAAAATGTCCTGTGTGCATGAGGCCTTATCCTTTTTAGCAAATGAGTAGAGATGAGCGAATCGAACTTGGCGAAGTGGAATTCGTTTCGAATATTAGGAAAAATTCGATTCACACCGAATCCGAAAATTAGCAAACTTCGGATGCACGAATCGAATTTTTCCCGATCGGCCGATTTTCATCCCTTCTACAGCCGGCAAAAAGTGTCCCTGCAGAGAGCTCCGCTATTTCTGACAGTTCTCTGACAGTTCCTTCACATTTACAGCGGTTGAAACATTGTATCTATTTGTTTCCATTTAGGATACAGATGTTTTTATTCGGAAACAAATAGATACAATGTTTCAACCGCTGTAAATGTGAAGGAACTGTCAGAGAACTGTCAGAAATAGCGGAGCTCTCTGCAGATACACTTTTTGCTGTACTGGAATTCTTCTTCTTTTCATTCTTCTTCTTCTTTTCATTCTTCTTCTTCTTCTTTTCATTCTTCTTCTTCTTCTTCTTCTTCTTCTTCTTTTCATTCTTCTTCTTCTTCTTTTCATTCTTCTTTTCATTCTTCTTTTCATTCTTCTTCTTCTTCTTTTCATTCTTCTTCTTCTTCTTTTCATTCTTCTTTTCCTTCTTCTTTTCATTCTTCTTTTCATTCTTCTTCTGCTTCTTTTCATTCTTCTTCTTCTTCTTTTCATTCTTCTTTTCATTCTTCTTCTTCTTCTTTTCATTCTTCTTCTTCTTCTTTTCATTCTTCTTCTTTTCATTCTTCTTTTCATTCTTCTTCTTCTTCTTTTCATTCTTCTTCTTCTTCTTTTCATTCTTCTTCTTTTCATTCTTCTTCTTCTTCTTTTCATTCTTCTTTTCATTCTTCTTCTTCTTCTTTTCATTCTTCTTCTTCTTCTTCTTCTTTTCATTCTTCTTTTCATTCTTCTTCTTCTTCTTTTCATTCTTCTTCTTCTTCTTCTTCTTTTCATTCTTCTTCTTCTTCTTTTCATTCTTCTTCTTCTTCTTTTCATTCTTCTTTTCATTCTTCTTCTTCTTCTTTTCATTCTTCTTCTTCTTCTTTTCATTCTTCTTCTTCTTCTTTTCATTCTTCTTCTTTTCATTCTTCTTTTCATTCTTCTTCTTCTTCTTTTCATTCTTCTTCTTCTTCTTCGTCGTGCCCCGTGACTGCCCAAATTAGTGAAGTGTGCGGTGATTCTAAGATCGACGGCACTCATCTGCATGTCATACTGACTGACAGTATTATTTCTCTTCCCCAGCAGACTCCAAGGGCATTTAAATTAAAGGTACAGTGTTCTGCACTAATATAAAGGCTCTCTGAAGCCTAGAAACCCTTTTAATAAGTTAAATTTGCAGCGAATAAATTCGCATCGAATCAAATTTATTCCGCAAATTCGGCGAATCAGCCGAATCGAATTTTTGAATAATTCGCTCATCTCTACAAATGAGCATGGACAATATATGTGATAAGGATACACTAAAAGTTACTTAACCACTTGCTGCCCTGCCACTGCATATATACGTGTGCAGGGCGGCACTGGGGAGCAAAACCACGTTTTAAAATGGGCTCCACGCTCCTGGCATTTTCGCCAGCAGGGGGCGCACGCGCGCGCTCCCGCCGACCCGCGGGTGACACCATTTGATCCCGGAGGGATCAATCATTCGATTTCAGCCAATCATGTCTGGCTGAAATCAGATGATCGGTCCCTGTCCTATCCTGTCCTGTGTTGACATTTACACAGCACAGGATATGATGTCATTCTTCTCTGCCTGGACACATTCCGTTCCAGACAGAGAAGAAGACATACAAACAGTGAGTAAAACAGCACATACCCACAGTTAGAACACTCTAGGACACATTTAACCCCCTGATCGCCCCCCCCCCCAGTTAACCCCTTCACTGCCCTGTCACCAGTGTCACTGATCAGTGAACCGATTTTTACTGATCACTGTATCAGTGTCGCTGGCGACTTCCGATAGTGTTAGCGCCCCTCCCAGATAGCGCCAATTTGCCCGCCAGTACACCAGTAATCCCGTTTATTCCCTTAATCCCCCCCCCCCCAGTTAACCCCTTCACTGCCCTGTCACCAGTGTCACTGATCAGTGAACCGATTTTTACTGATCACTGTATCAGTGTCGCTGGCGACTTCCGATAGTGTTAGCGCCCCTCCCAGATAGCGCCAATTTGCCCGCCAGTACACCAGTAATCCCGTTTATTCCCTTAATCCCCCCCCCCCCAGTTAACCCCTTCACTGCCCTGTCACCAGTGTCACTGATCAGTGAACCAATTTTTACTGATCACTGTATCAGTGTCGCTGGCAACTTCCGATAGTGTTAGCGCCCCTCCCAGATAGCGCCAGATTGCCCGCAAGTAAACCAGTAATCCCGTTTAACCCCTTGATTGCCCCCCCCAGTTAACCCCTTCACTGCCCTGTCACCAGTGTCACTGATCAGTGAACCGATTTTTACTGATCACTGTATCAGTGTTGCTGGCGACTTCCGATAGTGTTAGCGCCCCTCCCAGATAGCGCCAGATTGCCCGCTAATTCACCAGTAATCCCGTCTAACCCCTTGATCTCCCCCCCCCGAGTTAACCCCTTCACTGCCCTGTCACCAGTGTCATTGATCAGTGAACAGATTTTTACTGATCACTGTATCAGTGTCGCTGGCGACTTCCGATAGTGTTAGCGCCCCTCCCAGATAGCGCCAGATTGCCCGCCAGTACACCAGTAATCCCGTTTAACCCCTTGATCGCCCCCCCCCCCAGTTAACCCCTTCACTGCCCTGTCACCAGTGTCATTGATCAGTGAACAGATTTTTACTGATCACTGTATCAGTGTCGCTGGCGACTTCCGATAGTGTTAGCGCCCCTCCCAGATAGCGCCAGATTGCCCGCCAGTACACCAGTAATCCCGTTTAACCCCTTGATCGCCCCCCCCCATTAACCCCTTCACTGCCCTGTCACCAGTGTCATTGATCAGTGAACAGATTTTTACTGATCACTGTATCAGTGTCGCTGGCGACTTCCAATAGTGTTAGCGCCCCTCCCAGATAGCGCCAGTTTGCCCGCCAGTACACCAGTAATCCCATTTAACCCCTTGGTGCTAGCTGTTTTATAGTGCCAGTGCTCGCCTACACTTGATATTTATATATGTGTTATTTCATATATTTATGCAATATAAATCACTAAAATAGCCATAGAGACAGACTGATTAGCCTGGCACTTTCAGCTTCTTTCCAGATTTGAAACGAATCCAGGCTTATCCCTACTCAAAAACTGCTTTTTATTGATAAAAAGTACTGTTTTTTTTTAAACTCTACATTTAGACATGTCAGAAATGTATTCATGCAAATGTCTCCTGCATTCTTCACCCCTGAACACACAGGGCCCTAAACAAGGGTACCACTTGGTATAGTGTTAAGCCCCGGCCAGTTGTAACCAGCCCTAGACTTTGACAGGCTGCCAGTAGACTCTGCAACTGTGTTTCCCAGGCAGGGGCAGACTGACCATTCGAACACTCGGGCACTGCCCAAGGGCCCGGTGTCAGTAGGGGGCTCCATGAAATGCCCATTACTTCTTTTATATGCTTTTTTGGGTGTGCTTTGAGTGTGGGCAAGGACACAGGGGCCCTATGATCCCCTATTGCCCGGGGGCCCCATGAATTGTCAGTCTGTCGCTGTTCCCAGGCACACTAAAATGGCAGGAGGGATACATGGCTCCTAGATGGCCCAGTGTGCAAGGGACCTTTCTGATAGGTTATGCTTTTCTATGTGTGAGGCTGCAGTGAACTCTAAGAGTGGACATGGCTAAATTTGGTGAACACGCCAGTTGCATTTTCACTGGCTCAGCCGCAGAGATATTCAGAAAATGGCAATACTAGCAAGCAACTATCAGTACTATGTAAGCAGAGCAGAAAGATAAATGGCAGGAATCAGAACTATTCAGCAAGTCAATTGTGTCCACTGAGGCAGTTGGAAAATGTATTCCTGTTTGATTGTATTATATCTTTAATATTTCAGGGTTGCCAGCACACAGAGTGGCCACATTAATTTAAATCATGATTTGCATACCTGTGTTCTTCTTAATTTAGTTTTCAATGTGTCATCGAATTCCATTTTCTCTCGGAGTTAAATGTCTTTACTACTCTTTATACTATTTCCCACCTTGTTCATTTGCCGGCGCTGGTATAATTAGGCTTTCAACGAATCACTTGAATCCACATATTTATTCAAGTGCTCAGAAAGATTGATAGGTTTTGATCTGCTTCTCCCTTTGTCACACATGAAGTAGTCTTGTATCAGGGTAAACATGAGATTGATTAATTGCTAATTTCAGGATGGCGATGGTAATAATCTATCACCTTTTGATGAAAGCCTGCAGTTGTTTAGCACATTGTCACTGGGTTCTATTTCCACAGCCAGAGAATTAGCGGCGAGTTAATGACTTTCACAGTCAGATTTTCTTTCTTCATACTGAGATCGTATTTTATAATAAACTAATTAGAACATTGCTGAAGTAACTGCAACTTGGCAAATGGTAAACTCTAGGGAATACATTATATAACTGTGTCCATCTATTAAAGGTGCAATAGGAAGTAAAGTACAAGCAGCAAAAACTATATTGTCCTTGAACCTTGTCTGGTTCCTGGTCTGTTCCCAAGTCCCGTGTTTGATTCTGTCTGCATGAAAGTATCAAAAACGTGTATGTAAGCCCAAAATAAAAAATGAAATATTTTACTGCTCCCTTAGGCCCGTGCCTCACTGGTAACAACAGTGATGGCAGCGATGGCTTGCTTATCGGGACAGTGATGTAGCAACCTGTGCAAACCCTAACAATGAACCTCTATTATTTTCTTCTTTTTGGTCTGTTACATACCACTAGAAATGTTATATTTATTTGAAAAGTCAGCTCTTCATACTACTGCTTATTTATTACCTTCACATTGTTGGGTCACATTTAGAGAAATAATAAAAATGTCTGTGGGTCCCCTATGATAGTTCACAGAGGATTTGTTCAGATGTGTGGCCAGAGGGGCTGTAAAAGCAGGTGGTTGAGCAAGAACCTGAACAAGGACATGCAGCTGCTCAGGGTTGTACACATGTCGTGGGTGTGATGCTTTTTTTCGCAGATACAGCAAAAATGAAACCCCCTTTCAAGTTAATGGGGCCGTGGCACAGCAACCCTGCAACCGCGTGCAATGCACATGGGTTCGGCATGGTGGTTCAGTCTTTTAAAAGTTAAAACAAGTGGGGAGGAGAAAACATATATCCTCCCAGCTGCCTGTCAACCACCACTGGATCAGTTTTCAGAGGGACTGCAAAATGTTTCAGTGACTTCTTAGGGCAGGGGTGGGAAATTAATATTCCCAAGGGACCACACAAGAAACTGGGACTGTTGTGGAGGGCAAAATTTAATTCTTCTCAATATTAAATTTAAAATTGGGAAGGCCTATAAGTATGTAAACACATATCCCCCATGGCTGTCCACCTGAACTGTAAAAAAACAGGCGGACAGGGCTGTCCACATACCACAACATTTTTAACTCGGGGTGCAGAGTTTGACAAGAAGCAGTTTTTGTCAAATCCAGCCACTGAGTTCAATGGGGCTCAGTGATGAAGCTGACAATGGAAACATCAAGGGTCAGATAGGGACAACCAAAGGGCCAGATGTGGTCCTGGGGCTGCAATTTACCCAGGTCTGGCTTATCGAGTCCAGACTACAGGAAGGGCTCACATAGTAAACAAGGATTGCTCTACCACCCTAACAAGAGAATTTATTCTGCAGCAATAATAATAAAAATAATAATCATGAAAATGTTGGAAATTCCCTTGTGTATCTTTACATTTGTACAATCCCTATTTGCTCAGCACAGTCATAATTACTGGTAACAATAATAATAATAATTATAATAATGCCAATAAAACGTTTCTGCCTGTGACAAGCTGATTTATTAAAATGTTTATCTGAAATTCCCCGGCGTGTCATCAAATTGGCATTGTCCCTTCTTCCTGGGTGAACAGGCGCCCTTTGTGTCTGCCTTGAATTTTCTTGACTTGCCCTTTTCTAATAAGTTTTCAGAAAGTTGATGCAGACATTTCTGTTCAAAAAGAATGAATCAAACCCTGAGCAGTCATATAAATGCCATGAACAAGTCTTCCCCATGCTCTCCTTCCAGATGGACAGTAACCTCTCAGTGGAGGCATCACTCTATCTCAGCTTTGTCATACACCGTTTTATGTCTGACGTGGACAAATCATTTTGTCTTTTGATGAATTGTAAAGGGAATATCTGATGTATGTCTTCTCTTGGTATACCATGACAATATATGCAATGCCTTTCTTGTGTGTTACATTATTTATTGGGGTTTATTTATTGCTGGCATGCATAATCAAGTAGAAATGACAAATCCAACCATAGTTCACTCTGCTTTTTAGAATGTAGGAACAAATAGCTAAGTTTTCTATAGAAAAAAAAGATACCTGAGAAATGATATGTCTAAAATCTTTAAAAGAAACATATAGGAGTTTTCATTGGCAACTTTCACAATATTTCAATGCCTTGGGTGACTAACACAGAACAGGTAAGAACTTTTGCCCTTACTATGACTTGTGCCTGATTAGGGAAAGTAAAAATGTAGGTGATACCTTTCGTTGGCTAAATGAATAGTTTTTGATGTGCAAGGTTTCAAATCAGTTCTCTTAAAGACTAAGCTCACCTTTTGTAAATGTAGCGCTATCCCCTTGAGAACCACTGGTTTTGGGTCCCCTTTACTTCCTGCACAGCCAGGTAACACACATTTTCCACTTGTATCCAGACACAAGAAACAGTCCATGGGCTTGGTTTTTTAGTTTATCAGGGGATTTAACTAGGGGTAAAGGGGATAGGGTAAAGGGTTTGATTGCAGAATAACAATTGAGGACAATTTCCTTCTCTAGACTACTACAAAATTGGCAGGAATATGACTGTGTTCCAGCTCGAACTATGACAGTCTTTAGCAAAGTCATAGCTTGCAGGAGCTCTGAGTTCCCTTGTGTGGATTTTGAGTCTGTAGCAAAGTCCCAACTTGTAGGAGCTCCTAGTACCCTAAGTGAACAAAATACCAGCCCACCTGGCTACCGTATCTGATTCCAGGATACGGGAATGGGTAAGCAATGAACTGTCCTCACTTCCCTTCATAGTCTCTGAGGACTTCTCCCTCATAGGCCCTGGGGGTGTAGAGGTGCTCACACTGTCCTTGTCCTGCAGCTGTGGATAGAACTGTTTTCAGGCCTTCTAGCTAGGCTGCTTCCTCTCCAAGCTATGCACGCTGTCCTATCCTGGTGGACTGCGGGGCATTGGAGCTCCCTCCTTTAGCTCTCCTCTTTCCTCCTTCAGCATCCAGCCTCCAACCTGGAAGCAGAACCCCCCTTCTCCGGGGCCCACTTCCAGACTACACAGCAGCACCTCTTAGCACTGCATCTTCCACCGGACTCCCCTGCTGACCAGACTCTGTCATATTTATGGGCTGCTCTGCCACACTGCCAAGCTTCTTGCCTGGGATTGGTCAGACTTCCATAAATACGCATATCAGCCCCTCCTCACCTCCATCTACTGACTTCTAGAAGCTTCTTCAAACTTCTAGACAAGGGGGAGGTACCAGAGGATTGACCTGTAGAGCCCAGCTTGACCCGAAGTAACCCTTTGTCTACACCCAGGCCTCTAGCAAGCCTCTAACTACTCTCAACAACTATGTACACCAAAGGGCGCTACATAAAAAAATAATAAATGCACATGGTAAACAAAATGTGCATTTAGTATTTTTTCTTTACAGTGGAACCTGCAAAGCTTTCAGTGAAGACTGAGACTGAGCTCTGCAGTTACTTTTGTAGCAGCTGTTTCTTATTCCAGGTCACAATCCTGTGCAATGTCCTTTCATCTCTTTTGGTCAGTTGACCATGTCGACCACACTTATGTTTATCAGTCAACGTTTTCCTATGCCATCATAACCTTTGATACTGTACCTCGCGACATGGAAAATAAATAGGCAGCTTCAGTCACAGAGGCACTAGCTAAATGGGCACAAACAATATGCCCTCTTTGAAGCTCAGTAAGCTCTGACATGTATTACTAGCAGCACACACAGTGAATGGCAAAAGTAAGGCTTCCCAAATGTTAGCTAAGTGTCCCATCATACAGCTGAAGCAAAAGAATGTTTCATCACTTTTAACGTGAAACATGTCATCACTTATGCATCTGAAAATCATGTAGTGTTTCCATTTTTTGTCTAACCCCTGTATATACAGTATATACGCACACTAATCAGCCATAACTTATGGCCATTGACAGGTGAAATGAATAATATTGATTATCTAATTACAGAGAAAGCAGAAAAAATGGGCATCACAGTTTGTTGTGTATTGGGCTGCATAGCCTCAGACTGGTGAGGGTGCCCATGCTGACCCATGACCACAGCCGAAAGTACCTACAATGGGCACATGAGCATCAGAACTGGACCATGGAGCAATTGAAGGTGGCCCCATCTGATAAATCACAGTTCATGTGAATGGCCAGGTGTATATGTGTCACTTATCTGGGGAAGAGATGCCTCTAGGATGCAGTATGATAAAAAGGTAAGCGGAAAGAGGTAGTGTGATGCTTTGGGCATGTTCTGCTGGGAAACCTAGGGTCTTACCATGTGTTTGGATGTTACTTGACACATCTTACCTACCTAAACAATGTTGCTGAAAAAGTACAGTATTGCCTGATGGCAGTGGCCTCTTTCAGCAGAATAATACACCCTGCCATACTGCAAAATGGTTCAAGATTGGTTTGAGGAACCCAACAAGATTGAGGCACTGACTTGGCCTCCATATTTTTTAGATCTTAATTTAATCAAGTATCTGTGACATGTACTAGAAAAACAAGTCGGACCCATGAAGTTCCTAAGGCCCAATCTCACAATTTACAGGATCTGCTACTAACAGGTTGGTGCCAGATACCCTAGCATACATTCAGAGGTCTAGTGGCGTCCATACCTCTAACTGGGTGGCCATAAAGTTATGGATGATTGGTGTGTATATATATATATATATATATATATATATATATATATATATATATATACTGTATGTATGTATGTATGCCTAGACTTTATTTCATGTTTTACATATCAAAACTGTATCATACTTTGATAATTGACATAAGTGAACAAATACAGGCAAGCACCAGTGTGACCTGGAAATGCTGTTCAGTTTTATGTAGTATCTGACACTTTGATGTTGAATTAAAATGTCATGTTTTTCAGCTTTGTGTACCCATTACCTTTCTAAACCACACACATTAATCCCTTGTCTATCACATTAAATGCGCTTTGAACTTTTTCTCTTAAACAGCCGTAGTGTACAGATTCTGTCATGCATAACACATCAGCTGTCTTGTCAACTCTTCAAATCCATTTAATAAATAATTTGTGTTTATTAATGTATTGTATAAAATATTTTACAGCTCTTTGATGTATGATACCTCATAATCACACCCACAGGGCCTGGGCTGTGCAGAACACATGGGAAGTTTTTTTTTTTCTGCGATAACCCTTCGGTAACATGATCGGATCTGATATTCACAGCCCCTGAAGCCTCTTTGCCGTGATATGTTGATAAATTATTGAAATCATTTGCTTTGATCCTGGGATTTTCAGTGTCTGGGCTGCACACCTCATATCTGAACAGTAGGATGTTGACATTTTTAGAAGTGGGGAGTAATCAAACAGATCTCTTCCACTGTCATTCACATTCTCCATGTTTTAGCATTGACTGACAGCTCATAGAAGTCCCGTTATGTTCTTGTCCCTCAAAGCATTTTCTTCTTGGGAGTTTTTATGTATTTTTTTTAATGCTGATGATTAAAGCTCAGCTCCCAACAAATATAAAAGGGAAAACATATATGTAGATTTGTATTCTTTTCTAACCACTTCAGCTCCAGAAGGTTTTACCCCTTCATGACCAGGACATTTTTTGATATTTAGCACTGCGCTATTTTACCTAGTCATTGCACGGTACCCAAACAAAATGTATATCATTTTTTTTTCACACAAATACGGCTTTCTTTTGATGGTATTTGGTCACCATTGTTTTTTATTTTTTAAATGAAAAAAAAACCCAACATTTTTGAAAAACTAAAACAATATTTTTTATTTTCTGCTATAAAATATATCCACTAAAATGTTTTCATACATTTAGGCCAAAATGTATTCTGTTACATGTCTTTGATAAAAAATATAAGTTATAGTGCTGATATATATATATATATATATATATATATATATATATATATACTGAATTTTTTGTATTAATTTTTTTTTAATACTACTAATGGCAGTGATCAGTGACTTATAGTGAGACTGTGATAGTGTGGAAGGCCATCAGACACTAACTGACACAGGGTAGAAACTGACTAACTGGCACTCACATCACCAGTGACACTAATACAATGATCAGTGATAATACTATTCACTATCACTGTACTAGCTGGGAAGGGGTTAACATCTCAGGGTAATCAAGGGGTTAAGTGAGTGCCAAAACAAGTATTAATTTGTGTAATGTGTGTGGCTTCTTACTAAAAATCTTGTTGTTGCTTCTCCCTGAAGAAACAAAGAAATCTTCCCTCTGTACAGAGCCCTGTGTTGATTGTCAACACAATCCCACTGTGTTCAATCACAGCAGGAGTCAGCAGGCAGGGGAGCGTGCATAGGCCCTGTACTCAAAGGAGGTGAGCAATATACAGGTAGGTTGC
The DNA here is from genome assembly GCF_062004578.1 of Staurois parvus. Lineage (NCBI taxonomy): Eukaryota > Metazoa > Chordata > Amphibia > Anura > Ranidae > Staurois > Staurois parvus. The sequence continues at coordinate 2,401,153 of NW_028317914.1, read as the reverse complement.
TGTGCCTGTACGAGCCACCTGTCCGCCGGACATAGCTAGCAAGCAGTTTACAGGATGTTGATTAACCACAAGATGGTGGTGTTCAACAGTTTAGCTATCACAGACTTGTCTTTAGCAAGGTATTGTTGAACTTTTATGCTGAAGGCAGGACTGAGGTGCACAGACATACTAAAAGCAAACTACATTTCCCAGAAAAGCTGGCAAAGGGGAGGGAGTCTTTATAACTGAAAGCCTGGGAGCTTCTTGTAGGGAAGAGAGAGGGACTGTGTGAGAGGGAGGAAGAATGCTGCACGCTGGTGCAGGGCCCGGTGGGCCCAGACCAGATCGGGTTGCTTCAGAGAGCTGGAAGGAAAGACTATATATACATGGCTGGCATGGCTGACGAGCAGAAGAGCTGACCCTGCAGGCAGACAGATCGTGCCTGGTATCATTTCGTTCTTGTTCCAAACTGTTTTCAGTTACTAGATATCCTGTTTTTTTCTCAGCTATATCAGTGCAGTACACTTTGCATCACAGTTTACCACCTGCAACACAGACTTCTTAGCCCAACTCAGTACTGCGGCCTACAGCTTCTCTGCCCCTCTCCCATTGCTTTGAATGCAGGACTACTCCTGCAGTACATGTGTCTTTGTGGACAGTGACACTGTTAATACCTCATCTCCAATATATTATAGCTATTAAGGAGCTTGCTTCATCAAGTCAATTCCCTATCTATTGGAATGCAAGTTCACCTTCTTCATCTATACTGATCCTTGCCTTCACTCACTTCCACTAACAAACCTTTTTTCTATCTTTGTTACCATAAGTTGGGGAGGGAATTCTTTTCTACTACTGTGCGTTTCTTTCTTAAATAAATCTTGCTCTCAAGCAAAAGGGACCTTGATCTTATTTTGCAACAATTAGGGCCCCAACAAGCGCACAGAAGAATTGTTTTCTTTTTCTTATTCTGGGGTGGTATAAAATGGGACATTAACATCTGTATATTGATCTTCTAGTTAAACCTTGTTCCCAGACAACTGAGATTCCAAAGGTGGGTTAGCCCAAATTATTGATGGCTTACTACAGCTCATTCTTGGGAAAGATATCTCAGTGTGGAGATTAACATTTAAACTTGGGTCATGCAGGATATTTGGGTTTGTTCTAAAGGGGTACTATGTTTTATCATTTGACTGAGCCTTGTAGAGTGTATAGCAACTATACATCATTGCTGTTATTTCCTTTGTGTTTGCAATATTTCTTTGATCTCAATACAATCAAAATATTGGTTCACCTTTAACTGTGTGATTACTTTGTGTTCTAGGGCCAGGGGAATCTCCTGGTCAAGGATTTACGGTGGTGTCAGCAGGGGTTGTGCTTCCAAATCAGGCTCAGAACAGACAGGGAACCTAAAAAAGGCTCAGCGGCTCTTAAGGATGTAGCGCTACATGTACTATCCACTCACTGCTAAGGGAAGAATAAAAAGAGAAAATGTGATTTTGCTGAAAAAAACAAGCCTTCTGCCATGTCAGGTAGGCCTGTTTAAGGTTCTGTTGACACTAGTGTGATTTCATATGCGACCTGAATCAAACAGAATTGCATGACAATGGAAATCACTTTGATTTAATGGTGTCCATTCACATCAAGTATAAAACATTTAAAAAAATGCACATAAATTGTAATGTAAATTCTATTGACTGTAAGATTCAAGCAGTTGAGATGTGATCTGTAGAAACATATCATTGTAGCTTAATTCCATGTTAATAATAAGATGTGTTCAGAATTCAGCCAGAGACATATGGTCACCAATTAGCATCTGAAAGGACAGGGCAGCTTCTAGACTGGAGGTGACACCTAGATGCCAATAAGACTTGTCACCTACGTAGCCAGACTTTTTGGCTTCGTACGCAGCGGGAGACCAAGAGAGGGCTTCGATGTGTCTAGGAGCGTTGACGTATATCAGCAGATCAAAGGAATATATTTTATCTCTCATAAAAGCTAAAATATTGGTTGCAGAGAGATGAAAATACTTCCTTCTGATTGGACACACTGTAGGCTACATCTGCATGTAAAACTGTATTTGTAGCCTATGTAGAATCCCAGAGAAACGCAGAAAACGGTTATAAGGCACCTGATTGCGACAGCTGAACAGTGATTGGTACTGTCGCGATCGGACTGATGCGCTGGTGTCGGTAATTCAATCCCTGACTTGGTGATTCAAACCGTTCCTGGTCCAATCAACTTTGGGCATTTCAGTACCCAGAATGTCCTGTGGGCTGTTACAGAAACACCCCCCAGAGTTGATTGGCCAAGGGCTAATGTCCAGCCTACGTCCATATTCCCATAAATTGAGTACCTGAGATATGAACAGTGTGATTCGTACGGAGCCGGTTCTATTGACTTGCGGATCGCGGACTTTCTCTGACCTGCTCCAGTCGCAGGATAACTCTCGATAAAGGTTTTATTTCTGTTTTTATTCCCTTTTATTTTATAGTCAATAGTCAATTGTTTATCTTCTTGTATTTTCCGTATTATTTGTAACTCTTTATACTTTGTACATATTTTATGCACTGCCCACTTTCGGGATGTTAAATCATAAAATTACTATGTGACTTCTGGGTACTTACGCTCGGGCTCATATCTCCAGAGAGATTGTATTGTACTGCAGTGTCTTTATATGCTCGGTCAAGTTTATTGCCTATCTGTATGCAATTGCACTGCGTGTTGGCAGATTGCATGCAGATTGTAAGGTAGCAGATCTGCCAGACGGAGATCTGTGTTTGTGTGGTGGCCCAGCAGACCAGTCTGTGGACAAACTGTTGGGTGGTGGCAAGCTACCGTTTGTTGTGAGTCTGGTGCGGGGATGTGTGGACAGTGGAAAAGTGATTAACACAGGGTTCTAGTTTGTAGGATAGCTGGAAATATTTTATTAGATAAAATCTTGCAACCAGCATCAAAATTTTTTTACAAAAAGGTATAAAATACATATATACAAAATAAATAAATACAAAAAACCATACATCTGGTCATAAACAAAGAAAAACCCTATCTGGTTACAACATCCTCCTAAAACAAAAAATATCAAAACACACTATACTACTAACAAACACACAGTAAAGGCCAAGAAACATGGATCTTCAGATGCACATAGCCTTTCTTCAAAAAGCTCTTGTCATCAAAATCTAAAGGAGTGAAAACACAGAGGAAAAAAGAACAGAATCCTCACCCAGAGTTCAACAGACCGGATATTCCTCCACGCCTCTATCCAGGTCCTTCGCCGCTGCCTGTCTCTCTCAAGACCCCGAATTTTCCCAACCTCACCAAGGATGTCATACACCACCACCGGGACAGGAAGAATTTTCTGCCGAATGGAAACCTGACACCGTGCGTTCCAAGTGTAGTAACGGACCACTAGACAAACTAAAAAAAGAGTGTCAAAATCAAAATCCACTTGTGTTTTGAAGGCCCCATATACCCACTCTGCATAAGACATGCAGTGCAGGAAGGGGATGTCTAGAGCCCTCCCCACCTCTTTGTACACCTCTATATTGAAAGGGCACTGAAGCAAGAAGTGGTCCATAGTCTCCACTTCACCCCCACACTCCGTCCTCGGACAACCACGGTTGTCCAGAGAACGGCACTTCAAGTTCCCTCTCACATATAGCCTGCCATGGAACGCGAGCCAGGCCTGGTCCCTAAACTTTAAGGGAATCCTTTCCATATTTATCAATCTTAAGCCCTCCCGCAGACTATGGCCTGGGCAATCCTTCAAGGCCAGCGGTGATGAAAGGCAGTGGCCACGACCCTCTCCCTGAGGAATTTCCCAGGAAGCGATCTGACCTCCTCCGCCGTCACACACCACCGCCTAAGTATTTTCAAGCTCTGGGCAACATAAGCCGGGAGCTTACCGTGCTTGACTCTCAGGCTTCTCACTGGCCCGCCACTCTCCCAACAGCTTAGAAAGGGTCTAAACCAAGCCCGAAACAAACCTACCCATGAAGGCGGCTTCTCTTTCAGCATATTACCAAAACTATGTTTTACAAACATAACAGAGAAGAAAACGATCGGGTTGACCATCCCTAGGCCACCCTCCCGCCTGGACAGGTAGGTCACATTCCGCTTCACTAGGTTCAGTCTGTTCCCCCATAATAGCTGGAAGAAACAGCTGTAGACCCTCGTATAGAGAGACTCTGGCAAGAGACAAACGTAACTGACGTACAAAAAGACCGGAATCAGGTAGGTTTTGATCCGATCGACCCTTTCCCTTAAGGAGAGCCGCCACCCCTTCCAGCATCTCACTTTACCCTCGGCATCAGACAACCTGGATTCCCAATTCGATTTACCATAATCATCAGGGCCAAATGTGATGCCTAACACTTTGATCTTTGGCTGGGGCTCCGGGAAGGTATCCGGAAGCGAGAAGTTCTCACCTTCCCTACCCATCCAGAAAACGTCACTTTTCTCACGATTGATCTTGGAGCCTGATGCCTCCGCATACTGTTCCATCTCCGAGACCACCTCCTGCGCCTCTTCAGTCCCAGAGATGAAAACAGACACGTCATCGGCATAGGCCACGACTCTCAAAGGCGGCTCACCAGTAGCACCCACCGGCACCCCACCCAAAGCCCCGCCATCTAGCCTCCTAACGAAGGGGTCAATGGCAAAGGCATAGAGCAAGGGACTCAGCGGACACCCCTGGCGCACCCCAGAGCCAACCTCAAAGGGTCGCCCAACCCAACCATTGATCAACATGAAGCTCTCCGCCCCTCTGTACAATGTTTTCAACCAGCCAATAAACCTCCCTTCCAGGCCATACCGGTCAAGGAGATGCCAGAGGTACTTATGATCTACCCGATCAAAGGCCTTGGCCTGATCCAGCGCCAGCAAATACTTCCCACTGCCATCAGCCCTGCATCGCTCCAGAACCTCCCGGACAGCTAACACCGCTGTGAATGTACTTCTGCCCTGAACCGAGCAGTGCTGACGTTGCGAAAGTAACCCGTCTGCCACTGACGACAAGCGCCAGAAAAGGATCTTGGCCAGAATCTTCCTATCGACATTGAGAAGGCTGATGGGGCGCCAATTCTCAATCATCGAAGGGTCCTTACCTTTTGACAACAAGATCACAGCCGATTTCCTCATGGAGGGAGGGAGTGAACCCTCATCCAAACAGCTATTAAAGACCTCCACAAGCCGAGGTGCCAAGCTTGACTTAAAAGCCTTAAAGAATTCTGCTGTCAAACCATCTGGCCCAGGTGTCTTCTTAATGGCCAGACTATCTATGGCTTTGACAACCTCTTCAACTGTGATCTCGCTTGTCAAACTTGTGAGCGGAATGTTATTTTCCAGACCTGGCGTAGACTCCAAAAAGCTCGACATCCTTGCCTGGTTGAGGTGCTTCTCCCCCAGGAGATCTTCAAAGAATGCCCTTGAGACCTCCAAGATCCCTGACCTGGATTTTGTCAGAGATCCCGTACCATCTCTCAGACCGGTGACCGTCTTAATCGCTATACCTTGCTTGCAGTTCTGGTAAGGGTCAGGCGAATGGTACTTCCCATAATCCCTCTCCAGAACCAAGGAGGCATGCCGGTCATACTGATACTTCCTTAGGAGAAGCTTAACCTCTGAGACTGCCCCAGAATCTCCACCATCAGAGACAAGGCGATCGAGCCTCCTCCGCAGCTGTTGGTAGGCAACATACCTATCAAATTGTTTTTTCTTACCTAGGGCCTTGAAAAACCTGCCAATCCGCACTTTGGTAAGCTCCCACCACTCCGACTTACTGCTGCAGAAATCCAGGATGGTCTCCTGAGCCTGAAAAAAATCCTCAAAGGATCGTCTCACATCCTCATCATCCAGCAGAGTCGAATTCAATCTCCAGACACCCCTCCCCTTCAGTGGCGTATCTGAAACATTCAAAGACACAGTCAGCAAAAGGTGGTCGGAAAACTCCACCGCCTGACACACAGGTGCCGAGAAGGCGGAGTCCCCCTTTAAAAAAAACCTATCTATTCTACTCTCACTTCTACCTCGCCTAAAAGTGAATCCTGTGCTGTCCGGGCTGCGCTTAATTAAGGCATCTTCCAGACCTGCTTCCCTGACTATCGCATTTAAAAAAACGCTGTCATACTCCAGCCTGTCAATGGAGCCCTTCCTGATCTTAAGCCTAGTGACAGTATTAAAGTCTCCTCCAAAGACAACTTGCCGGGACGTAAAAAGGAAAGGCTTAATCTTTGTAAAGAGGCATTTCCTACCCCATGTAGACTGGGGACCGTAGATGTTAATGAGCCTTAGCTCTTGCCCCTTCACAAGGACGTCCAAGACCATACATCTTCCAATCTCCACCTCAATGACCCGCCGACACGTTACCATGCCGGTAAAAAGCACCGCAACTCCGCTGTAAGGCTCGGCCGCAAGAGACCAGAAGGAGGGACCACACCTCCACTCCCTCTTCGCCAGATGGACATCAGCCAGACTGCTGAGCCTGGTCTCTTGCAAAAACAAAACATCAGCACAAATACTGCTGAGCAAAAATAAGGCCACACTTCTAGCACCTACAGACTTTATGCTGGCAACATTAATGGTTGCCACATTTATCGGAGCGGGAACTGCCATCAAGGTAATTGAGATGGTCGTTTCTTAACCTTTGTTTTCCTCTGCTTTGCAGGGAACCCAACTCTTTTTAGAGACCCTCCCGTCTCCCCCTTATCCATGAGAGAGAGGGTTCCCACAGAGTCTCCTTCCTCCCCTGAAAGAATATCAAAATGATTTTTGGAAAAAACCTCCTCCACCTCAAAAGAAGAAATTGAGGATGCAGGAGATAACACTACCCTGCTCTTCCCACTCCTCACCACCGACCACCCTTCCCCCTTACCCTCTTTTTTTCCTCCTGATCCACTATCCTCAGGGGCAGGAACTGAAAGCTTCCCTTTCCCAACACCACCAGAAGCCACCCCATCCCCTACAGGATCTTGGCGACGTAACGGGAGCAGAACTGGGGGAGGTACCACAGAAGGTGCTGCAGATGCCTTCTTGGCCCTCACACCCCGATTTCTCCGGGCAGGGGGGACAGGAACACTGGCGGCAGGGGTAGACAACACTGGGGGAGAAACATGGGGAGGCAAAGGGTCAGGGGGGGACTTCACAGAGGGGGGAGGCACAGGCACATTAGGGGTCACATTGGGTGCCTCTGGTGCTGGAGCACCTGAGGTGGCAGGATTACCAGGGGGAGGGGGAGATGGCACCACCTCCATCTCCTCAGCCTCCATCCTACCGAGCTCCTCCATTAATCCTGGCAGATTATGAAGGGCCTCAGGACAACGATTATAAGAATGTCCCAGCTGTTGACATAAATTGCACCTAATTAAGTTACATTCACGGGCCGTATGCCCAACACCCTGGCATAGTGAGCATTTGAGCACCTCACAGGTTGCTGCGAAGTGCCCCTTAATGCCACATCTGTGGCATACCTTTGGCTGCCCTGCATAGAATATAACTAAACGATCCTTGCCAATGAAGGCTGAAGTAGGTAGGTGCTTAATTCTATCACCTTCCGTGTGCAGTCTCATTGTTGCTGCCCACCCTCCTGTCCAAATCCCCCTGTCATCCAACATTTTCCTCAATGGAGCTAGCACATCACCATACCTCCCCAGCCAAACGGTTATATCCGCTGGTGGGATCGATTCGTTTCGCACCAGAATTGTAACACTCTTCACCAATGACTGCCTTGAGATGACTTTTGGGACGAGCCCCTCCCACCTTGGGGTCCCCTTGCAATCCTTCTCATAACGGATCAAAAACACATCTAAACTTTCCGCCCTCTGAAAGGATATATCATACTCCCCTGTGCCCGCCGGGGCTATAAAAGCAAAAATTTCCTGTGCTCTAAACCCCATTTCCATTAAGCGGTCAACCACTTCCCTTCTTATAGGGGGGGAACCCCTTCCTTCCCATCTCAGTTGGACCACATTCCTCCTTTTTACACCCATACCTCCACCACTCCTCTCATATGACATTGCCACACTCCTTCCCCCTCTCACTGCAGCAGAGAAACTAAGTACCCTGCCACCCACAGGAGGGGGGCTCACCACATCCACTGGACTCGGCAGACTGACATTTGTATTACCTGGCAGGTTACCATCAGTAATAACCAGCGGGCTGACATTTGTATTACCTGGCAGGATACCATCAGTAATAACCAGCGGGCTGACATTTGCATTAACTGGTAGGCTGACATCTGCACACACTGGCAAACCATCCCCTACACACCCCATCAAGTTAACATCTGCATTAACCGGTAAGCTGACACCTGCACTGACCGGCAGGCTAACGTCCGCACTCACAAGCAAGCCGGCCCCTGCACCCACTGGCAGGCTGACATCTGCAATTACCGGCAGGCCGACTCCTGCATTAACCAGCAGGATGGCATCTGCACTCACAGGCATGCTGACATCTGCCCCTGCCAGCACCGCACACTGATCAGATCCATTACTCACAGTCCCTGCATGCGGCTCTCCTGCCGGCTTTGCCGCTACTTCCATCACCTGGTCTTTAGGGATCATTGAGCTGGGGATCCGCTCCAGCCGCACAAACATCGCTTTGTCCTTGGGAATCAGCTTGGCAGGCTTTGGGCAGGTATCCTCATCCTCTCCAGACTCCTCAGAAGTGAACACAAACTGCCTTCCACTGAGCGGGGACTCCATTTCCGAAATGAATCGTAAGCCGGACGGCACTTCATTGGGATCCTCCTGGGTCCCCCACTCTGGCTGTTTCTCCTGCTGCTGCTGCTGATGAGCAGGGATGGATCCCTGCGACTCCTCCACACTCACTGGTCTCCTCCCGCTGGAACACTCTGGGGCACACTCCACTGCAGGGGATGACACACCAGGGGGATCTGATTGATCCCCGGACGAGGTCTCTCCTCCAGGCTGTCCCCTGGCCGCAGCTAATGACCGCTCCCGAGCAAGCCTGAAGCGGTCCTCATTCACATATTTTTCGCGGAGGATCCCGCTTGCCTGCTTCAGCGACGTGACAAGGGAGCTCTGCTGGCGGACAACAAGCTCCAGCGAGTCTAGCTCGGGTCTCATTGCCTGTCGCTTGTTGCTCCACACACGGTCATAACTGGCCTTCATCTTCCGTAGCTTCAGCTTCAACTTTGCCAGTCTCTTCCTCCCTCCCGATACGGGCCACATGAGCTGACACTCTCCCACGATAAGAGGTGTACGACTCACCCCTTTTTGGCACATTTCCCAAGTCCTCGATAGCATTAGGACTGGTACTCTGCCCTGGGGGGGGTCCCCCACCCGGGTCATGGCCGGGCTCGTCCATCCAGCCAAGGGCTTAAACAATAAATCTAGCCCCAGGCTTGGTTTTGGGCCTAGAAAGCTGCAGAGCCTCACTCTCTGCTTCACAAGCTGTCTGTGCAGCAGCCACACCCACTGCCTCCTAACGAGGCCCAGCTGTAGGATAGCTGGAGGAATCCTAGAAGGGTGTGCCAATTGCTAGACTGCTCCCCAACCCTTAGCATGCACCAGATTGTATATAAGATTCGTGTCTGCTCGTGTGTGTGGTCAGCCAGCTGGATTGGAGTGGAGTCTCCCTCTAGTGGTGGCGAGAGGCAGTGCGGGCTGTGAAAGTGTATCACGGCCAGTCTTATATATAAACTCAGAATAAATTAAGTCCCCCTAATTCCCTCTTACCCCAAGTCACGGCCGAACGTGCGTGCCTCGGTTAGCTAGTCGCTGTGGGTGTGTGCGTGTGGGTTGGATCCGTGACATAAATGATAGCCATGATCTGATGCTTGTCTATTGGCACCATGCAATCAGAAGACGGTCTTAGGAAGCTCATCTTAGGAAGATAAACCATCACTACAATCAGGTCTGCTTTCTCAGCCTCAATGGCATCATTTTTGCATTGTATTTTTACAGCACCCTTTGAGGCTTAGTCGCAAGGTGCAGCTCCTGTACACAAACCACCATGTTTTTTTGTCAAAGGTTAATTGAACTAGTTGAAGGTAAAAGCTGAATGACTACCATGGCTACCATATGCTGTCTTTGGAAGTCAGTCATATGGAAGAGGACCTCAGGAACATAAAGGGACCCCAGTCCATAGAGTTCATGGACCCGCCTGACCAAGCAAAGATACAAGTGTGACAACCCAAGTCAGATGTCTATTCTGTTTATATCCCACGGAAAGATAAGGGGCTGGCTGCAGCTGCGCAGCTGGAGCCTCCTCCTCCTCCAATGACTCCACAACCACTGCTGCACCCTAAGGGATAATCTACAGCCCCCACGGCCAACCTTCCACAGACTCTACATCCTGTGCTGGGATCTCTTCCTCCTCCGGATCCAGAGGATCCAACTGTTGTAGGACAGATGATGCTCCAACATCAGCATTGAAACACACAATGCAAAGTTTGTCATGCTGCCGTTGGTATCACTGCAGGGCATGTGTGTTTCTACTGCCTCTGTGACAATTGGCTTCCAAGCCTCCTCTTCAGGTTCTCGATGGAGCTCAATCCCACAGGCTTTGGGAGAGCACTCACCCCTGGTGTCATCAGGGAAGCCCTGGTGCTGTTTCACCTCTTTCGGCCTCAGCAGGTCGGGAGATCAATGGTGGCATACCAAAGGCTGATGAAGGGGATCGTTGGAACTCCATACAGCCACCCACAGTGCATGGTCCTGCCACGGCACATTCTGGTCAAACTGCACCTCACTCCCAGGGAACACCTCACAGAGGAAAGTGCAGCAAGTCCCACAACAAGCCTACGGTGATAACTCTTTAGTAAGTTCCCCACACTTGCACACACCACCACCAAGGTTTCCAATACATCTGTTCTGCAGTCAGCAAATCTTTTCCTGGGGGGTCACCCATATTTCTGTGTCAACAGTGGTCTCTTTATAGTGAGGGGATGAAAATTATGGCTTTGCCACCCTTGCAACTCAAAAACCAGTAGGAGTGCATGCTTGCACAGCAAATGCCACAACATGGTTAAAGAGCGCACCCAGCACAGATTGAAGGCACAGCCTGCCTCCACTCCTCTTACTTCTTTTCACTCAGAGAGATAGACACTCCTCTCCAGGCCAGAGGCCCACTCATGAGATCCCTGGCTAGAAGCCTTAATATTCATAATAAAAGAATGTCCACACAAAAGCATTTCAGCACTTTACCTCTCCACAAGGATTCCCATGACATATCACATTTGACATACTATCAGAATCTTCAGTGCAAAATCCCATGTGCAAGGTTAATTGTTCTATAGCAGTACATATCTTTTAGCTAAGCCACCTTCCCTCTCCTCCATTCCTCTCTTTGGGGGTATCAAGGAGTTGGGACCACTTTCCCATGTATACTATATCCACAGCCCTAGGCTTCCATCAATGAGTCACAGGACCCATAGCTGAGGATCAAGAGGACAAGTTGATTAGATTATTATACCAATCTCTTCCAAGGAAGAGAAGGTCAGGGGAGACAATGTTATTTCAGCTTTCCTCCTATGATCTGTACCACCTTGCCTGGGATTTCAGCCCTGCAAAGGGCCCTTTGGATCAGCTCTGTTTAAGACTACATTTTAGCAGCTACTGGGTGTCCTGTCCCATACCTGATCTACTCTGAACCCCACCTGCAGCCGGTATATACTGTATACATGGGCACTGACTACATGCATTACATCACTAGAAACAGGTTTCTCTAAAAGGGGAGCTAACACCTGCCTATAAATTTCCCTTTACTAAGCCATAATGGCAATACAGCAATCTAGTGGCGGGCAAGATAACTGTACCTGCCAACACATTAGTGCCCATCGAACACATTAGTACGTTTATTTCTTGTTGAGGCCATGATGCAGAGCATCACAGCCATGGCATGTGTAGACACCCGTATGCTACCCTTGCAGCCTAAGGGGGAAGGACTGGGTTGGGGTAAGGACTGGGTTGGGTTGTGGTGGGGTGGGGGAACACAGCTATAGCACAAGTGTAAACAAGCCTCAAGTTTGCTGTCAGATCTCAGCTGCATATCATGAGAAAGTTAAAGGGAATTATAAAGTTTACTTTTTGCCTGGATCTCTCTCTATATACTGTATCTATAGTGAGGTGTTCTTACTTGTTCCTACAGTAAATGAAAGGAGAGTCCAAAAATTGTCTCATGACTATTTCTGCAAATGCACCTAACACACAGATAATTCAAAGTCCAAATCTCATGAAAGTATCAGTCATCAGAGACAGGAGTGGGCATGGTAATCTTACACTGCAGATATGAGGCTACAGGGACAGCAGTGCCTAGGCACACTGATATGCCAGGAAGTACACTACTATTTTTTAGGAGGATTTCAAGCCACAGATAGAATTTTCAAGGTACTGCCTAGCTACAGCTAACCTTTTTAGATGTTTCCTATAACATAGCAAATCATCTCTTTTTGAATATAGGTCAAAACCAGAGTTCTTCTTTAATTACATAGCCTGAATATTGCAAAGTAGAATATTTCAGCCACCAACTTGCCATTATTTGTAATCTAGTGACTGCAAAGTTGTGATAAGATTCTTTAGTGTTAGTCTTAAATAGCCTTGTATCCAATATATTCCAGATGGATGCACCTTTAACTGATGTGGCTGAACAGAAGATTTATTTCTGCCTGGAAATTGAGCTCTGCCTGTTCATTCACATAAGGTGCGCATTAGAGAACTAGGTGGAAAATCACTAAAGAGCATCACAGAGATGGTTATATTAGGTGTGAACTGATGTCATGTGTGCAGATCTAACATTTTAAAAAATCCCAACCCGTAGATACAAAGATAACAAGAAATCCTCTTTTATAATGCACATTTCTCTCAAGGAACCCACTCCTCTACAATAAATCCCTGCCTTTAGATATCTGTAATATCAGAAGATTATCACACGAAGTGCAACTCATATACCAGCGACTGCTGACAGCGCTAAAGTAAAAATAATTATCTGAGCCAACATAAAAATAATAATGGTGGTTTGAGAAAGGGGAAGGGATAGCACGGTTCTTTCCATGAGCACAAAGCGCTTGCAGAACACACAGATCTGTCATTGTTACAGAGCTGCAGCTGTCAATTTAGGGAACTCCGACATTCAGGTTCCCGTCTGAATGATAAAAATAAATACGATGGCTGAGAAAATGAGTTTGATGCACAGGAAATGTTTCACACACATACGTACACAATCTTAAATGTGAACATTTAGCACTGGAACAAGTGATTCAAGTAAGGATGAGTAACACCAACTATATGGATACTTTAGTGTCTCTGCATCTTAACAGACATTTTTAGTAGCTTGCTAAAGCACTGGGTTGCCTGGAGGATATGCCTCCAATTTGATATAATTACTGTGAACAAACGGTAGCATGGTAGAATTACTTTCTTGTGTGAGGTAACAGCCCTTGTGGTCAGAGACCCTGCACCAGACCCTATGCCAAAAGAATGCCATCCTTTCATCTGCCAGTGACACCTGTGCCCGCACAAAGTAATTTTGAGGGAAATACTGTGATTTTTCTCCACAAGATCTGTACACAAATTACAACTTACACTTTACGCTTCAACGCAAAGGCATGGAGGGAAGTTGCTTTACACTTCATGAGTCCTCATACACTTGTGGTCCAGGCTCAGTCCATAAGGGGGTTCTGGTATGCTGCGGACCCTAAATTAGGGTCCCTGTTGCATGGATGGGTAGACCATACAACCACCAATCTACCTCCCTGATAGAACTTCTGTCACTGGCCACCACCACCTCCACTACCAAACTGGCTGCTTTTCCTTCCTTTTGCTTATCACTCTCCATTACCCATTATTATTTAGGTTAACTTGAAGATTTACACTTCGTTCCCCATTCCCTCACACTGTAGGATTTCACTCTTACTCTGTACTCCCAGCATATCAAACCAGGAGATTCACTTAACAAGCAACTCTGTTTACTGAATAAATGGCAGACTAATACAACTTTTTTTCGTACAGTCAATTTCAGCAATCACATGTCAATGAAACAGGAATCAGATGTACAGCATTCCTCTTTATGTATTATGCAGAATTTTTGGGCTATGCTGTGGTGTCTCCTACCTTGGAGTTGTAATAGCTTCCATCTAATGTTAAAGTGGCTTGGTATAGTCTTGTTCCAGGGTCCCGCCAAGGGAGTATCCTCCTAAGGTATATCTATGTATCTCATCCTGTATGGTTCTGTAACACCCGCCTAGATAGCTAGGGGAGCCAGAGTAGTTTTTTTCAGCTAGAAAGGCTGAATAGCCTGGGCTGAGCTAGAGGGTTATTTTAGGTTAGGGCTGAGAGGCTCTGCATATCAGTTCCCTGATACCTCTCCCTGCTCTAGAATCTAGAAGATTCTAGAAGCAGTGGGTGGGGGTGAGGAGGGGCTGGCCTTCACACTTAGGGGACCCTGGCCAATCCCCAAGCAGGAGGCTGGGCATGGGGCTGGGGCAGCCCTTAAATGTGAGTGAGCCTGCTCAGCAGCAGGAGAGCTGAGTGGAAGATGGAGAGTGAATGCTGAGGAGCAGGAGCCTGGGAGGGGGGCCCAGTTGGGAAGGGGCTCACCAACAGGCAGTGGATTTGGAAATGAGGAAAGCTCAGGAAATCATAGGCCCTCAGAGTCAGGACCGAAGGAATGAGGGGGGTGTATCAGCACAATCACTGCTGAGAGCCTTTAGTAGTCTAGTTGGGGGTAATGGTGGTCCGTGTAGCACTGAAGTCAAAGCTTCAAAATAGGCTGTAGCAGACTCTGTGGATGAGAGAAGGAGAGAAGCGCCTCTAAGTGCATCATCAATGTAGCGGCCGTAAAAGATGATATGTGAGGTGAAGGGGTTATTTCGCCATATGTGTTGGTCCTCCCAGAAACTCATAGTAAGGTTGGCATATGAGGGTGCAAAATTGGCCCCCATGGCTGTGCCTTGAATTTGTAGGTAAAAATCATGGTTAAATGAAAATAGTTATGTTTGAGGCAAAATGTGGTAGCATCTACTATGAAGGATGATTGTCTGGGATTGAGTGATGGATCTAGGGATAGGTAGTGCTGGACGGCAGTGATACCTACATTGTGCGGTATAGAGGTGTATAGAGAACAGACATTCAGCGAGACCCAACAGTAATTGGGTTCCCAGGAGTATGCTTTAAGTAGCTCTAGCAAGTGCCCACTGTCACAAATGTATGAATTTTGGGCTTGTGCCAGGGGTTGTAAGAAGTGGTCAATGTATTGGGAGAAACCGCTGGTGATACTACCTGTGGCTTCTACAATTGGTCTACCTGGTGGATTATTTGGATTTTTGTGCACTTTGGGGAGAAAATAAAAATACGGGGTGTTGTAGAAGTCCTTAGATAGAAAGGAGGATTCTAGTTTGGTGATGACACCATCACGTACAGCTGTGTACGTTAGTAGTAATGCTTCGTTTGAATTCAGGTAGCGGATCTTTGGGTAATTTGAGGTAAGTGGATGTGTCAGAAAGGAGTCTGTGGACTTCACCTATATAGTCAGTGGTGTTAAGAAGTACGATGCCGCCACTTTTGTCGGCCGGTTTGATGATAATATTCTGGTTGTTTGACAAAGAAGTGATGGATTCTGCGTTCCACCAAGCTCAAAGGGAGGACGTGCACGCCGGCCTCACCGCTGTTCTCCTCCAGCTACCACGCTGCTCCAGCGACAAGCTGACCGGTCCTCACCGCAGCAGATGATGGCTTCTCACCCTGAAGACCACCCTACCTTTTCACCACGGTTTTTATGCCCATACGTAATCTATCTATGTGAGTGTTCCTACACATAAACTTTTAATAAAGAGTCATATTGCACTTAGAGGCACTTATCTCCTTCTCTCATCCTCAAAGTCAGGATCACCTGTGCAGCAGGGAAGGAGCGGCCCAGCAGAAGGCCTGAGAGCAGCGACTGACCCATCAGCTCACAGACAGAGGACTGAGTGAGTAGATCTATACCCCCTGGGCCAGTAAGGGGAAGGAGCACTCTTGTGGGAAACTGGAATAGCTTTCTACCCAGGACTGTCTTACATTTAAAGTGACAGGCACTGGATCCCCTGCCCAGGAAATCCTGCAGACAGCTGGATAGAGGAGAATCCGGAGTCTGGGGTGGTACATTAGGAGTGGCTAGCTAACTCTCCAAGAGGAGAATTATTCTATTTAAAGAGACATGTACATAGTTCCAAGAAGATTGTCCTCTGTAGCTGTTTCCTTGGGCATTCCATACACCCCTTATGCCATACGAGTTAAAATTTTCCTAATAAAATCCAAAAAAAAAAGCTCAAGGACTGGTTACTGTCTCCTGGATGCAAATCTGTGTGGAAAATGCGTGTTGCCTGGCTTTGCAGTACTGTAGGGGGACCCAAATCTCTAACAACTCCTAAAGGGGTAGTGCTACAGTTCTACTCAGTCCCCTGACCAATATCCCCAACAACAACCCACTGGTCCAACCTCTTCCTGCCCAACCCCTTAGAACACTTTTTTCATCCTTGCTTGCACGTCAGTACTTCTGATCTTCTCCACCCTCTTTCAGTCACTTCATGTCTACACAAACTCACTCCAGTATCAGCTGTACATCTTCGCTCTGGATCAGTTACTAACAGTGACAGATGTGGACCAGGGCTGCTGTTAGAAATCACAGGGCCATGTATAGCCTACCTGACAGGACACCCCCTCAAAAATATCAAAACAATATTTTCACTACACTAAAATCATTATTAAAGGACACAAACCTAACATAACTTACAAAATGTCTGCTAAATCTAAAAGAAAACATTGTACTGAGGTAATATATAAAGCTCTACGTGTAAATGACGTCTTGGGGTTGATTTTTTTTAAAATATTTTTTAAAAAATTTTTTTTGCAATTTGTTATTTTTTTAAATTAATGAATTAATAAATTAACGTTTTAATATTTTAAATTATTATTTTTTTTTTTTGCACAATTTTTATTATTTTGAAGCTCCTGTTCATTTATAAATTGAAATATAGTAAACACAGTTTACTATGCTTCAGTTATAATGGACACAGGAGCAATCGGTATTAATCGCTCGCTTTGTCCATTCTGAAAAGGAAGGGGCTAGTAAATGACATAGTTACCGGCCCTTTCTCCACCTTCAGCCAGTTGGAAAGGGAAGCCTGCAGCGCTGAGTGGGGTGGGGGAGATGGGGACTGAGCACACAGGGGGGAATCTGGTATGAGCAGGACAGAGAAGAGGATTTGTGCAGCCAAGTTGGTTTCTCCCCCTTTCAGTCCCACCGGCTTCCAGCTGCTGCAGAGAGCTGCACAGGGCATTGTTCCTGTAATTGCCCCCCGCCCAGTGAACTGAATCCCCCTGCTGTCTGGGTTCCCCCTGTGTGCCCAGGCCCTCTGCAGGAGGACCAGTGGTACCAACTTATCGGCAGCCTTGATGTAGATTGTGCTGATGTAAAATGTCAGCATAGCCATAGAGTATCATGACCAGACTGCAAATACACATTTTTCACCATCACATGAATATTGTCCAGATTACCTATTCTTTGTGATTGACTTACTAGTAAAGTACAGTACACGTTGTGAATACTCACTTGAAAGTTTAATTATGGGCAGAATAAAAAAATTAGACATAAGATTCTTATTCAGATCAGAACAGAGGGTATATGAACACTTATAAAAAGGGGGGAAATAAGGTATTTATAATGATATACAATATATATATATATATATATATATATATATACATATATATATATATATATACAGTATATATACACTGCTCAAAAAAATTAAAGGAATATTTTTTAATCAGGGTATAGCATCAAGTCAGTTAAACTCTTGGGATATTGATCTGGTCAGTTAAGTAGCAGAGGGGGTCATGAATCAGTTTCAGCTGCTCTAGTGCACCAAATGGGCAACAATGAGACGACCTCCAAAACAGGAATGGTTTTAGAGGTGGAGGCCGCTGGCATTTTTTTTCCCTACTCATCTTTTCTGACTGTTTTTCACTAGTTTTGTAATTGGCTAGGGACAGTGTCAGTACTGGTAGCATGAGGCAATACCTGGAACTAACAGAGGTTGTACAGGCAGTCCGACTACTCCAGGATGGCACATCAATACATGCCATTGCCAGAAGGTTTGCTGTGTCTCCCAGCACAGTCTCAAGAGCATGAAAGTGGTTCCAGAAGACAGGCAGTTGCTCTAGGAGAGCTGGACAGAGTTTTAGAAGGTCCATAACCCATCAGCAGGACCGCTATCTGCTCCTTTGTGCAAGGAGGAACAGGATGAGCACTGTCAAAGCCCTACAAAATGGCCTCCAGCAGGCCAATGGTGTGAATGTCTCTGACCAATCAGAAACAGGCTTTATGAGGGTGGCCTGAGGGCCCGAAGTCCTCTAGTGGGCCCTGTCCTCACTGCCCGGCACCATAGAGCTCGTTTGGCATTTACCATTGAACACCAGAATTGGTAGGTTTGTCACTGGCGTCCTGTGCTTTTCACAGATAAGAGCAGGTTCACCCTGAGCACATGTGACAGACATGAAAGGGCCTGGAGAAGCTGTGGAGCACATTATGCTGCCTGTAACATCATTCAGCATGACCATTTTGGTGGGTCAGTGATGATCTGGGGAGGCATATCCATGGAGATATGCACAGACATCTACAGGCTAGACCAGCAATGGGCAAACTACGGCCCGCGGGCCGTATATGGCCCGGCGGACCTTTTAATCCGGCCCGCGGAGCGTGGCAAACATTGCCTGTCAGAATGTGTGTAGGCAGGGCAGCGTGAGGAATGTGAGGGGAGCTAGGCTCCTCTCACAGTCCGCCCTGAAGACCGGAACGGCGCGGGAACACGGCGAGAGGAACGCGCGGAGCAAAGGTAAGTGAATTGACACAGGGGGGACTTGGCTTACTACTTGGGGGGGGAATAGTATTGTGTGGGATGAAATACTATATGGGGGATGAATTAATATGGGGAATGAATTACTATAGGGGGGATGAATTACTATATGGGGGATGAATTACTATGGGGGATGAATTACTATGGGGGATGAATTACTATATGGGGAATGAATTACTATGGGGGATGAATTACTATATGGGGGATGAATTACTATGGGGGATGAATTACTATATGGGGGATGAATTACTATGGGGGATGAATTACTATATGGGGGATGAATTACTATGGGGGATGAATTACTATATGGGGGATGAATTACTATGGGGGATGAATTACTATATGGGGGATGAATTACTATGGGGGATGAATTACTATATGGGGGATGAATTACTATGGGGGATGAATTACTATATGGGGGATGAATTACTATGGGGGATGAATTACTATATGGGGGATGAATTACTATGGGGGATGAATTACTATATGGGGGATGAATTACTATGGGGGATGAATTACTATATGGGGGATGAATTACTATGGGGGATGAATTACTATATGGGGGATTAATTACTATGCTTACTATGGGGGAATATTACTATACTTACTATGGATGACACATACACATCATTCATCTACTCTTGGTCCGGCCCCCGGGTCCAATATATGAACCCATTGCGGCCCTCAAGTCAAAAAGTTTGCCCACCCCTGGGCTAGACAATGGCACCCTGGCTGCCATTAGGTAAAGGGATGAAATCCTTGGACCAATTGTCAGACTTTACACTGGTGCAGTGGGTATTGGGTTCCTCCTGGTGCATGACAATGCCTGGCCTCATGTGGTGAAAGTATGCAGGCAGCTCCTGCAGGATGAAGGAATTGATACCATTGAATGGCCCCAAGATCACCTGACCTAAATCCAATAGAACACCTCTACGATATCATGTTTCGGATTATCCGACGCCGCCAGGTTGCACCTCAGACTGTCCAGGAGCTCAGTGATGCCCTGGTCCAGATTTGGGAGGAAATACTCCAGGACACCATCCGTCATCTCATTAGGAGCATGCCCCGATGTTGTCAGGCGTGCATACAAGCATGTGGGGGCCATACAAACTACTGTTTACCATTTTGTGTTGCTGCAATGAAATTTCAGCAAAATGGACTAGCCTGTAGCATCGTTTTTTTCACTTTGATTTCCGGGGTGTCTTTGAATTCAGTCCTCGGTAGGTTGATAATTTTCATTTCCATCAAACGATGGGGTATCCTTTCGTTCCTAACACATTACCCAGTCCATATCAGTATAGATATACAGCATGATATTTTTTCCCCATTGAGATCTGATGTGTTTTTAAAGTGTTCCTTTCATTTTTTTTGAGCAGTGTGTATATATATATATATATATTACTGTACAAAAGTCTTCGGCAGATGTAAAAAAAATCGTGTAAATTAAGAATGCTTTCAGAAATAACAGCATTAATAGTTTACCGTATTTTCCGGCGTATAAGACGACTGGTTGTATAAGACGACCCCCTACTTTTCCTGCTAAAATGTAGTGTTTGGGCTATACTCGCCGTATAAGACTACCCCTCTAGCAATGCACACCAGTGAGAGGAATAGTGCCCCATCATTGATGTCAGTGGGAGGAATAGTGCCCCATCGTTTGGTGTCAGTGGCAGGAATAGTGCCCCATCATTGATGTCAGTGGGAGGAATAGTGTCCCATCATTGGTATTAGTGGGAGGAATAGTGCCCCATCATTGGTATTAGTGGAAGGAAAAGTGCCCCATCATTGGTATTAGTGGGAGGAATAGTGCCTCATCATTGGTATCAGTGGGAGGAATAGTGCCCCATCATTGGTATTACTGGGAGGAATAGTGCCCCATCATTGGTATTAGTGGGAGGAATAGTGCCCCATCGTTGGTGTCAGAGCGACGAATCGTGCCCCATCATTGGTGTCAGTGGGAGGAATAGCACCCCATCATTGGTGTCAGTGAGAAGAATCGTGCCCCATCATTGGTATCAGTGGCAAGAATAGTGCCCCATCATTAGTATCAGTGAGGGGAATAGTGCCCCATCATTGGTGTCAGTGGGAGGAATAGTGCCCCATCATTAGTATCAGTGGGAGGAATAGTGCCCCATCTTTGGTGTCAGTGGGGGGAATCGTGCCCCATCATTGGTATCAGTGGCAGGAATAGTGCCCCATCATTAGTATCAGTGGGGGGAATAGTGCCCCATCATTGGTGTCAGTGGGAGGAATAGTGCCCCATCATTGGTGTCAGTGGGAGGAATAGTGTCCCAACATTGGTGTCAGTGGGAGGAATAGTGTCCCATCATTGGTGTCAGTGGGGGGTGGAATAGTGCCCCATCATTGGTGTCAGTGGGGGGGGGGAAGGAATAGTGCCCCATCGTTGGTGTCAGTGGGGGGGAGGAATAGTGCCCCATTGTTGGTGTCAGTGGGAGGAATAGTGCTCCATCATTGGTATCAGTGACACCAATGATGGGGCACTATTCCTCCCACTGACACCAATTACACTTGCTGACCTCTGTTCTAGTATGGTGCTGCTGCAGCCAGCATATGTGGTTGCAGCAGCACCTCTACATGGCACACTTACCGGCCGCTCCTTCACTCGATTTTCGCAGGGCCGCGCGGCTCCACCCCTCATCGGTGATTGGCCGCCTGTGTGCCTTTCCTGAGCTACAGTTCTGGCGGCCAATCACCGGTGAGGAGGCGGAGCAGAGCAGCCGCGAGAACATCCAGTGGCCGAACTGAAGGAGCAGCCGCGCTTCCTGGACCGCATCGTCGTGGGACCAGAGCCAGGTAAGAAACAGCAGCCCCTGCTCACCCCTGTACATAGTGTCCCTTCCATTGGAAGGGGGGGGCGGTGTCGGCACCGCGCCGCCCCCCTAAAAAGTGTCAGTATGCCGTATACCGGCGTATAAGACGACCCCCGACTTTTAAGAAGATTTTCAAGGGGTAAAAAGTCGTCTTATACGCCGGAAAATACGGTATATTTATTGGTTAGAACTGCCTTCAGTGTGAAGGAGTACTGGAAGTGATGGTTTGGCTCCCACAGAGCCCTGATCTCAACATCATGGATTCTGTCTGGGATTACATAAAGATATAGAAGGATTTGAGGCAGCCTACATCTACAGACGTTCAGTGGTTAGTTCTCCAACATGTTTGAAACAACCTACCTGCCACGTTCCTTCAAAACTGTGTGCAAGTGTACCTAGAAGAACTGTTGCTTTTTTGAAGCAAAGGGTGGTCACACCGAATATTGATTTAAATTGCAATTCTCTTCTATTTATTTACTTTCCATTTTGTTAATTGATACACATAAACTATTAACACATATTTCTGAAAGCATATTCATATTGTTTAACCTTTATTCCAGCAGAAAAAAAAAGTTGGCCTATAAGCTGGAGTTGGCCATTCATTTGTTTTTTCTTTTAGTCAAACTCCAATTAAAACTTCTGTAGATGGTCATCTAAGACTACCCTGTCCACAGGGTAACAACACTTCTGTACTACCTCACTTGTGGTCACCCTATTTCAGAAAGTGGATAAATAATCTACTGCCAGAATCAACAGGTAATAAAACTACAGATGAGACTGAGAAAAACAACATTTGTAAAACTGCTAGTGACAGACTGGGGTTTATTTACTAAAGCTGGAGAGTCCAAAATCAGACTCCCTTCTGCATAGAAACCAATCAGCTTCCAGGTTTCATTGCCAAAGCTTCATTGAACAAGCTGAGGTTAGAACCTGATTGGTTTCTATGCAGAAGGGAGTCTGATTTTGGACTCTCCAGCTTTAGTAAATAAACCCCACTGTGTCACATGTAATTTTGCCCAGAGAATGCTTTAAATGTTCACTTAGTTTAGTACATTTGGTTCACTTAAGTTTTCCATAAACTAGTAGAATTTAATTTGACATTTTTTGTTTTCATTTTCTAAGCATTATCAGGGTCAGATCAATGTTCATTTTTGACCAAAAAGCAAAATGGAAATCTCGAATGAAAGAATTTCTAACAATAAATGTTGTTTTCCCTCAGGAAAGTCTATTCATTCCAAAATTGAATGTTAAAAGCAAATAACATTTTGAAGTACTTTTGAATTACATTTTCAAATTCATTGAATGTATTGAGAATTATGTACAGAAATTAGATTGATAATTTATTAGCGGTTTTCCTAAATTTAGTGAGTTTAGTAGATATGCTAGTTCTCTAGTAAAGCAAATGACAAGTCAAAGTCCTGTTTGTTTTTAAGCCTAACTCATTGAGGAAGATGTTCCCCTACACATGGTTCTTATTGATCATAAGTACACTTTTCTATTGCTTTATTGAATCAAACCTTTATAGTTAATCAGTCCTATTGATATTTTAATATTTGACCACTTTTGTGTTTTACTTTTTTTTACCATTTTTGCCATTTTTTTACATAGTACTTCACAATCAGTCATCTTTCACTTTATGACATGAAAAGTTACCCTGCAATCAATTTAGAAAAATCAGTAAACTACATGGTAATACACAACCAGAATTTTTATAATTTCTTTTTCAAATACACTCTTCAAAATTAAATTCATGATTATATGTGTTATGCAGCTCAACAACGCATCCTATTATATGAAAAACAAAGATCCAATACAAAACACCATTTGACTAAGACAAGCCTTGACTGTAACCTCAGACTGGTGTATTGTGTGTGTTTTATGTGAATCATTGTTACAAGGAAATTATGGAACAATCTAAAGAGCTTCTTGTGCACTGACAATCAAAAGCCAAATACACCATAAAGGTAAAAAACTGCCTTTGAGAGCCCTTGAAACATGATTCTTCAACATTAAATAAAAGATGAAAAATGGATAGATATAAACAACACTTTGTTTTTTTTACAAGAAAAACATCAGTCTTTGCTCCTGTATATTTTGCTACTAGGAAAAAACTCATTTCTATTGTGTATTTCAGCTTTTCAAACCTCAAGAAAATGCATGGCTTTGAAAGGAAGCAAAGAATCTCCCTTCTATAATCCCCTGAAACAGCAGAGTTCTAAACCATGGTAAGCTTTAAAAATGAACTCATCAAAACTTTTTAGACACTAGGAGACATCATTGTAAAGAAAATGTACTGAAATGTACCTTTTGGAACTTTGTAGGGAGTTCCAATTACCTGTAGATTACATATATACTTGTATGGGGGAGAAGCTATCCAACTTAGAGTCCAAGGGTCCCACTGCTGGCAGTACTTACAATGCCATTGGCCAATTATTAGATAGTTCCTAAGAATAGTAGATGGGCTGCACTGGTAATTTAATTTCTTTGCATTCTCATTTAGTCTAGGTTCACACCTAAGCGTTTTCCATTACGTTTTGTGATTTGCAGAAACACAGAGCAGTCCATTTAACATTATTTCCTATGGGACAGGTTCGCATCTCCGTGTTTTCAGATTTGTTTTGCATTTTAATCTGCCCAGCAACAAGTTCGAAAAAAAGGTAAAATGCATCAAAAATTCATCAAAACGCATGTGCAAAAATGGAAAACGCACTGCAGAAACGGATCAAACACAAACTGCATAGGTGTGAACCTAGCCTTAGAGATATTTACTACTGTGGTTGTTTCATTCCTTCCAACAGAGTTGTTCTCTTCTCATCCTCCTAGTGCATCCTGGTAAGGTCATTCACAGGCAATAAAAGGGAATGACTGTCTTAGGCTGCGTACCAATGGATACAAATTTGTCCGGTTCAGCAGGGACCAGAAGAATTTCCATCTGTGTATGGCCCTTCCTGTTAGATTGATTTCTGTTGAGCAAACACACTGAAAAACTTTCATTGATCAGTGTATTTTGACAGAGGAAAGTCCTGATTTCAAGGGGGGGAAACTAACCATGCACTTAAGGCAGGTCTCCACTGGGGATGGCAAGAGGACCCAACAGCTCCTTAGAAAGTCATTGCTAGAAAATAATGGGCGATTTCTTTGAAAAATTATACTTATAGTTAGGGTTGTAGCTATGTGTGATGGGATACCATAGCAAAACCACTAATGGACACTCTGCTTTTCAAAGGCAATTCTTCTACCAAAGCAAAATACCAATTGTTTTCATAGCAAATGTATAGAGGTTCCCAAATGTTATATACATACAGTATATGTAATCCAAATGTATTAACCTCCCTAGCTGTCTGATTATGTCAGTATTTCTGTGCTCAAAGCGGTACATTTTTTTGCATGGAAATATGTATTGTTTTATTGTAGGCCTGTCATTTTTAGGAATAACTCACTGAAATCTGTCTGAACAAGAGTCTAGTAAACATCCCGGGTATGTTAAAATTTGAAACACGAAATCATAAATTATATTCTAATAAATAATCATAAAAATAATAATATAATAATAATAAATTTAATTCAATAATATAATCAAACCAAAAACACTGTAATTTGAAATATAGCGCCAAGTTCGCACATCACTGAGCAAAGTCGCAAAATCGTTTTCAGTGTCTGATGACAAATTTCCCCACGAATCATTATCACTCAATTCTGCAAGTAGTTCTAATTTACTATCGCTGTTCTCTAGCTGGTCTAAAACCAATTTTGACCTAAAGGGACGCTTTTTGGACGCCATGGACATTTCTCAGTTTCCAGGCAGAAAGAACGGTAAAAATGCAGGTAGGGCACAGGACAAAGCACTAGGGACAAAATGTATGTGAAATGGTTTGATACAGTAATGTTTTATTATGTGATTTTAGTGTATTTAGAGAATGTCACTTTTTCATATTTTTAAATTTCCCTCCGTTTCGTCCCCCGTACGTCTCGACGTCGCAGGGAATGGAACCCAGAGGACAGATGCCGGCATCGGCCGGAGGACATTGCCGGGGACACTGCAGGAGGGACATCGTGGGAGCGAAGGAAAAGGTAAGTGAAGAAGAGATCCCGGAGCAACGCTGCAGGGTATTCCCGAGTGTAGCTGAAACTTTACCCCGAGCTACACTGGGGAATACCTCCAGGGAGGTTAAGAAGCAATGGCACCCCCAACACGCATATACAATATAAACAAACACACTTGCCCTTACACGCACCACAACTCTCATACTGTATATGAATGCTTTCTGCAGTTTGTGCCATGCAGTGCAGGTGTGTGTTTTCATGCTTTGAGGCTCCAAAGTGAAATGATTGCCTTAAAACAATACATGTCCACACATGGAAAAAAAGCACTTTAAGTAATGCTCACATTGGTTTGAATAGAACCCTAATGTTATTACGATCTGCATAAATCACTAGACAGAGCTGGGTCATCTGTCATAGAAGCAGCTTTGTCTACAATAGGTATAATTATGCACTTGGTTATAGGTGGAATGTATTGAGCTGTGCTGGTCTCATTTATATTAGATACACCAACTGATTTTCCTGCTTTAAAGCCTCTCACTCTTTTTTTGTCCACTTGAGGGGACTAGCTCCTCCTGTTGAACATATTGTATAATAAATATACAGTATATGTAGCACTACCCCCGCAAGTGCCGCTGGATTTGACCGGGTCCCTCTAAGCTCTGCATGACCAGGCAACCCAGAATTTTTTCACATCTCTACACACAGAGTCAGTAAGATAGTCCTTGAGCTGGTTTTTAGTTGTTTCTATTGAGGGGTTAACAATTTAGATGGGGTCTAAGGGTATATGGGATGCCCAAGGAACTGCAAAGTTGAGGACAAACTACTTGACAAACTGTACACTACAAAAATGTGGATCAGAAAAACAGCACTGTCTCTTTAAGGAGTACCAAAGTCCACTTGATGTACCTCCTCAGACCCCAAATGAATCCTTCCTCTTCACCCAGCTGCACTGAAGATATCCCTGGGCAAGAGATTCCAAGATCTGACAATTAAGCAGTTCCGGATGAGAACTAGTTGGGTCTTCCACCAAGACCGCCCTCTCTCTTTATCTTGCCCAGGGGATGAAGTACTCACACAGTCCTGTCCTGCCAGCTTGCTGAGTTGTAGCTGCTTTCAGGCCTTATGCTGGGCTGGCTCCAACAACTAACACTCTGCACAGGCTCTGCCACATTTAAGGGTTGTCCTTGACCACCATGCCTGTCCTCCTGCCTGGGGATAGGCTAAGTTCCCCTAAACATGCAAATCTGGGCCTCCTCCCCTCCTCTGTCCCTCTTCCAGAAAGTTCCAGCAGTTTCTGGAAGGGTGGGAGGACTCCAGAAGCCCTGACCTGTAGAGCCTCCCAGCCTGTCCTTAGGTGAACTCACTATCTCACTCCCAGGCTGCTACCCAGCCTCTAACTAGAAAAAAAACAAAGTCTAAAACATATATATAAAAGAAAATCCAACAGGGAGAGTGAGACTTTATCACTATTTTCCACAGCAGATATTCAGACTGAGGAACTCAGGCTCAGAAATCTCACTAGTACAGTCCTGGAGAGATACAGAAAACTGTTAGGTGGCTTATCTATATAACATCTATCAAAAAAATAAAATAGCAGTTTTTCATGGACTAACCCATTAACAGCACCCTTAATGTTTACTCTATTTTGCTGAGTGGCAGATCTTCTGTTACACTTGTAGATCGTCTTGGACTTAGCAAGATCTATAGGCCTCCATTCCATAGATCAGACTTGCAGCCACCTGAGGTTCTCTGTAAGGATTCTCATTAAATCTCTCGAGAAATGAAGAAGCAATGAGTTTGCATGAATCATGTCCCCTGCAGTCCTCCTTAATGGGGGGCACTTGTGCTTGGACAGAAGGTAAATTAAATTCTAGGCATTCATTTAGACTGAAAGTTTTATACACACTCTGGAAATAAAACAAGTTCTAAATATACAGCCTGGGAATAAAGGTGCAGCGGGAATTGAAAAGACTGTTTTATTTGATAAGCTTTCACGTGGAGCAGCCCTGCAAGTAATGATTAGAGGTAGACTGGGACACATTCATTTTCTGACATCCATCAGGACGGAATTGTCCCTTGGAGGACTGGCAGCTGTGTCTTGATTGATTAATCCCCTTCACCTAAGACATGATAGAGCTGCTTTACTATTTAATTGGGATATCAGAATGTTAATCCATTTCCAACAAGAACACTTTGCTATTTTTAATTCCACATATTAGCCTCATCATTCATGTTTTTATAATCCTCTCTGGGACAGAGGAATTCAGTTGGTTTCAGATAGCCTTTGAACTTCTGGCATGTCAGACACTAAAGAGTTTTCATTACAGATCACGCTGCCTTACGAAGGATTAACATGAACATATGAGGTTGAGGGGTTAACAATACAGAAACATTTTAGCTGAGATACTTCTGCTGTGAAATCTCTCTGCTTTTTGAACTTACCATAGTCTGTGTTTAAAGAAGGCAGCTATTTCATTCCCACGATCAATGCTTAGATGGACAGTTCCCTAGGTAACTGTGGAATATTCAAATAACACAGAAACTTGCCCATTGGTTGTCTTTGTAGCCCACCTACTGTGCCACTATTACATCTACAGCACCCTCTTGTTGTAAACTGCAAACCAACATGGGTATTGCATGTATACAACCTCATCTGGCTGCCTGTTAGGTTATATGTAGGTTGACAGGGGTGGTAAAACTGTGACTCAACCACCTGATCACCCTTGTGAAAGAGGTCTTAGTGTGTCTGTCCTCTAAAGCATATGTCTAAAAAAACATATTAAGTACATATCTGGAATTCATACACATTACCCAATGGCAGGGGCAGACTGACAACTCATGGGGCCCCCAGGCAATAAGGGATCATGGGGCCCCTGTGTCCTTGCCCAAACAAAAAAAAACCTATGAAAAAGGTACCAGGGGCATCTCATGGGGCCCCCTACTGACCCCGGGCCCTCGGGCAGTTTCCAAATGGTCAGTCTGCCCCTGCCCAATGGTTTTGCACAGAGCAGCCCTGATCTTCTTCTTCTGGGGTCCCTCACCGGCACTGCTGGCTCCTCCCCCCTGGCTGCATATTAGGTAATTTGTGGGTGGTCAGGTGGTGGTAAAACCGTGACTCAACCATCTGGCCACCCGTGTGAAAGAGGCCTTAGTGTGTCTGTCCACTAAAGCATATACCAAAAAAACATATTAAGTACATCTCTGGAATATATACACATTATCCCATGTTTTATCCCTTTGAACATACTTTGTGTGTCAGGAATATCGTATGCTCATACCTTCCTCTTTGACATGACAACACCATTCTGAATTTCTAACCATGTGCTGTCAGCCCTGCCTACTTAATTTCTGATGGATTACAATAAATACAAACCTCTCCTCATCTCATTAGCATAGCCCCTCCTTGTGTACAGTTGCAAGAAAAAGTATGTGAACCCATTGGGATTACGTGGAGTTTTGCATGAATTGGGCATAAAATGTGCTCTGACCCTCATCTAAGTCACAACAATAGAAGAACACAGTCTGCTGAACATAATACTACACAAACATTAGATGTTGCCATGGCTTAATTGCACATAACATGTAAACATTCACAGTGCAGGGAGGAAAAAGTATGTGAACCTTTGGACTTAATAACTGGTTGACCCTCCTTTGGCAGCAATAACCTCAACCAAACGTTTCCTGTAGTTGTAGATCAGACCTGCACAACGATCTGGAGTCATTTTGGACCACTCCTCTTCACAAAACTGTTTCAGTGTAGCAATATTCTTGGGATGTCTGGTGTGAATCGCTCTCTTAAGGTCATGCCACAGCATTTCAATCGGGTTGAGGTCAGGACTCTGACTGGGCCACTCCAGAAGGCGTATTCTGTGATGTTGCAGCCATTGTTTTGTTGAATTACTTGTATGCTTTGGGTCATTGTCCTGTTGCATCACCCATCCTCTGCGGAGCTTCAGTTGGCGGACAGATGGTCGTACGTTTTCCTGCAAAATGTCTTGATAAACTCTGAAATTCATTTTCCCATCAATGACAACAATCCGTCCAGGTCCTGAGGCAGCAAAGCAGCCCCAAACCATGATGCTCCCTCCGCCATGTTTTACAGTGGGGATGAGGTTTTGATGTTGGTGTGCTGTGCCTTTTTTTCTCCACACATAGTGTTGTGTGTTCTTCCCAAACAACTCAATCTTGGTTTCATCTGTCCACAGTATATTTTGCCAGTAGTGCTGTGGAACATCCAGGTGCTCTTTTGCAAACTTCAAACGTGTTGCAATATTCTTTTTGGACAGCAATGGCTTCCTCTGTGGTGTCCGCCCATGTACTCCATTCTTGTTTAATGTTTTCCTTATTGTAGATGTGTCAACAAAAATGTTAGCATGTGCCAGAGATTTCTGTAGGTCTTTAGCTGACACTCTGGGATGCTTCTTTACCTCATGCAGCATTCTGCGCTGTGCTCTTGCAGTCATTTTTACAGGACGACCACGCCTAGGGAGAGTAGCAACAGTGCTAAACTTTCTCCATTTGTAGACAGTCTGTCTTACCGTGGACACGTGAACATCAAGGCTTTTGAAGATAGTTTTGTAACCCTTTCCAGCTTCATGCAAGTCAACAATTCTTGATCGTAGGTCTTCTGAGAGCTCTTTTCTGCGAGGCATGGTTCACATCAGACAGTGCTTCTTGAAACCAGTAAACCCAAAACAGGTGTGTGTTTTTTAAGGGCAGGACAGCTGTCAGCAACACATCCAATATCATCACACTGATTGGAGTCAAGGTTGGCTCACTCCTGGCTCCAATTAGCTCTGGGAGAAGTCATTAAGCTAGGGCCTCACATACTTTTTCCTCCCTGCACTGTGAATGTTTACATGTTATGTGCAATTAAACCATGGCAACATCTAATGTTTGTGTAGTATTATGTTCAGCAGACTGTGTTCTTCTATTGTTGTGACTTAGATGACGTTCAGAGCACATTTTATGCCCAATTCATGCAAAACTCCACATAATCCCAAGGGGTTCACATGCTTTTTCTTGCAACTGTATGTATAGACAGCATGGGAAGTTATTGGGTCACAAGTTTTCTGGTAAAATCAACAAGTATTTTCTGCACTTATTAAACATACATAACACAAAACTTGGTATATTTAACAGACCAAATAAGAGTGAATAAAATGTTCACTGTTAGAGCTTACATACACTTTAACTCTATCACTTACCAAGTTTGGGATTTCTTTCTCGGACTTGGCTTGACTTCACAGCCAAGTCTTTGTACTAACTGCCACTTAAAGTGAACCTTGCACTTCAAGCAAGTTTGGCTTATTTATTCAGGCTACCCTACCCCTTCCTTAAATGTTGTTTTAAAGTGCAGATCTATGTGGGGGGAAAATTATTTAGAAAATATACTTACCTTATTCCTACTTCTGTAGTGCAGGACATGTCATCTTCCCTCCAATGAGATACCTCTTTCTTCCCATGATGCAAAGCATGATACCTGAGTAGCCAATAGCCAGGTCTGAGCATTGTTACATGGAGGAGGTGGAAATTTCTTCGACCCGTGTTAAAGTGGTTCTAAAGCCTGAAGGTTTTTTACCTTAATGCATTCTCTGCATCGAAAAAAAACCTTCAGTGTGCTGCTTTCCCTCCCAGCCCCCCCCTTATACTTACTTGAGCTTGATTTTGATCCAGCAATGCAGGGAGGCAGCGGTGGGAGCAATTGGTTCTTGCTGTTGTCAATAACAGCCAGTTAGGAGGGGGTGAGATCAAGCCACAATCTACGTGCCTATGGACAGCTTGATATGGGGGCACTCAGCAGGGGGGAGGAGTGAGGAGTGCCGTTGGGGGACCCTAGAAGAGGAGGATCAGGGCTGCTCTGTACAAAACCATTCCACAGAGCAGGTAAGTATAACATGTTTGTTATTTTAAAAAACAAAAATCCCAAGCTTTACAATCACTTTAAGTCAGCATGGTCACTGCAACAGTGTCAGGGCTCCCAGGTATGACCAGAGGTGTGTGACTGATGCAGGGAAACGCAGACTTCAGATATGTGATAAACAATACAATTTATTAACACTAACAATACAAACATAAACGCAGTGCAATACTAAACATAATACAGTGCAAACAAACCAAACCACCCACAGATAACAGTACATACAAGCAAGCGTCGTCAGGCAGGCCGGGTCAATATCTATTGGGCAGGTAGGTACAGGGGGAGCAAGCAGAGAATGGTCGGGGTCACAGGCCAGGTTCAGCAGGTAGCAAGCAGCGTAGTACAGAGGGTCAGGCAGAGGGATGGTCAGGGTCACAAGCCAGAGATCAAAACAGGTAACAAGCAGCGTAGTACAGAGGGTCAGGCAGAGGGACAGAAACAGGATGCAGGACAGATACAGGGCCCAGGACAAACACAACACCAAGGCAGAGTCTGTGGGTCTGGCCATCCCTTAAATACCCCAGCATCATCAGTTCCAGGTGTTAGCTGGCTGAAAGGTTGAGTCTCTGATTGCTGGGAGCACCCGCTGGCCAGCCCTGGTACTGCAGATCAAAAGGCAGGTGAGTCCCACCATTGCTGGCCAGTCCATTCCTAACAAACAGGGATGCTATTAAAGAGACATTCTTGACTCTTTCCACTTCTCTAGTAGTTTTTCATGAGGCAGGTGGTAGAACCTGCTATAGCCAGATGCTCTAAACAACAATGATAAAGTTTTCTTTTGTTGTATTAAAAAAAACAGTAATTTCACCGCATCAAACTGTCTTCCTAAAATCCAAAGAGCTTTGTTAAAACATTATGCTAAAACACAAACTGAACAGCCCCACCTAGAGACTGCACTTTACTAGATGAGAATATTTTCCACAAGTCTGTCTATTCTAGCAGATAGGGCTTACCCGTTATCCATTATCCATTTGTGCACCCCCTACAATAACCGCAGCAAGATTGTGTGCTTAGAGACGGGTCAGGAATGAAAGAGTTTGTTATTTGCTTACTGGGTGGCACATAGTAGCTGCTGCACTCTTGAATACCATGATTCAGATTTAAATGCAAAGTTTCTCAAAGACATTGTATGATCTATTTACACATATCCTTGACTGTTTATATAGCTGTGCGATCTTTATATTTGATTTAAACCAATAAAAACAGATAAAAACGAATTCATAAATAAAAGTTTCTCCTGTTCAAAACACTTGTAATGCTGTGTCTCGTAAAAGGACAAAGGTGTGGTTGCTACACTGAAAGCTATATTTTGGGGATAACCTGAAGTAAAAATAGTGAGGTTGGGCAATTAGTTTAAATAAAACCATACACCCTGTTCCAAATTATTATGCAAATTATATTTTTCTCATTTACCTAAATAATTGATATAAATAACAGTCAGAATAATTCTCATGTTATCAACTATTAAGAGTACAATTCAAATTTTATTGAACAAACCTCCTAATGATAACAGTATTTTTTTTAAACATAAAAAACTTCCAATGCATTGTTCCAAATTATTCCGCACAGTAAGTTTCAAAACACTTTATAGGTTGTAAAGAACTGAATATTGTAATTTGTGGTGTTTGCAGCATATTTACTGAAATCAAAAGCTATTTCAATCAAACTTTTAACAACATTTTAACTTTTTAAACATTTTAACAGGTCACGTTACATTGTAACATAGGACCCCTTATTTGATAGCAGCTTCACAAGTCTTGCATCCATTGAACTTGTGAGTTTTTTGACAGTTTCTGCTTCAATTTGTTTGCAAGATGTCAGAATAGTCTCCCAGAGCTGCTGTTTGGATGTAAACTGCCTCCCACCCTCATAGATCTTTTGCTTGAGGATGCTCCAAAGGTTCTCAATAGGATTGAGGTCAGGGGAGGATGAAGGCCACACCATAACTTTCTCTCCCTTTTATCCCCATAGCAGCCATTGATGCAGAGGTATTCTTTGCAGCATGAGATGGTGCATTGTCATGCAAGAAGATGATTTTATTACGGAAAGCATAGTTCTTCCTGCTGTACCAGGGATAAAAGTGGTCAGTCATAAACTCCACATACTTTGCAGAGGTCATCTTTACACCTTCGGGGACCCTAAAGGGGCCGACCAGCTCTGTTCCCATGATTCCGGCCCAAAACATGACTCCACCACCGCCTTGCTGAAGTCGCAGCCTTGTTGGAACAGGGTGGCCATCCACCAACCATCCACTACTCCATCCATCTGGACCATCCAGGGTTGCACGGCACTCATCAGTGAACAGGACTGTTTGAAAATTAGTCTTCATGTATTTTTCTGCCCAATACAGCCATTTCTGCTTGTGAGTATTGGTTAGTGATGGCCGAATAGAAGGTTTATGCACAGTTGCAAGACTCTGGAGGACTCTACACCTTGATGTCCGTGGGACTCCAGAGGCACCAGCAGCTTCAAATATCTGTTTGCTGCTATGTAATGGTATCTTAGCAGCTGCTCTCTTGATCCGATGCATGGATCTGGCAGAAATCTTCCTCAATGTGCCTTTATCTTCACGAACCCCTCTGTGCTCTGAATCAGCCACAAATCTCTTAAAAGTCCAATGATCGCTCTTAAGTTTTCGTGAAATATCTAATGTTTTCATACCTCGTCCAAGGCATTGAACTATTTCACTCTTTTCGGCAGCAGAGAGATCCTTTTTCTTCCCTATATTGCTTGAAAATGGTGCTCTGCTTAATAATGTGGAACACCGTCCCTTAGTAGTTTTTCCTTAAATTGGGATCTGCGGCCAATCTAATTATCACAGGTGTCCGAGATTGTTTTCAGTGATCAAAAGAGCCCTGACACACAATGCCATCCATGAGTTAAACTGAAAAACAAAATATTTAATCTTTGTGACACTTAAATAGAATTTGCATAATAATTTAGAATAGGGTGTACACACATAGAAAGAGAAAGAACGAGTTTTGCTTGCATTAGTAATGACAACCAATTAGTTTTCAGGTGTTTCTGTTTTTCAGAAGATGAAAAATGGAAAGAAGCTCCCTAAATTAGTACTATGGGAAAGTCAGACTTCAATTAAAGATGACCTTTAAGTAACGTCACCATATACAAAAACAATATAATCATGTCTTGTAATTATAAAGTCAAGTGATTTTTCCGAGGCTAGGATGATCTCATTGGTTTGGTGTAGACAGGAGAAAGCTTACCTGGGAACTTTCCTGAACTGACCCAACAATGGAATTTCAAACTGGTTCCCAGGTCATTCCTGGAATCAATTAAAGTTGTATGTAATCTCAGGGATGAAAGTGATGGTGATGGGTGAAAATTGGTATGGCAGATACCTTGTCATTGGGAAACATTTGTATTGTAGAAGTTTTGCTCTTTTGCTGTTGTGCCATTGGTAAGTGTTGATTAGTTTTGTGAAGTAAACTGTAGTTACCCAGGGAAATTGTGGAAAAAAATGAACATTCTTCATGAACACATGAAGTGGGAGGTTCCAGGCTGTAGTGGAAGTGGAGTGGTGAGGTCTGGCGAGCATTCATGTTGCAGCTCTTCACACAACACTGCTAGCATGTAGGGGCTCACCTGTTTACATTGTTCATTTTCACACTTATTAGGGTTCTGTATATACCTGTACACATTTACACTGCTATCCCAAATATGTTGCTGGGGATATTCTAAGGGTAAGTACTAGAAACCCCCAAAGTATTAAGCTAGCCATAGATGGATCGAATCTCAACCAGTTCAGCAGGGACTGGCCAAGATTCGATCCATCTATGGGCAGTCTGCTTGCACTGAAGGCGATCCATCAATCACCTTCAGCACAACCAGCCTGTTGGATTATTTTCATGCAATCGTGGCCAGCAGCTATAGGCACCAGCAGTGATTATTGTGTTCTGAAGGTGGGGAAGGCATCCCATGCTCCCGGCCAGCAGGACACAATAGCACTGTGGAAGGGACCCCCATCAATATTGACTGTGTTGATGGGGGAATCAAGCTATTTTCTGTTCTTCCACCCGTGGTGGAAAGAAAGAAAATTGCATTATCTATAGACTGCTTTAAACATACACATTATTTATAATGCATGCACTTATCATTGAAAATATATCAAATGCTAGGTC
Source organism: Staurois parvus (assembly GCF_062004578.1). Lineage (NCBI taxonomy): Eukaryota > Metazoa > Chordata > Amphibia > Anura > Ranidae > Staurois > Staurois parvus. The sequence goes on along the minus strand of NW_028317914.1, from coordinate 2,365,387 downwards.
CACTTTAAGTTTTTATACATGAGGCACTCTTGTCTTGTCATTACAGTTTAATGAGTTACAAGTTGCGATAGTTATCGTGTCTACAAAGCGGCATGCTTAGGAATTGTGCAAAACAACTGGTGCTGCAAGAGCCCCTTCTAGTCTACAAGAGAGGCTTCCATGAGCAGGCAGTACTCACAGTCGCTGAGAAGAGGCTGTTCAGTAGACACAAGTGTTGTTTTAATCACTTGTCATTAAAAATGGGGATACAAGCCAGACTGTCAAGTATTCAATTTTTTTTAAAGTCTGGCAGCCGTATCAGCCAGTTTTTCAGGGAATATTTTAAATATAGTGAACACAACCTTGCAAAGGGTAACTGGGTTACTACTAGTCTAAAAACAGTAATAAGTAATACAGGGCACTAGAAGTATTGCTAGTGAGTAGTCTCTGCCAGTTAACACCCTGCCCAAAATTCACTTATAACCAAAAGTCGAATGACTAGGAAATCTTATCAACATCCTACTTTCTTCTCTAAGCACTTTAAAGGCTAAGGTCACCTTTCTGTAGGAAATAATAAATGCACATATTTTTGCAAGCAAAAAAATATTTTAATTGTCAAACTATTTGGATCAGGAATAAAGTTCCTAAGAGAAAAGGTAGGTACACTACCTGGTCCAAATATTTTGACAAAATTAGCTAACCTCCACCCTTTATCAAAGCAATAAAATGTCTGTTAAAACCAAACCCTGACAAGACTAACACAACATTGTCATTGCTTTGATCAAAGGTGGGGGTTAGCTTATTTTTTATGATTGCTGTGTAAACATTATTATGGTGTAGGCCATATTTGTGCGATTGTTTTGGAACTGTGAAATATAATTAATAAAAAAAACTATTTTAATTGTCAAACTATTTGGATCCAGTTGTGTACCTACTTTTTCTCTTAGGAACCTTATTACTGACTTATTTTTCTACATGGATTGTTATAAATACAGAATCCAAACCCCTGAATTTGGGTGAACTAGTGATAAATATTTCTTCATTTTAGTCTATTTCTTAATTTATTAATTAGCATGTTCATTTTAAAACAACATATGCTGTTTTTTAAATTTCCCTGCTTGGGTATTAAGATGAAAATGGATTCAACTTACCATAATTTCCTTTTGAAAGCAAACTTTCACATTGGTAAGGATATCAGATAGCAATGTCCCCAACTCCCTCTGTTGACATTAGAACACCTACTCCCTATGTTATGGAGATGAGGAGGGAAAGGTGTTCTGTGGTTCTAAAACGCTTCCTATCTTAGTGTGAAAATACTGATTCTCCATGGTGTGAGAAACCACAGCATGTGGTTGCAGGGAGGAGGGCACATAGAGGGAGTCAACACATGTGGATACTTAAAAATTGTTTGTATTGTAGAAATTGAATGGTCGCAGAAACAAAGCACTTTACAGCAGTGACAATATATATGTTGCAGGTTGTTCCTCAGACAGAAGACATTCAAACAGAATGTTTATCAACAAGACATTTCAATAGTAATCTAACATGCTTACAGACCACAGAATGCCCGAGAGGCACTTTTCTTGCAGAAGCTAGAGCATGGCAAGGAACATGGCATTACTAGGTCACACTGCAATCACCAAAATCCCTTTTAGCTGTCCGGCTGCCAGTGGGAGACTGTTCCGGGAAGATGGTAGAAGAGACAACCCGTAGGAGAAATCCCACTCTTTCCTTTCTTGTCAGGTACCCCTTCCGATCAATGCTCCTACTCTTTCCCTAACCAGTGGAGCTCTTTCCCTAACCTATTACTATATGGTGGGTGCATGGAAGTCCTATGTATGGACTTTTGTGCCAAGATGACTGCCAAAACATTGCAGAATTTCAGCATCTAAAAAATATGCCATCCTCCTAAAGATGGCCTCCTGTAGCCCAGAGCAGGGGACAAATTAGTCCTCAGTGGTTTCCTGCCAGCCTGTAGAAACAGCACAGTGCCATTTTCAGGTTGACAGATATACTGCAGCCTAACACTCTGTAAATAAGGACACCATCCAATTTCTTCAGGAGCATTAAGAAAGAGTCATTGGCATATTATGTGGGATATTGCTACAAGTAAGCCTCTACAGTCCGGCTTCCGTCCCCTACACTCCACCGAAACTGCCCTCCTCAAAATCACCAACGATCTACTAACCGCCAAAGCCAAAGGCGACTACTCTGTCCTCCTTCTCCTAGACCTCTCCGCGGCCTTTGACACAGTCGACCACCCCCTCCTCCTTAATACACTACTCTCCCTTGGCATCAGAGACACCGCTCTCTCTTGGTTCTCGTCCTATCTATCCCAACGCTCCTTCAGCGTTTCCTACAATGGTGCCACCTCCCCTTCCCTCCCCCTCTCTGTTGGGGTCCCCCAGGGCTCTGTCCTTGGACCCCTTCTCTTCTCCATCTACACCTCCTCCCTTGGCAAACTCATACACTCCCACGGCTTCAATTACCACCTCTACGCTGATGATACTCAAATCTACCTATCCACCCCTCACCTCACCCCCACATTCTCCGCCCGCATCACTCACCTCCTAAACGACATCTCTGACTGGATGTCGCTCCATTTCCTCCAGCTCAACCTCTCCAAAACCGAGCTTCTCGTCTTTCCCCCTTCCCGCGCCCCCCCCTCCCATCCTTTCCATCACTACCAACAACACCACCATCAATCCCGCCCAGCAAGCCAAGGTCCTTGGCGTCATTCTGGACTCAAACCTTTCCTTTCACCCTCATGTCAAATCACTTACAAACACATGCAGGCTCCACCTCCGGAACATCGCCAAGATACGCTCCTTCCTTACCCCAGACACCACTAAACTACTCGTACACTCCCTGATTATCTCACGCCTTGACTACTGCAACTCCCTCCTCACCGGCCTACCCCAGTGCAAACTCTCCCCGCTTCAGACCATCCTGAACTCAGCGGCCAGACTCATCCACCTCACCAGCCGCTCCACCTCTGCCACCACCCTCTGCCTCTCCCTCCACTGGCTCCCCATTGCCCAACGCATTAAATTCAAACTGCTCACTCTGACCTATAAGGCCATTCACAACACTGCCCCTAACTACCTCACCGACCAGATTCCCAGGTACCACCCTACCCGTACCATTCGCTCTTCACAGGACCTCCTTCTATCTTGCTCCCTGGTCTCCTCCTCCCACGCACGACTGCAAGACTTCTCCAGGTCCTCCCCCATCCTCTGGAACTCACTACCCCAATCCATCAGATTGTCACCTTCCCTCCTCACCTTCAGGCGCTCCCTGAAAACCCACCTCTTCAGGGAAGCCTACCCCATCCTCACCTAACAGCCGCTGCCCTTCCCTCCTCCTACCACTTCATCCCCCACAGCCATTTCCTCCTGTACCTCTACCCCCTCCCTCCTAGATTGTAAGCTCGAAAGAGTAGGGCCCTCTAACCCCTCGTGTGCTGTTTGATGTTACTGTACTGTTTCATGTATTGTCCCCCCTCTATTGTACAGCGCTGAGCAAACCCTTTGGCGCTATATAAACTCGATAAATAAATAAATAAATAATAAGTAAGCCTTTATCAAATAACTATGGTTGTTAAAGTTGTTTTTTAATTCTTACTTTTGATTATTATTACAACTTGGTTTAATATAGCTTCCATAGCTAAAATTCTATTTCAAAATTTTACATTTGTAGACATATAAATATACTGTATATCTTGATAAAACTACTTGTTATCATTTAAGCATGCAGCACAACTTTTATTTCACCTATTCAGAAGCTGTGTCATTGCAATTAACTCTTAACAATAAATAAAGTATAGAATCTTTCTTGTATAGATAAACCTGTGCTATTCTACTACTACTGCCACAACATTCAGCCTCCACTAAAGTGAAGGGATACTATTATTACCATACTATTAGGTATGGAAAGCAGGTGGCTCATTCATCTACCACCTACAATGCTGTATGTGGCACTTGAGCAACCAATCTATAACACCAATAGTACTGTGTATGGACAGGAAAAGGTCCCTTAAGCTGCAAAAAGAGTGAGCAGAACACTGGCAAAGCTCAGGCTCACTTTAAAGCTGATCTCCATTGAAAAACTGTCTTTTCCCAATGCACGCCCTCTACCTAATTTATCATTTTTATTTATTTATTTATTTTTTAAATGTACCTAAAAGCCCCAATTACTTACCTGAAACTCCTGGCATGTGACAGACAGGATTAGAGGTGTTCTTACTTCTGGTCTGTAGTGTGGGAAGAATCCGTCTTCAGTGCCCACATCATTTCTTGGTAAACCTGGAAATCCATCACAAGACCCTCATTAGGTCCTGAAGTCTTCTGGTATGATGTAATTTTGTAGTTGTTGAGTTGTGTTCAAATGTAAACACCAAAATAATAATGTAATGTAGTAAGTGCTTGCTAAAATACATTATACTTTTTCTTTACCCAGGGAGCTAATTCTCCAATCACAATACCCACAGTCTTACGCTACCTGTATTTTTTATCATTTTGTTGAACAACAAGTCACAGTAAGTCTTGTCAAAAGGAATGTTGTCAATATGGTGAACTAATGAAGCAAAAAAGAGCAGTGTTGTGACAAGGCAAAGGGGAGTAGCGCAACGGGCATTGACCGCAGAATAACCATTAAATTTGTCAAATTACTTCAGGTGCTCCATAATTATAGGCTGCCAGTAACTCTTTTATCTGCACAGAAGTGTGTGTTATTTAACAGCTTTCACCATTGTAAAAAAAAAAAAAATAACACGCTAAAGAGATTACTCTAATCATATAGGAACATTAAGCTTAAAGTGGAAGACAAGCCTTAGAAGCAAAGATGGCATAATAAGTGTGTTTTTAGCATCCAGATAGAGAAATAACAGAGCTTGAAACTACTTAAACCATGCCTCATATCTGTCAATTTGAATGGAATAATATACATAGAATAGTCCTGATCTCTGAACTTGGTTTAAGTTGCATCTCACAATGTAGCTTCATTTTTGTTGGTGATAAATGTGATGGAAGTACAGTTCTATATACATTTCTTATTTTTCTAAATTTTCTGTTAGATTTTTCCATGAAAATGAGAAATAAGGAAAGAATAACAGAAAAAAGAATAGGAAGATGAAAAGTAGGGAAGGAAAGATAGAAAAAAAAGAAAAGAAAAAGAGAAAGAATGGAAAAAGACAGAAAGAAAAAAGATGAAAAAAAGGAAAAGGAGCGAGGAAAGGAGTTGAAAACAACAGAAAGAGAAAGATGGAAAAACAAGAAAGAGGAAAGTAGAAAGAAAATTAGTAGAAAAAGATGAAAATAGAAAGATGGAAAGGCAAGGAAAAGGAGTGAGCAAAGGAAAGGAAAGGGAAAAAAAATAAAGGAAAGGGAAAGGAAAAAAGGAAAAAGGGGAAAGATGTATGGGTAGACAACACTGGAAACATCATATTTATGATTTTACACATTTAAAGTGATTTTAAATGCACAGGTTCATACTTACCTGCTCTGTGTAATGGTTTTGCACAGAGCATCCATAATCCTCCTCCTCCTCTTTGATCTCCCACCAGCACTCCTGGTTCCTCCCCCCACCAAGTGCCTCCATAGTAAGCCTCTTGCTATGGGGGCACTCGTGTGGGCTTGCTCCCAAGCTGGCTATGTGTATCCATTGACACACTATGCTTGGCAAGGTCCCACCCCCTTCCCTCCTCACTGGCTGTGATTGACAGTATTGGGAGCCAATGCCTGTCTGTGAGCCTATGAGGAGAGAGAGTTGGGAAAGCCTCTGCACTCCTGCATATTGCTGAACTGTGAGCTCAGGTAAGTATAAGGATGGGTTGGGGTGTGGGGAGCTGCATACTGAAGGTGTTTAACCTTCATCCATAGAATGCATTAAGGTAAAAACCCTTCAGGCTTTAGAACCACTTTAAAATGATGCCAGTCATAAAACCAGCACTGGGAACATGGTAATACTTGAAATATCTAAGATGGGGGTTGGCAACCCGTCGATCGCAATCTACCTGTCGACTGTAGGCAGATGACAGGTAGATCATGAACAGGTCCCTATTTTGCCGAACTACTACATTGCAAGAGTTCCATCCTGCAGAGTTCCCACCGGCCTCTTCCGTCAGCATTATGATGACATTTCTGGCTCATGGCTGTGTCACTTCCGGCCTTCAGGTGGGTCCCTTCCCAGGACTCCAGCAGCTGCCATAACTAGCTACAGGGGCATCTCCTCCAGGGGACACCTGCCCATATTGTTGCTGTTATCTCTGGAATCGGGTGCTGAGTCATTCCATCAGCACCAGAACATACAGCTCTGCTGTGGCAGTTTCCCTGCTCTGCATAGAGAAAGAACTTTTGTGCCTTGCTGACCTACCTGCACCATGCCCTCCTGACCTCCCAGAACCATGATCTCCTAACCCTCCAATACTGTTCCCTCCTGACTTTCCTGCATTGTGCCCTTCTGACCCCCCAGTACCAAGCCCTCCTGACCTCCCTGCATTGTTCCCTCCTTACCCCCCAGTACCATACCTGCCTGACCCACCTTTACCCTGCGCTCCTGACTGCACAATACTATATCCTCCTGACCCTCCAGTATCGTGCCCTCCTGAACCCCCATTACTGTACCTTCCTGACCCCCCATCGTACTCTGCCCTCCTGAGCCCCCCCAGTACCATAGCCTCCTGACCCCCTTTTCTCTGCCTTCCTGACTCCACAATACCATACCCTTCTGATGCCCCAGTACCGTGCCCTCCTGACCCTCTCCCAGTACTGTATCCTTCTCATCCCCCTGTACTCTGCCCTTCTGAGCCCCCAGCACCAAACCCTCCTGACTCCCTTTTCCTTGCCCTCCTGACCCCGAATACCATAACCTCCTGAATACTCTGCACCATATTATCCTAACCCACTCTGCACCATGCCCTCCTGACCCCTCAGTACTGTGCCCTCCTGATCTCCCCACACCTCCCTGCTCCATGCTCTCCTGACTTCCCTACACCATACCCTTCTGACCCCCCTGTACTCTGCCCTCCTAAATCCTGAGTACCATACCCTCCTGTCCCCCTTTTATTTGCCCCCCTGAAACCTCAATACCATGCCCTTCTCACCCTCCAGTACTGTGCCCTCCTGACCCCCCAGTACTGTACCCTCCTAACCCCACTGTACTCTGACCTCCTTAGCCCCCAGTACCATACTCTCCTGACCCTCCTTTTCTCAGCCCTCCTGACCCTCCAATACCATACCCTCCCGAACCCCCTGCATCGTACACTCCTAACCCCCCCCTGCACCATGCCCTCCTGACAATAGGAGGGTAAAGTACTGAGGGGTCAGGAAGGTATGGTATTGGGGGTCAGGAGGGTACAGTAATGGAGGTCAGAAGGGTATGGAGTAGAGAGGTCTAGAGGGTATCGTGTAGGGAGGTCAGGAGGGTACAGTACAGATACTGGTGTGTGGTCATCCAAGTTTTTCATCTTTTGTAATAACAGTACATACATCCAATGTACGTACATACATTCAATATACGAACAGGTATTATAAGCAAAAGGGGCCGATAGGAATCCTGGTGGAAATGTGCACATATACCCCGGTATATATAGTTATTATCAGAGATACCTCCAGATAAATGTTGCAGCAAAGTCAATTTTCAGGGGCCCCTAGGGATGATGTGGCATCTGTCTTTGTGTTGGACACCAGAAGACAAAATCAGTGGTTGTGGGGAGATCCTCCAACTGTTGTTCAACCAGTCTGGAACAGAGCTTCTCACAAGCAGGAACTGTGCTGTGGCACTGTAGCCTATCTACACAACAATCCCTTCCTGATAGTTTCTAATCTGACATGCAACCGGACCTCTAAGCCTATGATCCCAACGTGACCACGGGAAGCTTAATTCTGGTGCTAATTATGCTGGTTACCCAGCCCTTAGTTAAAACTAGCTATAGAATCCCACACCAGAAGGGACAGGGTTAGGGGCGGACTGACAACTCATCGGGCCCCCGGGCCATAGGGGATCATGGGGCCCCTGAATCCTTGCCCAAACTCAAAAAATCCTATGAAAAAGGTACCAGGGGCATTTCATGGGGCCCCCTACTGACCCCGGGCCCTCGGGCAGTGCCCGAGTTTCCAAATGGTCAGTCCGCCCCTGGACAGGGTTAACTAGAATAATATGTTCTACAAATAACTAAAATAACAGGAGATGCATATAACCAGGTACACCTACTAATATACTGGAAGGTGACTCCTACACATACAATAGCATACGCCTAGCTATCTGGAACGCCCTGTGTGAAATGATAACAAGGGCAGGGTAGAGATACTCCGTCACAAGGATTTAGCTATACCCTCAGCAGCTGCAGTAAAACGGTCCTCGGGCAGTGCCCGAGTTTCCAAATGGTCAGTCCGCCCCTGGACAAGGTTAACTAGAATAATATGTGCTGCAAATAACTAAAATAACAGGAGCTGCATATAACCAGGTACACCTACTAATATACTGGAAGGTGACTCCTACACATACAATAGCATACACCTAGCTACCCGGAACGCGCTGTGTGAAATGATAACAAGGGCAGGGTAGAGATACTCTTTCTGTCACAAGGATTTAGCTATACCCTCAGCAGCTGCAGTTAAACGGTTAGATCATAGGAATACATGCATATAGTCCCATCTGACTTGGGGTTTATCAGCTTGGACAGGACATGTGGCTGAGACTTTTTTTCTCTTTCTACTTAATCAATTTGGCATTTCAAAGCCAACAACCCAGGGATTGGGAAGTGCATACATAATATATTTACAAGCATTTATAAATTTAGACAGTAGAGGGCAGCAGAATAAACGTAGTGTGTTGGGGCGTTCTTCCGAATGCCAGACTTTTTGCTTGTTTTACGAGTAAAACCATCTATAGTATGTTTTTCTACTGCTACCATATGACAGCTTCCCATCAATGGTTGTTAAGGAATCAGTGAGTGCCTTCACCTGCCACGACCTTAGAAACCAGTGAAATCACCCTTTGTCAATGATTGCTAAAGAAGCAGCTGGTGCTGGTGAAGCAACCCAACCCTGTTAATTTTCTGGCCAAAAATCCCTGGCCATGTAGACAAAGGGGCAGGGATAGCACAGATATGACTGACCAAATATGGACATGTTCATATTTGGCCAATGCTGTCAACTAGGAGATCCGCCCCTTTGTTTAATTTTAGCAGCAATGACCAGGAGATCTCATTCGGCTGAGAGTGAGTGATGGGAGAGGATAGTGTTAGCTGAGTTTTTTCTTTTGGTGATCAGTGGATATGGATCTGCATCACTGGATGGTGTGATGGACTTACCTTGTGGGACATTTTTTATTTTTTTTTAATAAAGTACTTGTCAAAAACTGTGTTTATCTACTTTTCAATTTTTTTTGTGTGCTTCTCATTCACATGGAGGCAATATTTGGGGACTCCCTTATTGTTAAAGGGGGCTTTCAGATTCCAATAACCCCTAGTCACAGATCCTCACAACCACCGTGCATGAGTTGTAGGAAAGATTTGTTTCTTTGCTGCAGTTAAGGCCTATATCTTTGGGAACAATAAAAGGAGATTAATTTACCTAATCCTCTGCTATACCAGTCCCAGCAGCATCTGAACCAGGGGCGGACTGACCATTTGGAAACTCGGGCACTGCCCGAGGGCCCGTTGTCAGTAGGGGGCCCCATGAGATGCCCCTGGTACCTTTTTAATAGGCTTTTGGAGTTTGGTCAAGGACACAGGGGCCCCATGATCCCCTATTCCCCGGGGGCTCCATGAGTTTTCAGTCCGCCCCTGATCTGAACCCACACATTCCATCAGTCTAGGGTCCTGATGTCACCAGGGGCGGACTGACCATTTGGGAACTCGGGCATTGCCCGAGGGCCCGGGGTCAGTAGGGGGCCCCATGAGATGCCCCTGGTACCTTTTTCATAGGCTTTTTAGGGTGTGGTTTGAGTGTGGGTGAGGACACAGGGGCCCTATGATCCCCTATTGCCTGGGGGCCCCATGAGTTGTCACTCCACCCCTGGATGTCACCATGACCACAGCAAGGTCCATAGCCATAGCCCAAGAGACAGTCCACTACCATATCGTGGAGGAGCACAGCCTGCCGGAGGAGCAGAGGATCAGGTAAGTAAAACTATTTCTCCTCTCGCATAGACACATGAGCAGTAAACCCTCACAGTGTGGGCACAGAGCCACTACAAGAGATAATTTTTTATGTGCCCAGAGTTGGGCTTGAATGGAAGGTGAAAAAAAAGCAGCAGACTGTTGAGTTCATCCCTCTGTCATTCTGTTTCCTCCTTTATCTGTATGGCAATTTTTTTGAAATGTGAGCATTGTACCACAGATGATAGGGGACTGCAAAAGGTTAATACCAAATCAAATTAATTAAAAACATACACAAATACATTCATTTGTTAAAGAATATAGAACTGAATACATTTATAGTTTTTATATTTTCCCAAAGTTCAGCTTTAAACAAAATGTAGAATTATTTAGGTAGCTTGCAACTCTTATGTAGCTACAGTTCTCTTTCTGCTCCTTTCAAGTGTATACTTCCCCACAGATTGAATAAAGAAATAGTAGAAATAGCTATGGAATCACTGCACAATTTACAAGGCCTACGATTAGTGTTTGGGCTTATTCCTGAGTGCGTATTTGAAAAATGCTAATTTCAATGGTTATTTAGCAAGATTTCTTCTTTGTTTTGTATTCACTGGGAAAACTCTCTGGATCTTTGTCTATTCTGCGAGCCTGACATATTTAATTTAATTACATACTGGTACTGTAACAATTGCCGAGCAGCATTATCGCTCATTTAATCCCTTCAGCCTAGAGGAAAGAGTCTGCTAACGATTTTCAGGTGGTTCAGCAAATTCTACTTCGAGATTGGTACACAGGATAATACTAACCCAATGAGTGCCAGCTGGGTTCCAAAACAAAGCAGAGGAGGTGGGTTGGTGCCTATGGCAATTATTTCGTTTTTTTTTCACAATGTTGGTAAAAAATAAAAAAAAACTTTTTTCTTTTTTTTCCTTTTTTTAAATTTGACCTTATTAGTTTGCCTCTTATTCATGTCCCTGACTCCCCGGTAATGCCTTGGGCCACTTCCCTTTTCTTAGTGCTACCTATTCATTCATTCTCCCTCGAAAGGCAGAAATAGGAAAGGAGAGCTGCACCATGCCCCTTTCCACCACTGCACACGATTAAACCCCTCAACACAGGAAAGGTAATGAAGGCAACCACAATACACCTTCTCTTTAATTGCAGGAACAGTTTTCTATGGGCTAAAAGTACAAAGAGAAAGGTGGGTGTTGTTTTAAAGAACATGGTTCTTTTTAACATACCCTTTTTTATACACATATAAAAAACATAAAAATATATAAAGGGGGCGTGGCTTGCTGAGTCCCATAATGGCTGCTGGATCCTGGAGATCCCACCGGCCGGAGATCCCTGCACCCTCAGCCACGAGGATCGGGTGAGCAGTGGGCAGTGAAAGATGAGGAAGGGGGGTCTGAGCACACAGGAATCCCGGTCCCGCTTCTAATCCCCAGCAGACCAGCCACATTCAAGAGCTGTTCCGCTCTCAGCAAAGGAGAGGCCGCAGCCATCCCCCTCTCCCCCTCTCCTTCCCCTGCATCAGCCACGGCAGCTTGCTCTCCAGGGACGGTCACAGACACTCTTGCTGAATCAGTCCCTCAGCATGACCTCTGCAGAGAACCACACACTCTCCCTAAGGGACCTTCATGCTGTGGCTACTAAAGATTACCCTAGCTACAGCCCTATCTGACCTCCGTGATGACCTTCAAACTTTAGGTTCCAGATTAGAAGGGGTGGAACATGTTAACAGACAGCATGCAGACGCCATAGCAGTAATTCAGCAGGTGACGGCCTCTCATTCCCACCATATCCGCGAATTCTACAGACACATAGAAAATCTGGATAATCGTGGACGCAGGCACAATATTAGAATTCGCGGTCTGCCAGAGTCCATTGAACCAAGTGATATCCCAAAAACGGTTGTAGCGATATTTAATGATCTTCTGGGGCACCCGCCAGCATCTCCCATTGACTTATAAAGAGCGCACAGATCGCTTCGACCTAGTGGCAGGGATACCGACCCAACACGGGGCATTATATGCTGTTTAGTAAACTTCCAGCTAAAAGAAGACATCCTGAGAAGTGCTAGAGAAAGGGGGCGTCTCTTATATCGTGGCACAGAGATTCATTTATTATAAGATCTCTCTAACCTCACCCTGCAACAAAGACAGTAACTCCGCCCCTTCTAGATTCGCTACGTTCTCACAACATTCCATACAGATGGTGTTTCCCATATTGCCTCTCAGCCCAAGCACAAAGTCGCACAGCCTATCTGAAGGTCCCGGAAGACCTGCTGCACTTTTGTTCTACCTTAGAGATCCCAATGATTGATCTTCCGGACTGGTATAGAACAATGTGTCTGCCAACCATTTTGGAAGGCAGAATAGAATCCACCGACATGGACTGGCAAGGCCAATCTGCCCATCATCGCCGCTCCTTTCCTGAGAGGCCTCCAAGACCCTCTACCAGAGGACCTACAACGGTGAACAGCCCAACCGCATTGCCAGCACACCGGCGGCCCCGCCAAGAAGTATAGGCCCCCTATCGGTTCACCCACCCTTTCTTTTTTTTTTTCGTTCAGCTAATTTGCTTGTTGTGCCCGGGCTCGGGTACCAGCCTATCTGTTTGTGCCTCACACCCTGGAGCCTCCACATTCCCTCCACTCCATCTTCTCTCAGGTCGCACGGCTTTGAGTCTCCTGGAAATCCTCCACCTGATCAGCGTGGCCTACCTCGCGGCATAGCGGACCTTATTCTCACCGCATCTGCAAAGTACCTGCTATATTTCCTGCAGTGACCTCTTCCCCCGCCTCGCAATACCTCAGTACTATACCTTGCTCCCTTCAACCGAGCCGCATCCCTGAGACATCTGGACACCCTCTGCTCAGCCTCCTAATCCCGCTACTAAAAAGTCTGTCATCCTTTGGTTTTGGGAGGTCCTGCGATGTCCTCAGTACTTCTATTCCCCTCACACGTTGAGCCATGGACTACCAATCCAGATCCACGGGCTCCATCGCCTGCCCAACGTAGCTCCTGGAACTTGACCTTCAACACTGAGGCTGGCTCGCCCCGTGCTGCATTCTGATGGATGACCCCAATGTCCCCAGCAAGACCCTCCAAGCAACACTTATTCTTTGCAGAAGATATTCTGGTGGGGGATGGTGGGAGGAAGATTTGGGGGAGGGGGGGTGATGGGCTATGATTTGGGTTGAAAAATTGCTATGTCTGTGGTATTAATCCCCTTCCCGTGAGCGAGCAGCAGCTTTACTGGTTCTTTAGATGCTTGAATTTCTAGAGGAATCGGCTGGCTCCCTTGTTAGAGCCACCCGATCCATATCTTTTCTGATCATGTACTCCTGGCCTGGACTCCCTAGTTTTGGGGTCCCGGACAGGATCGAAGGTTCCTTCCACCCCTCTGTCACAATATACGTGCTCTGCCAGCCCCAATTATTAATTCTCTCATTAATCCCTTGTGCCCAGAGGAAGCACATCCTCAATTAATGTCCCACTCTCTTGTGCCAAATGCTCCCAGCTTTAATCAATGCATCCCCTCCACCCTCATCCTGCCAAATGCTCCCAAATTCAACTAAATGTGTTCCCCCCACCGTCATCTTGCTTTGCAGCCCAAATTCAATGAAATGTGTTCCCCCCACCGTCATCCTGCTTTGTAGCCAAAATTCAATTAATGTATCTCCTTTCCTGGCATCCTGCTTTATGTCCCCAAAATGCAGTTTAGTGTTTCCACCATTGTCGCCCCTGCCACCAGAGATAGCGAGATTCACACCTCTCCATGGAGAGGTGCAAACCTCCTGCGGGGATGTTCTGGGCCATGGCGTCAGACTGACGCCACCTGGTCCTGTCATCCACAGCGCGGGCACGAGAGTTCCCTCACTTGCGGATGTCCCTGGACAAAGGTCACACTCACGAGAAGCGCGGCCCATGTCTAGGGGGCGTGCCTCATTGCCGGGCGATGAGGCATGCCGGCCCTGGCCTGCCCACAATTGCCAGGACGACCGGAGAGCGTCCTGCATCAGCTTAAGAAGGCTGATGCCGAGCCCCCCGATCGTCCATTCCGCTGTGCAGTCACAGAGGGAGCCCAGCTGCGGCGGGACCCTCATGGCCAGGCTCTGCCAGAACCCCCAGCCAGAGGGGAAGATTGCACACGCCAGCCTGAGACCCCCAGCCAGAGGGGGAGATTGCACACGCCAGCCTGAGACCCCCAGCCAAAAGGGGAAGATTGCACATGCCAGCCTGAGACCTCCAGCTGAACGGGAGAGATTGCACATGCCAGCCTGAGATCCCCAGCTCAAAAGGGGAGACAGAACGTCAGTCCTGCCTGAGACCCCAGTCCAAGGGAGAGACGCCACACATACTCCGATTTCCAGCAGGTACCTGTGTCACACTATCTTGTCCCTTGGGAGACTGGGCACCCTGTTGGATCCGAGAGTACCTACTTCCCCTGTTTTGCCTGAACTGTTCCTGAATTGCTCCTCTACCTCCCTGTGGGATTATAACTGCTGCAGAGACTTTAACTTGGCCCCTGGGGCTGGGCTACAAGTTTTTTGCCTTCTCCTTACTATTCCCCTAGTGGAGAGGGCACCTTCCTTGCAATTCCCCCTATTGAGTGGCTGTCATTTTGCCTCAATAAAGCTTTGTCTGTTTGCTATCCGCCTTGTGTGTTCTGTCCTGCCTACCCTCCGCCACACTCTCCCTCCTCCATTATATATTTGGAGATAAATTTGCCCTTAGGAACTGATCGTGCTGCTCGCCTCCGGGCCTCTCGAGATCTCCAGGTTTATGTGATGTGCATTTTTGTTTCGTTGTTTGATCCCTTCTGTTGCATAACTCACGTTAACTGATTGCATTGTTGTTATATTACTGTTGGTTCTTTAGGCCTTATCCTCGCTTAATCCCCTCGCTTGGCTCCCCCAGGTTGATGTAAGTGTCATCGGTGTCCCCCGACCAAGGCTCCTCGGGGTTTCCCTATGAGCAACCCAGCCGCTATAGGCTTCTATGCTGAGGTTTACCCCATTTGGGCCCTCACATTCAATCCTGAGGCTTTTCTTTGCTCCCCACCCATGATCCTTGTTGTCCTGGGAGAAAACACTCTGCCCTTTCCCCTCTTCTGCACATTTACCTAACATATATCTGATGCCAGATGTTTTATACATAGACCGCCCTGACTCCTTATGCATCCCTCTAGCACGTTTACCCAGTAAGAAGGCTTCACCTGCAGTGGCCTGAGACGCTCTGATATCACGTTCGCCATGAGGTGGGCGCATGTGGCCACCTGACCACTGTTATAGCCAATCCTCTACTCTCACAGCATTCACTTGGATCTCCCGGCCGGCCGATACCCTATTGTTGGTTTTTTGGCCTCCTTGCTCCCCACACAGTGGGTTCATTGAACTTCCACTCAGGGATGGATTGACCATTCGAGCACTTGGCACTCGGGCACTGCCCAAGGGCCCGGGGTCAGTAGGGGGCCCCATGAAATGCCCCTGGTACCTTTTTTATAGGCTTTTTTGAGTGTGGGCAAGGACACAGGAGCCCCATGATCCCCTATTTCCCGGGGGCCCCATGAGTTGTCAGTTCGCCCCTGCTTCCACTGATCCACTCCAGACACTTCCTTACTCACTCCCTACTTTTCCTACTCATCCTCCCTCCCCTCTCCCGTCCGCTTGTCCCCCTTTTTTTTTTCTCTCCCCTTATCGGAGATAGAGCTGGTCTACTCTCGCTTCCGGATATCTCTCCCTCCCATATCTCCCCCCTCCGCCTTATTTTTGTTCCCTTTTTTCTCCTTGTTTTCTTTTCTCTTGCCCTTCCTCTACCCTTCACTCTTCAGCCCGCTTTTCCTTTCCCCCTTCTTGATTTCTATTTTCTCCAATCCCCCCCCCCTTTTTTTCTCTTCTGATTTCTCCCCTTCTCCCCTTGTCTTCATGACCACACCTGGATCTCAGTCAGGTCGCTAGACCTTAAAAGTCATTTCACTTAATGCTAAGGGTTTAAATACTCCTGAAAGAAGATCCCTCTTGCTCTCTTACATGCATAAACATAAGGCAGATTTGGTTTTCCTCCAGGACACGCATTTTCGCCAGGATGCAGTCCCCAAACTTTACGATGCACGTTTTCCGACAGTCTTTCTTGCCCCCAATCCCTTAGCCAAATCTAAAGGGGTTGCCATCTTATATGCCAAACACCTTCCTTTGACTATTTCGGACTGCTTATTTGACACAGAGGGCAAATATTTATTCCTCAAAGGCACTCTAGCTGACAGACCCATCACTCTTGTAAATGTTTATGCGCCAAACACTAAGCAGGTCCCTTTTTTCCGTGGGATTGCCTCCTTAATCTCTTCCTTCCAATCGGGAATGCTGATCTTGGGGAAGACCTCAATGTCCCTCTATGCCCTCTTTTAGACTCCTCTTCTGGCACCTCATTCCTGCCCTACAGATCTCTGCACCAGATTCATACCCAATTCCAGGATCTCCAACTCCACGACTCTTGGAGAGTGCTCCATCCGAACGTAAAAGATTATACTTTCTTTTCCTCCCCCATAACAAATACTCTAGAATTGACTACCTCTTTCTCTCTCAAGTGGACCTACCTTTTTTGCATCACTCCTCAATAGATCCTGTGTTCCTTTCGGATCACCATCCCATTACCATGACCTTAAGTTTCCATGAAAGACATTCCCGTACAAAATTGTGGCGACTCGACACGTCCCTCCTAACTGACGTAGCAAACGAGGCTGACTTGCGCTCCACACTCGATGAATACTTTCAGACCAACCAAACTTCCGATACCTCTCCCTTGATTCAGTGGGAAGCACATAAATGTGTAATCCGAGGGACGTTCATTGCAATGGCAACCAAGTGTAAACGTGACCGACAGGCATCCATAAAGCTCTTACTGGATCAAATCAGTTACCTTGAAAAAGCTCATAAACACACACAGGCCCAAACGACCTTAGCAGAACTCATGACCACCCATTCACAGCTGATGTCAGAGCTCAGTAAGGCGGTCAAAAGCAGATTTATTTTCTCTCAGTACTGAGTAATGTATATCCCAGCTCCCCTGTACTCCATTATAGTGATATGACATGTTGTATACAGTACTTACTCCTAGTCCCTCCGAGTCCCCCACGGTGGTGGAGAGGGTGTCTCCTCTCAGCGGAGGAGGGCGGACCTCTCCTGCACCTGTCCCCTTAGCGGCGGTGCTGCAGAAGCTGGAAACCTGAAGTTGTAAACCGGAACTCGGCTTCACAATGAGGCTTGGAGTGCAGGTGCAGTCGCTCCATGCTTCATCTGTGCTCGCTGCTCGCCACAGAGGAATTTCTCCTCGCATTTGGCGAGCGGGCGAGTGGCTTTTTCAAGCTCTGATCTAAAACACTGTGTTTTTCTACCTGACTTGATCATTGCAAATCTTTTGTTATCTCCTCTATGTTGTATTTTTTAGTTGCTCTGTCTCTTTGAACCTAATAATCATTATGGAATAAAAAAGTAAGGTAAAAAAAACTAAATATATATATATTTATATATATATATATATATATATATAAAATACCTACTGAATTTTCCTTTATTGGTGCCTATCCATGGCAGCATACCAATGATGGAGCTAGACTCCTGGCCAGAGCATACAGTATATTGCATCACAGAACCTTTACTCATTACCTGGCTCCTCCTACTTCAGTGTCCTAAGGAGCCCATTTTTTCTTAAGAATATCTCACTGGGTACATGATTATCCAATAAGTTCGCCAACATCTTCAAGGGCCCCAACGTAAAAGACTAATCTTGAGGACTGCACATAGTCCACTTGATGTTGAGGGCAGTTACCATTACACTGAAATTTTCTTTTACAAGAGACCTAGGTTTAGTGCCCTCATTGTAAGAGCCCATTGGCAACGTAGCCTCTAGCTGTGTTGATACCTATCTTTGTTGCCAATTTGCTCCTCATTTAGTGAGGAGAGCTAAAGCTTATGCTGGTCAGATTTGAATTTACTTTAGTACCTCAAATATCTGAAGAAAGTGTATTTTGTATACTGTTATATTTTATTTCACTGTTATGCTGGGTCTTATCTAACAATTACATGACAATAAACTCTGCTTTTTGCTACTACATTTTGAGTCTAATTTCAGTTTGATCCTAAGGTATTGAGAAGCTGCTAATGCACACCTGCTAAAATGGTTTACCTGGAAGTGTCAGTGGGGCTAGGTAAGAACAGAGGACCCGAGTTAACCGGTGGATGTTGTTGGGGTAGCGCTACATACTTAAAAATTAGTCCAAGACTCAGACACTAAAACTGCCTTTTTTGAAAAAAGTCAACTGTGATCAAGGTACTAGTATCTATGTTATAATGTCTGAGGAAGGTATATTGCAATGACCAGCTCATTGGTCTGCAGATGGTTTCAAAGGAGATTTTGTGTGCTCTGCTTAAGAAGTTAGTATGAAGAAGTGATATGATGGATCTTGTTGGATGGGTCTTCACCACTGTTGAAGGATCCGGCTCGACAGTCCTGTATGCCCTCTAGATGAATTTAAAGCAAACCTTTACCCATAAGAACTTGATAAAAAATAAGGTTCTTTAGTAAGGAACATACATTCCTCATGAATCATTATGCTACCAAAATTAGTTTGTGCTGTACGTTGCCCTAAGCATTGTCTCTGTCTTCTAGCTGGAGGCTGCCATTTGCTGAAGCCCAGAGCACCTAAACAACAGTGAATCTTTAGGCTGTCAGCAGGTCGACCTCATTTTAGGCACAGTGGCAAAATACAGAGAGCAACTGAGCATGTGCAGAGCAGGGTGACACAGTGTATTTCTGGATTTTAAACAGTATAGACAGTTGTTTGTAATGTTTTACATAGCTATATCTGCAAAAGAGTCCAGCCTGAAGTGATCAGCAGGACTTAATTTTCTGACTAAACTTACTCTTTAACAATCTATGATGACAGGGTCCTTGTGCCTGCCTCTGAGTTTAGGACACATCAAATTCATGCAGAACAGTATTCTCCGGATCAGTGAGAGAGGTCAGGAGTACCCACTTATTCACAAGTTGGAAAATTGAAGCTCTTTTGTGGATGAAGTGTTGGAGTGGTTTGAGCACTACTCTATCTGGAAAGAATATGTTATTGATTTCTCAGGCACATAGCACTTGTAATTTTGAGACACTTCCTCCTTACGGTAGCGCCACTAAGAAAACTGCTTATAAACTAATGTTCCAAAAGATCAGGAGAGATCATACCTCACACAACTGTAAGGTACTATGGAGAAGATATTTATTTTAGGGGGTCATAACTTTGAAACTGCCATCAAAAATTGTTAAGTCAACTGACCATTTGTATCTTCTCCATGGCTACTGAAATAGCTGAAATTTAGACTTTTAAAGAATTGAGGCTGAGACCCACATCTGGGCCTGTCTGAAGAAAGGATAGAAGCTGAGAGACCTCTGGATTATATGGGTCAAACCACTGGTCTGCTGCAAACATTGTACGTTTGTTCCAAATGTAATAGATGTTGTTTGTAGAAGACTTTCAAGATATCAAGGTTTTGAATCACAGTGCTGAGATTGAGTTCCATGGACAGAGGAAACCATAGCTTCCACAGCATTTAGGGAATTAATGCTATGCTGTGAGCTCTGCCAGCAATAGTTTCACTAATAAATTAATCACTAGAGGAAGTCGGAGAAAGGCATAAGCTAGAAGGTATGCCCATGGATGGGTCATTGGAGTTCTGTGGGCTCAGACAGAAGGGGAGGAACCTGTGTAACTTCTGAATGGCTGGGGGAGAAAACAAATCCATTTGAAGGAGACCCCACAACTGAGTGATCTAATAGAAGATGTTCAGCTAGATACTCCAAATTGAGAAGTTCCTGGAAAGGTAGTGTGTTTTATGATGCCCAGAGGTACACTGCCCTGAGTTCCTGAAGGTTTCTCTCTGCCCAGGACATGATGGACCCCATATCTCTGAGGAGAGAGCACTTGTGGTACCTTTCTTGCCTCTGAAAGTAGGAATCAGCCACCCTGCTTTCCATCTAAAGTATAACTTACTGTCCTTGAATGTGGGATGTTGGGGTTTTAAGTGCCATCAGATCTGTTCCTACCTAATATAGTGTTTATGGAGCTGCACTTTTCATCTTCGGCAACAATGACTTCTGAGCAGTCAACACTGGATGGAGATTTGTGTGTGCCTCTTATATCCATTAATCCAAGAGTAGATACTAGACTCTGTTCACTAAGTTATAAAGATCTGCTTTACAATAACCTGATGTTTTTGTTAGCAGTGAGAGCCAACGAGAGTGGTGACTGATAATCACAAAGCTAAAGATTATATTTGTTATAGAAAAACACTAATGCGTGATAGCTTAGTGTTGGTTTTCTTAATATTTTAAATATGACAACCCAAATAGGAAAATTGTACCAAAATAGCAGCAAAACCAAACATGACAAATAACAATGGGCATATAATGCATTGCATGTCCTCTTCACCATTTCTGTCCCCAGCACGTTTTGCCCATAATTTTCTGTTGTAGAGGAAGCTAGGCTCATTTATGGGTAAAATGTGTACGATGCACAGCCTTCATCTGGCAGGAGAAACATCTTTTGATACAATAAACTTTTAAAGTGACACTAAACTTTAAAAAATATATTCAAGTATGTTTTCCTAGCTTAAGTACCTTCTAATGCTTTCAGCCTCCTCCAAATCTCCAAATTCTTGTTTTTTGGGGGGGCTGCTGTGATCTGACATCCTGTTGGAGGGTGGCTATTTTCATTCTCCATGATCCTTCTGTATGCAGGAACTTTCTTGCTTCCCCCCACGAGGACTAGGGAGACTGGATTAAGGGATTTCTAGTGGGCATAGAGCAGTGCACCTGAAAAATAATGCACACTGCTTATTCCAAACAAATGGAAGTGTGGGGAAAAAAAGAGAAGTTTGGGAGCTAATGAAGGACCTTTCATAGAGGGAAAAAAACAATATGAAATGATTTCATGAAAAATAGATTCCAAGACTATTAAGTAGTGGATGGATATGGATTATTTTTGGAGAACAAGGATATTGTTTAATGTCACTTTAACTGTCGTGATTTAGTAGTGGTACAGCTTATTCTTTTTTTTTGCTATTGATTTAGATTAGCTACTGCAATGATTTTGACTGTTTGCCAATAGACAGGATATCAGCAAGATAGGGAGTGCACAATTTGAATAAGTCAGCTGATTTATAGGCTGGCATTGTGGAAAGGAGCAGTAAAGCAAACATATCATACAGGTACGTGCCCTGTAGGCAAATGGCTACCAGACCAGAGGAGAGAACAGAAAAATCCCACCTCCCAACATTAGAGAGAATAAGGGGCACCTTGGCAGAGCATGCTGTGGTTAAATGTGAGCATGGCTAAATTGTGCTGGGGAAAAAATCAGTGTGGCTAAATTGCACTGGATATTTAGAATGGCATAAAGTAACATGATTAAATATAGTCTAGACTTACTCTCAATACACACTGCACAAATATGCCACAGTTTCACAGACAAAACAAACCTAAAATAACTATCTTTAAAAAATAAAACAGATAAGGTATAAAGGAGGAAGAAGAGGGTATGGGAGTGGAAGAGAAGGAAGAGAGTACTGGTGTGCAGGAGGAAAAAGAAGGTACCGGTGTAGAGTAAGAAGAAAGGGGGTACAGGTGTGGAGGAGGAAGAAGAGGGTAAGTGCAGAGGAAGAAACAGAGTAGTGGTGCGAAGGAGGAAGATTAGAGTACCAATGTGGAGAAGGACGTAGAGAGTACCAGAGTGCAGGAGGAAGGTAACAGTCTGGAGGAGGACAGTCTGTGTCCCACTCATCAGGCCCCCTTACTAAATGTTGAAGTCCTGGTCTAGATTGTTCCGGACAAGGAAGAAGTAGATAATTGTTTGTAGCTTGGTGAGCACATTAGGGATGCTGGTGCTGACTGCAGTACTTCCATCCGACACATAGTTGATCCACCGGATGGTGTGGAGAGTGGATGCTGCACAGGCAGACACATAAGGATGGCACTGGGAGCACTATCCATCACATCCTGTGAACCACATTGTCTAATCTGTCCCTAGGGTGCACACTTCTTGATTCAAAGGGCTGGCTTGTTATTTCTACTGATTGTGAATTATAGTGCAGGTACGGCTGGGAAGAGGAAGTGTAGAGAAATGTGGAAGGTACATTTTGGAGTTTATACAGGCAGGGTGTTGAGTACTGATTGGGAACTGCCTGCTATTGGGCTGCAAACTCTAGGTGTGGTCAGCAGCGAAACATAGCTTGGGTCTGTGGGATGGCAGGATTTGATAGGGACTGTTGGGAGGTATGCAAATTGAGGATGAAAAGCCAAAGTAATGAACAGATAGTTTGCACTCTCTGTGTACATTGCAAAGTTTATTTTGTTTCAACTGGGTTGTAGCTATGAAGACCATTGGGACACCCAAAGACCCAGTAGTTTATTTTTGAACCAGTATTCTAGAGCATTTAGTTACAGCTATTATAAATCCTGTATAATAATAATAATAATAATTACTGCAGATGCCCTAAATTTAATCTTCATATCAACAAAGTTGTGGTTCCAGATTACTGATCTTAAATAATGTACAAGAAAATTGGTAAAATAATGAGAAAAAAGTCAGTCAGGTAATAATACATTCCTTCTGTGAAATAGAAAGATACTGGAACTTGCCTTAGAGTTACAAATTCTGTATTGAAGCTGATAAATCACACCTGCAGTGCTGTGCCTAGAGCTGCCTATGAACTTCCAGCATTTACTTTTAATACATGATATACGTTTACCACCCATTGTGATAGAAACTTATTTTATTTATGAAATTCTCTCTTCATATTCCCTGTTACTGATTGCTCACATTTTCTAAAAGGGTATATAACAACCTAAGTGTTATAGGGAGAAGTGAAGTGCACAGCATGGCTGATTGTCCAACTTTAAAAGCAGTACCATTAACCATTAGAGATTAGAGTTTCAATAATTGCCTTGTATACACATGCTCATAAACATCATATATACTGGAAGCGGTTATTGTAATGTGTAATGGAGCTCTAACTTACTTCAACAGCATTTGAATAAAGACATGGGTATAGGCTGCTCTAATTATTACAGTGGACCTATACTCAAGTGTTAAAGTAAATCTTTCAGTATCTTAACAAGTCTGCATGAATAACTTTTTGACAAGTCACATACTGTAGAATAACAGTGTACATTTTCAAAAGCTCTACCTTTCATCATTAACCTTTTCAATTCTGGCAGTTTTATCCCCTTCCTGCCCAGGTCAATTTTCAGCTTTCAGTGCTATCACACTTTGAATGACAATTACTCTGTCATGCAACACTGTACGCAAACAAAATGTGTATCATTTTGTGAGACAAATAGAGCTTTCTTTTGTTGGTATTCAATCACCAGTGGTTTTTTTTTTTTTTTTCTATATGAAAAGGCCAAAAATGTTGAAAATAAAACGCGTTTTTCTTAGTTTCTATTATAACATTTTGCAAATAAGTAATTTTTCTTCATAAATGTAGGTCAACATTTATATTGCTAAAATTTTTTTGGTAAAAATAACCCAAATCAGTGTATATTATTTACTTTGTGTGAAAGAGATTGAGCTATGGCACATATCACTGAAAATTGATCAGCCCTGTTACTGACTGCCTATCTCATTTCTTGAGGCCCTAATATACCAAGACAGTGCAAATACCCCCAAATTACTCCTTTTTGGAAAGTGAGTAGTCCAAGGTATTTATTAGGAGGAATGATAACTTTTTTGAAATTGTAAGTTTTTCCCACAGTTCTTTGGAAAGAAATTCAATGAAATTGTTTTGTTTTAAAAAACAATTGTCATACTAACAACTTATTTCACACACATGGCATAGGCATATTTGTAATTACATCCCATAACACATTCTGCTACTCCTCCTGAGTAAGGTGATACTACATGTGTGAAACTTTTTCACTGCTTAGCCACTAAGAGAGGCCCAACATCCAAGGAGCACCTTCAGGCGTTCTGGAGGCATAAATTATACATCAAATTTCCTGATTACCTATCATAATTCAGAAGCCCCTGGAGCACCAGGACAGTGGAAGCACCCACAAAATGACCACAACTTGAAAAGCACAATTTGGAGCTTGGAAACACCCCCAACTTTTCTATGAGGCATAATGAGTGTTTTGAACAAGTCTTTTTTTTTTTGTGGAAAATGTGGAAAGAAAATTAAAAATTCTTTTTTTTACACAAAGTTGTCAATTTATAAGATATTTATAACAAACAGCATGGACATACCAAGAATTACACCCCAAAATACATTCTGCTGCTCCTCCTGAGTATAGTGTTGCCATATGTGTGAGACTTTTTCACAGCTTAGCTACATAGAGAGGCCCAATATCCAAACAGCACCTTTAGGCATTCTAAGGGCATAACTTACACATTACAATTTCCTGACTACCTATCACGCTTCTGAAGACCCTGGAACACAAGGAGAGTGGAAACAGCCACAAACTGACCACCTTTTGGAAAAAAAACACCCACATGTATTTTCTATGAGGTGTATTGAGGTATTTTGAATATGTCTTTTTTCCACAAGTTTTTGGAAAATGTAGAAAAAAAATTAAAACATATTTTTTTTGTACAATTTTTTCAATTTAAAAGATATTTATAACAAGAGCATGGACATACCAAGAGTTACACCCAGGGAATTTTTTCTCAGTGAATAGGTGCAGGAACTCCCCTCCTCTGAGTCACTCTTTGTCTCTGTCCCGTATCCACTGCCAAGCACCATCCCTTGGTTCAACCCCCTACCCATTTCCCAGTACTGCCCCTTTTTGAGAATACGAAACCAAGTATCATTTTGTATGGAAAATGTTAATGACAAAAAGAAAAGCAGTAAAATAGATCCCCTGCAGTCAGCAACAACAGATCCACCCAGCAACAATAGAACCCCCACAACAATAGACTCCCACAGCAAAAATGGACCCTCCACAACAAAATACCACCCCAGCAACAATATATACACACCAACAACAATCTACCCCCATCAGCAACAACATATCTCCCAGTAGCCAGCATGAATATACCTTTCCCTCAACAGTAGATCCCTCCAAGCAACAATTGGCCCCTGAAAAACATAAGATCCCCCCCCCCTGCAACAATAGATTTCCCATCAGCAATAGACCCCCTCTTAAAAATAGATCCCCTCCAGCAACAATAGATCACCAAACTGCATAGACAGACCCTTCAGTACACTCCAGCACCCCTTTTCATTACATACATTCAGTGCTGGAGGTGCCAAAACTGCGTTCCCCCACTTGCTGATAAAAAAGCCCTGATTACACCCCAAAATACATTCTGCTACTCCTCCTGAGTATGGCGATACCACATGTGTAAGACTTTTTCACAGTCTAGCCACACAGAGAGGCCAAACATCGAAGGATCACCTTCAGGTGTTCTAGGGGCATAAAATTACACATCTAATTTCCTGACAACCTATCACATTTTTGAAGGCCCTGGAACCCCACGACAGTGGAAATGGCCAAATTTTGGAAAGCAAATAGCCCAACATATTTTATATGAGTCTTTTGAAAATGCCGTTTTATATCTACAAGTTTTTGAAAAATGTAGAAAGAAAATGAAAACTTTTTTTTTACACAAAGTTGTCAACTTATAAAATATTTCTAACACACATCATGGACATACCAAGAGATATACCCCAAAATACATTCCTCTACCCCTCCTGAGTATGACGATACCACATGTGTGAGATATTTTCACAGCCTAGCTGAAAAAAGGGTAAACAAAAGGTTACCTGTGTTTTTTTTAGTAGAGCAGTTGTCCACAGAGGAGAGTATTGGTCCATGAAGCAGGCAGTGATGTGGTCAGCAACAGCCAAAGGAATTGTCCAGGCAACAGGCAGGAATATGGTCCATTAAAAGTCCTGGATCAGTACAGGCAGCAGGCAGGGATATGGTCAGTACAGCCAAAGGTTTGGTCCAGGCAGCAGGCAGAAACAGTAGGCTTAGGGCCTTGGTCAGATAATATCTGGGCAGAGTCTCTTCGAAGCCTTCAGGTTCCAAGCCCTGATCCAAGGGCAAAAGATCAGTCCAAGCGGCAGGCAAAACAATGGGTAGATTAACAGGCTGAGGTCAGTGCAGGTGAAAGGCATAAACATGTTTTATAAACAATCCAGATTGCAGGCAGAGGAATAGTCCATAAACAGGCCAGGGTTAGTTCAGGTCTAAGGCAAAAATGTGGTTAAACAATCCAGACAGCAGGCAAAGACATCATTAATAAACATACCAGGGTCAGTTAAGGTGGAAGGCAGAGGCATGGTCAGTCGAGGCAGCAGGCAAATCATCAGCCCAGATAATAGAAATGGGGAAATGGCAGGCTGTTAGAAATATGTGCGCTATACCTTCACTAATATTTTAGTGAGGTGTGATAACATCAGAAGCAGTCTCCAATACATAGGCCTGGTTGGGAGGGACATTGGGGACAATGAAAACTGGTGTTTCTCCTAACTCCCCTTCTGCTGCATACCCTTACATTTTTTTGTATCTTTGACCTGCTTCTGTGGGTTGTGGAATGTTCTCGAGAAGATGTCACTCATGAAGCCTGCTCACAGAATCAGAGAGAATGTTTTCTGGTGGAGATCCTTGTTGAGGGCAGTGATGATATTTACTATAAAAAGGTGGTGGGTCATTCCATAGACTCTTGATAGGTGATATATCCATTATAAATAGCCAAATGAAAAAAAGTAAATTTAAACTTTTTATACCAATAGAGAGACCTTCTTGTTGATAAACAGCACTGGAGCATCGGATCATTGAAATCTACCCCCCAGTATAATCGTGACTGCACTCAGGGTGTTGAATGGGACTGCGTCTTTTTTGAACTTTTACCAAGGTGTCATTGTGGATCATTGTGGATGGTGGACAGGACATATGCATCTCTCTTAACTTTCACTTCAAGGCCAACACTTCGTCATTCCTCAAACTCGCTGATTCCCGCTTTGTAGCCTTGTGGTCGCCAGACTTTGTTGAAAGCCCTTCCTGTTTGTTCAGGTAGTACCGCAGTCCAAGGTTTTCTCAAGGTACAGGTGGCAGAAAAGGGACAGGCTTGTGTAGAAGTTATCCAGGTAGATGTGATACCCCTTTCTGAATAGCGGAAATGCCTGGTCCCAGACACTTTTTCCACTTGTGCAGATGTAGGTTGGGCACTGGGGCTGGAGCTGGCAATCTTTGCCTTTGAAAATGGGAAATGCATACACATGTCCTCTTTCATACAGCTTGTAGAGCTTCACTTAATATCTGGCCCTTTTACTGTGAATGTACTGCTTGATTCCCAGATGCCCTGTGCAGCAAACACATAGATGTTTTTGTCAGGGACAGAGAATCTTCTAAAAAAAAAAAAGTGGGTGAATTTTGTAGAGCTTATCATAGCCAGGCTGATTTTGGAGGTGGGGCACTGTGTATTATTGCTGAAATGGAGGAATCGCATGATCATTTCATAGCATGACCTGGGCATAGCAGCTGAATAAATTTGCATGTGATAAAAGAGGTCAGTAGATCAGTAAGTATGATCTTCATTTTTTTGTAAGCCTCATGTTAATTATGAGGCTGTAAAATAATTTGAACTTCACTGCGAGATGTCTCCATTCAAATGTATGGGCATAGGATGAATTGGGGTTATTTGCAATACATTACTGGGCAAAAAGGTTGGTCTGGTCCTTATTTAGCTGAATTCAATTGTCCATAAATAAAAACATTAATCTCTGAAACATTTTCAGTGTTGGCCTCAACACCTGATTGTTCAGTAAAAGGAGGTATTGTAGCTGCTCCTGAGTTGGAAGGCAGACATAATAGGTTCGCAAGTGCATCTGGGAGATATGTATTTCTTGAGGTTTTATGTGATACCATGGTACTAGTACTGGGCCTTTCAGCCAAGGGTCTAGTGCGATTGGTATTTGCCGATTCACCATTGAGATGTAAGGAGTTGATGGTGGTTGCCTGGTCTTTAGAGCATCTTATCATTTTAGGAGGGAATGTTTCCTCCTCTGCTTCAGTCACTGATCCACTACTTTCAACAGGGTCATACTCTAGATCGGAAACAGATGGTGAATGCTCCCCAATGCTCTCATCTGTCAATAGTTTATTGTTTTGTTTAACAATTTAAGACGTCAAAACAATACATTCCATACTTTTGGAAATAAGGACATGGACATAACTTTTTTTTATGAAATTAGCATAGACAGAAAGTGACTCACTAAATCATTATCATGGTAACAATAAGAATAACAAAAACATTTTACGTTGGCAAACCAATATTTGTCCCAGATGATGTAGAAAAATAGGTAAAGGGAATGGGGGTTTTTCAAAAAGGTGGAGGGAGGAGAGGATCTTGACAAAGAGAGATGCATATAGTGCATACCAAGAGGGTAGGGTACAGATGAACAAGGGTAGCTGGGTAGGGCTATGGTAAATCCCTTTTTAAAGGCCTAGTAAGTGAGACAGAGATGTGACCAATTGCATCAGATATTATAGCCTCTATTTTCTTGTGTAACCTAATCTGTGTGACTCTTGATCTATTTTCAGTTACTGAAAGAGTTTGGGATTTCCAAGCTTTGGTGATTGTTTGTTTCACAGTGTTTAGAATGTGACCCAGAAGTCACACATTGACACATAGAAGAGCAAACTTTGGCCTTTGAGGAATCACTTTTTCCATAAGCTTAGTAAGGAGTGAATAAACATCAGTCCAGAATAGCTTGACCACTGGCAATCGTCACCAGGTATGTTAGAAGGTTCCTAGTTGTCTGCATCCACAAAAACACAAGAGAGAGTTGCCAGGCGATTGAAATCAGGCCAATACACCATGCGATGAATATACTTTATAGTTACTTTTGACAGCTAACACATTTTAGGAGCTGGACTTCACCATTTCCCAAATGTGATTCCATTCCTCAAATTCGAAAAGTGGACATCGCTGCCTAGGGCCACGATATATTAGGAAGGTGGCTGATTTAAAACCAGAATATTTAACATAGGCATGTGGGTAGGCATACAAAAAACAACCCAAGTGCATATGTCTTGAACCCATTTGGGTAATCCATTCCAGAAATCCAAGGACAAGCGAAGGCTCGGATGTTTCTAGTTTTTGCCTGATTGGTATGGTGTAGGATCTTATGTAAATTATTCCAAGCCTGAAGTGCAGTGATAAAACCAACTTGGTTTTTCCCTATTAGGAGGCCAATAGGACTGAGTTGTATGCCAGTAGTTTGGCTAATGATTTAATATCCAGGCTGTGATGAGAAATTGGACTATAGTTAAACC
The DNA here is from genome assembly GCF_062004578.1 of Staurois parvus. Classification (NCBI taxonomy): domain Eukaryota; kingdom Metazoa; phylum Chordata; class Amphibia; order Anura; family Ranidae; genus Staurois; species Staurois parvus. The sequence continues at coordinate 2,335,975 of NW_028317914.1, read as the reverse complement.
AGGAGGTGGTATCAGTTTGTGGTTTGAAGATCAAAAATATAGCAATTTAAATTTTTTAAATGAAATTCATAAGCTTTATTCATTGCTTCAGTCCTTAGTGCTCACTCTGCACTGCAGCCTAACAAATCAAATGCTTCCTAGATTATGCTAGGCCAGTCTGAAATGATCTGAGGAGTTTGACAATCCTTGGCTATAGAGCAAATGTTTCACAGAGTAGGTCAGTGGTCAGTTGCATCAGAATCAATTTTGACCTATAGAGCTGCCACGGTTGAGTGACGCTGTGCCAACTCCATGTTTACAGTATCAGAACAGTATAGGTTGCCATATTGGAAGAGCAGATATATACTTTTCTAAAACAGGCATGTCTATGACTTTTTTCATTTTGCTAAACCAGTAAACTGCATGGAATAATTTGTTTCTGGTGTGAGGATCAGTACAACAGCAACAAAAGTAACTCTTTGCTGCATTGTTGCCTAAGGTGCAAACAGAAGCAGGTCTTCACATCCTTTTGCCTTTGGCCTTTATGTGTCAGAGCAAGAATTATCCATGTAAGTATTTACCACCTGACAAGAACACAGGCTATAGACCATAGCATGACTGACAATGCTGATTGAAGGCTTGCAATACAATACTGCAGCGTGACAAAGTCCTAAATGCATGAGCAACTTTAAACAGTGCACTGTGCTGCATTAAAGCATGTAATATTTTCTGATTACTTCCATATTTTTTCACTAATCAGGTTTAAAATCAAAACAAAGGAAGTGAGTTTGACAGAATTATTTAATATGTCATAGTGTGTGTTTAATTGCATGGTTGTAATTGCCAAATTATGCTTGGCTGTGTTCTGTGTAAGGAATGGGTTTCTATTTTTCTCTGTGTCATGATTTTTCTGCTGTGGAAATTAAGTAATAAATGTATCTTTAGAGGGTGTTGAAATAATGAAAGCATTTCTTGTGGATCTATTTATGTCTCTGAAGAATGGGAAATATGTTGTTATGTATAATATACTGGCTGAACGGCTTCAATTATCCAGCTAAGAGCAGCAATGATTTGAGGGAAGGGTGGGTTTAGGGTGAAAATAATGTAACACATAGACTAGATTCACAATTGTGCATGTGTATGAGTTGTTCATACTTTTTCAATGCTTTTTTATGCATTTTTATATGTTTTGGTCTCACCAAGACAAGTGGATGCATCTTTTTTCAGGTAGCATGATAGTGCATTGCATAGGTGTGAATGGGCTCCTTAGACAATAATAGGATTCCTTTTGTCATGAATTGTCACACAATGACAAAAGCACAACAAATTGCACAGGTGTAAATGGGGACATAATTATTTGTAAGCACAATAGGGAAGACAGCTATTTTGGAAGATTAAAGTCACTCTATAGATTTGCTAATGCACTGTAAAAACTAGGGTTGCACCAATACTGGTTTGTTATCAGCGAGCATAAGTACCGATACTTGGGCTAGAGTACTTGCCGATACTGATTACCGATATCAATGCAATGTGATTTGAGCTCGTACAAAATGAATGGCTCAAATCATACTGTACATCGCAACGCACCCACAGGGAGATTACCTGGAGTGTCTCAAGGTCTTTTATTTTATTCTGCTGTTGACAGCTCCTCTCCATATGATGTAAAAAAAAAACCAGAGGGATCTGTCCTTGGTCACTCTAGGAGCTCCAAGGATCTGTGTCTTCGCAGAGGATACATGCTGAACAGCTGCAGCACCTCGACTTCACTTCTGCAGGAGCCCTACACCAGCACTCTCCTCCTGCAACTTCCAGGCACAGGGACACAGCTGCCTCTCCGTTTGCTGGGAGTTCAGCTTCTTGTCCCCTCCTCTGCAGGCAGTCTCAGATTCCCCCAAGCCTGCCACGTGGGTGCCTTCCAGCTCCTCCGGTCACTGCTGCTCACCGCTTGACCACGGGGGGAGATTGAAAGCCTCCCTGCTCCGCTCATGTTCACCTAGCTCTCCTCGAGACCCACAAGGTAGGTCAGAGGGAATTTTACTTTCAGTAAGGCAGTCTTGCTTCAGCCATCGGCGTCCAGAGCTCCCCTGCGTCCCGGACTCAAGGCGCCATGCTCAGGCCCCTCCCCTCTCACAGGGAGATTACCTGTGATTCGGATAGAAAGCAGACCACATTCCTGTTCAAATCACATGCTGTTCTTTGCAGTGTCATTTGAGCCCATTCTTTTTTTAATTGCATTGCAAGAGTGCGAGTGTAGCAAACTTGCTCTTCAGAGTTGGATGCGCAGTTCCCCATTTTTATTAGAAGTATTCCTCAATCCCTTATTTCCTACCCCCTCCCTTCCTGAGAGGCACAGGGACAGATGTGTAAGTGTTAAAAGTTGCTGGCAGACTGGAGCAGCAGGGGGCCCAGCGCTACAAAGCCCCCCCATAGAGACAGCAGCCTCTCTGTCCAAGGGACCTGTGTGATTTCCCACCTCGGAGAAGGATGGCAGAACTTTCTCAAGAGTTCAAGGCATTCCCCAGAAGCACGAACAAGATAACATTTTTAACAGATCTGGTTTTCCCCTATGTTTCATGTCATGGATTATGAGAGATGTTGGTTCTAATTCAGAGTTCGCCCGACTGACCCATCCCTAAACAGCGTATTGGTCAGTTACTCAAAGCCATTCCCCCTGCTGGGGGACTTTTAAAAACTCAGGTAACAGGCCTAAAGAGTTAAGCTAAAGATATCTCCTAATTTTAACATCGTAACAGCAGGAGATCAAAGACCCTTTGCTCTGCAACTTGGATCTGCTACCTCAAGGCTTAACATGGCAAGTAACTTAACCTTTTAACTTCTCCATTATCTCTTGGCTGTGATATGCTGTTTTTATATATAAATATATATATATAGTTACATTTTCTTTGTAAATATTTTATTGCACCTGTTTGACTCTTTTAGTAATAAATCTTTCTTTCTGAAAGTGTTAAACTGTTTCTAAGCGCTTATTTGCAATTCAAGAATTCCTGCCTTTTGAAGAGACGCTACTGTATTTGTGTCAGGGCAGGAGCCGAGGAACGGACAGGCAGGCCTAACAATGTAACGCACTGGCTGACGACAACCACCACCCACAGACCGAAGTCCCTCAGGGCGCGGAGTCTAAGTCCCAGGCTGCCCTTCACCAGGGCCCCTGATGGTAGGGATGGACTTGACGCAGCCAGGAACCAGGTCGCGGCCCCCGAGACACCTCAGCTGCGGTATTGGCCGTCGCCAATGGCGTGTAGCTGGTGGAAGAAACAAAAGAGTAGTCAGACAAGCCGGGGTCAACAACAACAGGACAAAACAGTACAGGACAGCAGACGAGAATCACAGGTCACAAGCCGGGTTCAGCAACAGAGGGTCAGATCAAAGGAGAATACAAAGAATAGTCAAGTCACAAGCCGAATCAGAATACCAGGAGAGTCACGAGAGTCAGAACAGAGTAATAGTAACACAAAGACACAAGACACAAGTGCAAAGAGCATGTGCGGGCCACAGGCTTATATGTCATCAGCCACGCCCCTCTGGGGGGTGGACCTCAGAGACCTGAAGGCATAAAAAGGATTCCCATCATGCACAGCAGAATCCAAGATGGACGCCAGCACATGGAGTAACATAACCTCAGGGAAAAGGAAGGACCTTGACAGTACCTCCTCCTCAAGGGCCCCTCCCCCTCCGCGGCTCAACAAAAGGTTTCTGAGGAAAGCGGGTATGAAAAGCGCGGAGGAGGGCAGGAGCATGGACATCCGCGGAAGGAACCCAGGAACGCTCCTCAGGACCATAACCGCGCCAATGAACCAGGAACTGTAATCGACCGCGCACCAATCGAGAGTCCAGGATCCGGCTCACCTCATACTCCTCATGACCGTCAACCCGGACAGGATGGGGCCGAGGCAGAGAGGTAGTGAAGCGATTGCATCCCAGACGGAAGGGCAAGGGCATAGGCCACCGGATTCACTTTGCGGAGAATGCGGAAAGGACCGACAAAACGGGGAGCTAGTTTGGGTGTGGGCACCCGAAGATTGAGGTTGCGAGTAGACAACCACACCCGATCGCTGACCTGGTATGAAGGAGCGGGCAACCGTCTGCGATCAGCCTGGAACTTTTGGCGCTGAGCTGAGTCCCTCAAGGCCCTCTGGATCTGCCCCCATGAAGAATGCAGGGCAGCAAGATGGTTCTCCACAGCCGGAATGTCCTGTGGTGAGAACCTCTCAGGTAATACTGCGGGTTGGAACCCATAGTTGGCCATGAAGGGCGACATCCCGGAGGAGGAGTTGACCGCCGAGTTCCTGGCAAACTCTGCCCAAGGCAGGAGATCGGCCTAATCGTCTTGATGGTCTGAAATATAACATCGAAGGAATTGTTCTAAGGCCTGATTGGAACGCTCCGCAGCCCCATTGGACTGCGGGTGGTAGGCTGAGGAAAAGGAGAGACTAATACCCAACTGGGAGCAGAAGGCGCGCCAGAATCTGGACACGAACTGACTCCCGCGGTCCGAGACAATCACCTTAGGCAACCCATGCAGGCGAAAAATCTCCCTGGAAAAGACCGTGGCCAGTTCTTGCGCTGTTGGTAATTTCCTGAGTGGAATGCAATGGCACATCTTGGAAAACCGATCGACGATCATGAGGATGACCGTATGACCCCGAGACACCGGGAGGTCTACAATAAAGTCCATACCTAGGTGTGACCAAGGACGCTCCCCATTGGGAATGGGTTGCAGAAGACCCAAAGGGAGATGCCGTGGAGACTTATTCGGGGCACAGATCGAACATGCCGCTACATAAGAGGCAATGTCGGCACGGAGGGTTGGCCACCAGAATAAGCGAGAGACGACCCAACACAGCTGGTTCTTCCCCGGATGCCCGGCAGTTTTGGCGTTATGGTAGGTACGCAGCAGGCGGGTGCGCAATCCCTCGGGTACAAAACATCTACCCTCCGGCTTCCCGGGGGGAGCATCAGATTGAGCCGCCAAAATCTGCTCCCCAAGAGGAGAGGTCAGACTGGTGCGAATGGCAGCCAGGATCTGATCTGGAGGAATAACTGAGATTGGCTCAGAGTCTTGCCTGGACAACTCAGAGTATTGCCGTGATAACGCATCAGCCCTGACATTCTTAGAACCAGGCAAATATGAAACCACATAGTTGAAGCGTGACAAGAACAGAGCCCATCTGGCCTGGCGGGGTGTCAATCTTTTGGCCTCCGAAAGATAAGTCAGGTTCTTATGATCGGTAAGAATGAGGACCGGAACCGCGGAGCCCTCGAGCAGGTGCCTCCATTCCTTGAGAGCCAGAATGATTGCCAACAACTCCCTATCTCCAATCTGGTAGTTGCACTCTGCAGAGGAAAGCTTCCTGGAGTAGAACCCACAGGGAAGTAGGGGTCCATCGGGCGACCGACGTTGAGACAGGAGAGCGCCTACTCCCGTCTCGGATGCATCAACCTCAAGGACGAAGGGCAATCCAGGATTGGGATGAGACAGTATCGGAGCCGACGCGAAGGCGGATTTCAGAGCCTCGAACGCTACGATGGCCTCGGGTGACCACTCGTGAGGATTACTGCCCTTCTTGGTTAGGTCTGAGAGAGGCTTTGCCAGCGTGGAGAAGTTCCGGATGAACTTCCGATAGTAGTTGGCAAAACCCAAAAAGCGCTGAATGGGCCGAAGACCATTGGGACGAGGCCACTGCAGAACCGCCGAAACCTTCTGAGGGTCCATGGAGAATCCCTCCGCAGAAATGATGTAGCCTAAAAAGGCAACTTGGGATCGATGGAATTCGCACTTCTCAAGTTTACAAAAAAGTTCGTTCTCACGTAATCGTTGCAGCACCTGCTTGACATCCTGGATATGGGACTCCATGGAGGCAGAGTAAACCAGGATGTCATCCAAGTAAACTACCACGCACTGCTGCAACAAGTCACGAAGGACATCATTTATGAATTCCTGAAAAACTGCGGGCGCGTTACACAACCCGAAGGGCATCACCAGGTATTCGTAGTGACCGGTTCTGGTGTTAAACGCGGTCTTCCACTCATCCCCCTGTTTGATCCGTACGAGGTTGTACGCCACCCTAAGGTCAAGTTTGGTAAAGACTGTTGCCCCCTTAAGGCGGTCGAATAACTCAGTAATCAAGGGAATCGGGTAGGCATTCTTAGTGGTGATTCGATTAAGACCCCTATAATCAATGCAAGGCCTCAATTCACCACCCTTCTTCTTTACAAAAAAAAAGCCCGCTCCTGCTGGGGAAGTAGACTTACGAATGTGCCCCCGGGAAAGCGCATCCGCAACGTATTCCTCCATGGCCTTATTCTCCGCAACCGAGAGAGGATACACCCTGCCACGCGGTGGAGTGGCACCGGGTTGCAAGGATATGGCGCAGTCGTAAGGACGATGAGCAGGTAAGGAACCAGCGCGTACCTTATCAAACACATCCTGTTACTCCCCATAATCAGAGGGCAACGCAGAGTCCGAGGAGGCACACAACACCTTAACTGGCCCACGGATGCACCCGGCCCCACACTGTGGAGACCACGAGAGAATCTCGGCTGTTTGCCAATTGAAGGTTGGATTGTGCATCTGGAGCCAGGGATACCCCAAAACCACCGAATAGTATGGAGACGAAATCACCTGGAAACAGGCCAACTCCCTGTGAACAGCCCCAATAGCTACTTCCACTGGCACAGTCTCGTGGGTAACCTGCGGTGGTTGCAGGGGCCTGCCATCTATCGCCTCGAGAACCAATGGGGTAACTCGAGCCTGCAGGGGAATGGAGTGCTGGGCAGCAAACGAGCTGTCCATAAACAACCCGCTGGCCCCAGAATCTACCAACGCCTGGGCCGTCACCGAGCCCTCCGCCCAAGAGAGGACAACGGTGATCAGTGGCTTATCTCTGCGGAACGCCGGGGACGAGGAGACTCCACCCAAGATCTGTCCCCGACAGGCTCTCAGGTGCGAGCGTTTCCCGTACGGACCGGACAGGACTGCCGAAAGTGCCCACCAAGACCACAGTACAGGCAGCGACCCTCCCGACGCCGAGCGGCCCGCTCCCCCTCGGAAAGGCGAGCAAACCCCAGCCGCATGGGCTCACCACCAGACAATCCATCCCCAGGAGGCGTGGGAGGAGAGGGAGGAACGGGTGGGACAGAAAACGCAGGTGCCAGTCGATTGGAAGGCCTCCGCAGGCGTTCCTTGAGTGAAGGCCTCTCCCTGAGCCTGGTGTCAATCAGGATCAGGAAAGAGATGAGCTCCTCCAACACCACAGGCAGTTCCTTAGCTGCAATCTCGTCCTTCAGTGTGTCAGAAAGACCATGGGAAAACGCAGCCACCAGAGCCTCATTGTTCCAACCGACCTCTGCCGCCAGGGTACGAAACTCTATGGCGTACTCGGCCACGGTCCGTGAACCCTGATGCATGGTCATGAGCAGCTTGGCCGCCGAGGCGGGACGAGCCGGTACATCGAATACCCTACGGAAGGCATCGACAAAACCGGAAAAATCTTGAATCACCGGGTCGTTCCTCTCCCATCAGGGATTTGCCCAGGCCAAGGCCTTGTCTGAGAGTAGTGAAATTAGGAACCCAACCTTTGACCTCTCAGACGGGAAGGCGTGGGGTATTAATTCAAAATAAATACCCACCTGGTTGAGGAACCCACGACACTGACTCGGCTCACCCCCAAAGCGCTGTGGAAGAGGGGCAGAGCCAGTCATACCTCTGGGTGCCGCTGATGCAGCCACCGAGGTGGTGGACGCAATAGGCGGAGAAGCAGCGGGAGAGACCACCGGAGTGACTACCGGCCTAATAGCACCAAGAGCAAGGTGTGCAGTGCGTGCAAGCAAAGTTTGCAACGCCTGAGCGAACTGATCCAACAGGTGATCCTGTTGATCGAGTCTGGCGACTAGCGTTGGGAGCGAAGGCGTGCCTGCACCGTCAGGGTTCATGGCACTTGTGTAATGTCAGGGCAGGAGCCGAGGAACGGACAGGCAGGCCTAACAATGTAACGCACTGGCTGACGACAACCACCACCCACAGACCGAAGTCCCTCAGGGCGCGGAGTCTAAGTCCCAGGCTGCCCTTCACCAGGGCCCCTGATGGTGGGGATGGACTTGACGCAGCCAGGAACCAGGTCGCGGCCCCCGAGACACCTCAGCTGCGGTAATGGCTGTCGCCAATGGCGTGTAGCTGGTGGAAGAAACAAAAGAGTAGTCAGACAAGCCGGGGTCAACAACAACAGGACAAAACAGTACAGGGCAGCAGACGAGAATCACAGGTCACGAGCCGGGTTCAGCAACAGAGGGTCAGATCAAAGGAGAATACAAAGAATAGTCGAGTCACAAGCCGAATCAGATACCAGGAGAGTCACGAGAGTCAGAACAGAGTAATAGCAACACAAAGACACAAGTGCAAAGAGCATGTGCGGGCCACAGGCTTATATGTCATCAACCACGCCCCTCTGGGGGGTGGACCTCAGAGACCTGAAGGCATACAAAGGATTCCCATCATGCACAGCAGAATCCAAGATGGACGCCAGCACATGGAGTAACATAACCTCAGGGAAAAGGTAGGACCTTGACAATTTGTTTAATCCTCTGACCGTATTGGACAGGCGACTTTTCAACCATTACAGTGTATATTGGATAAAGAGAGTTTCCCCTTTCTCTGTACAAAAAGGGGTGGTGGCAGTGAAGAGTTAGTTGCGTAATTAACCCGACCCAGTAATAAGTGCATTCAGGCTTCCAGTGCGTCGATTGCATTCCATTAGCTGGACAATCGTTGTGCAGGGTGCAGCTGAGTGTGGCATTGTTACGCACGTCACATCGCGGTTTTATTTTGGCCGGTCCTTTGGTCACAAGTTTGGTGAGAAGGTCTGGGGTCTGATGCCGCGGGTGTGACGTATTATTGTTGGTCGCGGGCGTGCGATTGTCGCATGTTGAGGGTGGCGATCGGGCGACTGTGACAGTGAGTACTCGTGCAAATGCTTAGTATCGACTCCAATACAGTAAACCAATAATAATAATGAATGATTAATCAATAGTTGATTCTATTTCAACTTTCTTAATCCTTTGTTGCATCTCAGTGCTGCTGATCTTCTGCAGCCTCTTTGTACTCTCTTCCTGCGTCTGTGCACTCCAGTGATGGCTGCATGGCATTTCTCATGGCAAGTTTCCTGATCAGCAATGGACCATGCCTATGTAATGTACTTCTGATAGAGACTACAAGTGGCCATGTCACAGGGTGACAATGCAGGAGCACAACTAGCAGAAAGACACAGAGAGTTATAAACCTATAACAAGAACCTTTGTGGAAGGATCATCATGCATTATTTTAATGAAAGCTGCAGATTTTAAAAGATTGAACAGTCTATGTAGGTTATGTCCATGGCACTCCCTGCACTACAGTCACATGGGCTGGGATGTCACCACTACCATCACGCTGCAGCTATCATTTCCCTCTCCCCAGCTGCATTTCAAGTGTGTGGAGCAGCTTCACAGCCAGAGAGGGGGAGAGAAATGGACACAGCCACAGCTGCTGGAGGGGAGCCTGCCCACTGCCCAGGGTACTGAGGACATTGTGAGGAACAGCCATCCCCCTCTTGCCTGAAGACTGCTGGGAGGAACAAAGACTTGTGGGGAAGGTAGTTCCAGAGAGACTGGTGTAGCACTACCTCCTTAACCACTTCCAGACCGGACACTTTTACCCAGGGCTTTTTTTCTCAGAGGAAAGGTGGTGGAACTCCCCCACCCAAACCTGGCCACGCCCCCATCAAACCCTAGGACCACCCCTTTAGAGAACAGGAATGCAAGTAAAATTTGGGAGGGGCTATAAAAGTAAATGTATGGAATTAACACCGCCCCCCCCCCCACATTAGTAAGAATAGCGAGTAACACTGCCCCCCCCCCACATTAGCAAGAAAAGCGAGAAAAATTGTATCGCCGCTCCTTACCTGATGCTGACGATCCGCGCTATGGTAGGATCGACGAGCAGAGGGCGTGATGACGTCAGCGCGCACCGCCGGGTGTACTAAGATACACCTTTCCTATGGGGGTGGCCGCGCGCCCCCGATGTTTACACGCTGGCGGTAGAGGGGGGGGGGTGAAGCGTGCATGTCCCCGCTCACCGGCTGTGAGCAGCGGCAGTGACAGGTGCCGGGCACGCGCAAGCATGACATAAACAAGCCGCGTCCGGCACCTGTCACTTTCGCTGCTCTGCATAGCTTGTCAGCTCTGCAGAGGCAGTCGGTGAGCGGGGACAAGAAGAAAAAGGTGGCGGAACGCAGTACCGCCGCGTTCCGGCAGAAAGAAAGCCCTGCTTTTACCCCCTTCCTGACCAGGGCAATTTTCAGCTTTTAGCGCTATCACACTTTGAATGACAATTGCGCGGTCATGCAACACTGTACCCAAATGAATTTTTTACCATTTTTTTTAGATAGATAAAGCTTTATTTTGGTGGTATTTATTCACCACTGGGATTTGTATTTTTTTTGCTATGTAAATGAAATGTCCAAAAAATTTTTAAAAAAGTGTTTTTTTTATAAAATTTTGCAAATAAATAATATTTCATCATAAATCTTAGCCAAAATTTATTCCGTTATCTTTTTAGTAAAAAAAAAAAAAATCCAAATTAGTTTATAAGCAAACATAATAATTTTTAAACATTTTTTTTTACATTTTTATTTTATTTTTTTATATTATTATTTTTTATTTTTATTTTTTTTTTTTACATACTGTCACCCTAGCAGTACAGTGTCACCATGGTGACACTGTACTACTTGTGAGGGGTGATAAAGATTTTTTTATTTTTTTTTACACTGATTGCTTTTACACCCATATAGGATGTAAAAGCAATCATTTCTCTTTCTCTCTGTGTGCATTCCTGCACTCATTGAGAAATACAGAGTGAGCTGTGATTGGTCACAGCTTGTCACATGGTACAAGGCTTTTGTGAATAGCCTTGTACCATGTGACCTCTGTGATCATTCACAGATTTCACACATAGTAAGCAATGATGTCAGAAGTGACATCTTGCTTACTACTTTGCATGTGATCACTGATTGGCCAATCAGTGATCACATGATCGGGACCTCGTACAGAGGTCCCGTCCGATGATCGGTGTTTCACTGTGTCCGGAGGACACAGCGGGCACCGGATCGCGGTGCTGCGCGCTCCCAGGGAGCGCGCACAAGCAGGGTGCGGGGAGGCCGTTTATAGACGGCCACCCGACCCTGCAGTGCCACCGTCCGGCCGTTTATATACAACGGCCGGTCGGGAAGTGGTTAAGGGTCAAGAGTTATTTTCAGGCTCCCTGTCACTCTAGACCCCACTCTGAAAACTCAACCCCTGCTGACATCACCATACACTTCTGGTCAAAGCAAACTCTCTCATTTTTACCAGAATATTGACTCACACACTGGTTAGAGTGAACTGATACTTTGTTTATATTAGAGTTCAGTATGAGCACAGTAAATTAGCACAAAATTATAGGCGTGCAAATAATAACAGTTATTAATCTTAGTAACTTTAAGCAAAGGCCAACACATCTAGCAAAAATCTCAATCAGTTCTGGACGTCCTGCAATTCAGAATTTAACCAAGGGCCTCAACTCTGAGATGTGTCTGTCCTCAGTGAGCAAGGAAAACTACTAAAAGGTAAGGGTACCACACTTTTGGTCCTCAGAAGCTGATGACAAGGTTCAAATCTGAGATAAAGAAAGAGCACTTTAATTAGGAAAGCCAAAGTCCCTTTAACTGCAGTGGAAGATCTTATGTGCGCTTGTTAGGGCCCAATTGGTGCACTACAATAATTCAGATTTCCTTGGTTGCAACAGCTGGAAGTCCTTCAAAAGGATGTATGCGAGCACAGGCACTATCTCTTTAGGTGTATTTAACTTGGGCAGTACCCCCTTTCAGACACAAAATGAAATGCAGGTTTTAAGCAAGAGGTTTAAGGGGTGGGCAGATGCAATTGTTAACAAAGGGTTAATTCCTCTCTAGACTGCAGTAGCAAATGACAAGTGTCCCTTGATGGATGTAAACCAGTTGCAAAGGAAACAGTGGTGGAGCTTAGCCCGCAGAGGGCAGACACTGAAGCAGGCTCTGATGACTGGATTATGCTGGAGATGTGTCTGCTATAAGGCAGGGTGAACTAGGTCTCAACTTGTGTAACTGGTGAACAATGTCAATAGCTGTATAAAGAATGGCTGATGCAAGAGAATGTCATTGACAACTTAATTGGCTGGAGATTGGGATTCTTTCATCAGATCTGTAGCATCATCCGAATTGCTGGTGGTTTCACTGTAGATGGGGGGCCCCCAGCAATTCTTCCTGCAGAGTTTGTTCCTGACTGCAATACTCTGGGTCACCGGCCAACAAGCTAGATCTCCAGAGTATTTGGCGATGTCAGCGGTCAGCCATTTCTCCCTCTTTCTCTGCTCTGTCTCTCACTCTCTGCGTCCTAGTCCGGTCCTCTGGCATTCTGCGCAGCTCTCTCCTCACACCTTCCTTCCAGCTCTCACCCAGCTCACTTCCTGCCTCTGTTCCACGGCTTCTACATTTATATGCTTCTGCCCACACGGTAGCTCTTCTGGGAAATGTAGTCCTCCAATTAGCAGCCTTCTAACAAAGTCCTGCAGTTCATCCCACAAAATTTATAAAGCTGTTCACCAGGATGAGTTGCAGGACACTGCCATCTTGTGTCTCTTTTAACATTCTGCAGTCGGAATATTAGCAGGGTGTTACACTGGACTCAGTGTTTTAGATCTGTGTGGGACTACAAGGCCAAGAAACTGCTAGGATAAAGATCAAAAAAAAGCAGAAGCCAGGGACTCAGGGCAGTCTCAGGGGGAATGTGAGAGGTGACCATCAGAGTGGATTTCCTGCTGGAGTGCTCACAACAGTGTCATCATCGGTTCCATGAGAGATGGCTATTGCCAAGTTCTGTGCTGCCGCTGACATCATTAGTTCCGTGAAATATTGCCATTGCCAGGACCTGAGTTACTGCTGATGTCAGTGGTTTTTGGTGGTAGAGAGCAGGAAGAGCAAAAATCACAAACTGCTTGGTGGTGACAGATCTCTGGCCACAAATTTCTTGATCACTTATTATCTTAGGGTACAGTTTGGGTGCTTACACCCTATTCTGTGGGATCCCCCTCTAACCTGAGCACTCCAATGCAGGAACTTTGGGCCCCAACAACTAAAGTACACTGTCCAGTAAGAAGGGTTTGGAGAGACTGAAGAATGTTTATCTTCCAGTTCTACCCCTTTAGATAGGACCTACCTAATTTCAAGGTTGAGGTGCAGAGACAATTGACTTGTATAATATATGTGGTGTTGTGATAATTCATTAAACGGTTATTGCTGTTCTGCTTTATGACCTTGCTGGGAATATTTCTCAAATAAATCCTCCTTATTGAGCTTTGGTGTGTCAGAGGGTGTGGCATGGCCAGAAACGTGGTTGTCACCTGGAATCAGGGGACCCAAATATCAGTGGCTCTCAATCAGGTAATCGCTACATGCATATGAGATTTTAGCAGTTGGGTTTACATTCTGTAAGTGAGGAACAGAGAAGTAGATAGAAAAACAGAGTTTTTCAGGGCAAAACCAAAGTTTTGCAGTAATGCCAGCTCCCCAACAGCACATACTTAAAGCGGAAAAACAAAAATAAAAGTCAGCAGCTCAAAAACTGTAGCTGCTGACTTAAAAAAACAGCCACTTACCTGTCCTTCGATCCAGTGGTGTCCTCACCACTGCTGGTTTCACCAGCCATCTTCTCTCCCTGGTGCCGGCATCTTTAGTGCGGCTTCACAGCTGGGTGCCCACTGCGCATGTGCAAGAAGCGCTGCTCTTTGTGAATGGCCCTGTAATCTTCCGGGTCCTGTCATGTGTCCCAGAAGACTACGGGGAGTGAGTGGGGGGGGAGAACAACTTCCGACTCCGGTCACCTAGGCGATTTCAGCGAAAGTGGGAGAGAGTACCTGTCAAATTCAGGTACCTGCTCCCCCTCCTCCCCTGCTCCCCACAGGTGCCAATCTTTAATGGGGAGTGGGAGACAAAGCATTAAAGTGGAACTTCCCCTTTTGGGTGGAGCTTCGCTATAAGGTAAAATTAAACCTACCTTTTTTTAAAAGTAAAATAACAAATGTGGTATACTTACCTGCACTGTGCAGTGGTTTTGCCCAGACATCACTGGATCTAAAACAAGGAATGAAAACTGGCTTTATCTAATGATTTTATTAGCATGTTGATGAGAGGGGGAAAGGAGGAACCAAGGAAGACAAAATATAAGCAGGTGAATCTTCAGTATAAAAATCTGTGAAATTAGCTCAGGTATGCCCAGGGCTGCTGTTAGAAACCATGGGGCCCCATACAGCCAAAATGACAGGGCCCCTCCTCCCCAAAAAAATACAGTCTACTGTGCTTCAGTTATAAATAAACACAGTGAGTGATCGGTACCAATCACTCATTGTGTTCATTCAGGAAAGCAAGGGTAGACGTATCATATTTACCAGACCCTTCCCCCATTCTCCATTATGAAGGATCCTATTAAGTGCTTGCAGCTGCCAGTAGGAAGTAGAGGAGGGAAGCTGGCAGCACTGTGGGGGCACACAGGGGGGCTGCACAGCAGGGGTGAATGTATGGTGCACAGAAAGGCTGATGGGTGTGGGGAGGGGCAGTTACTGGAACTGATCCCCTGTAAGGTCCTCTGCAGCCACTGAAAGCCAGCAGGAGGGAGAGGAGAAAAAGCCAGCTTTCAGCTGGTGCAGAGAGCCATACAGGGGATCAGTTTCAGTAATTGCCCTCTCCACCGTTCCAACAATCACCCTCCCTGCCCACATCCAATTCACCCAGCTGCCTGGGCCCTCCTGCTGGCCTGGGCCCCCCTGCTGGCCTGGGCCCCATACAGGAGGACTGGTGGTACCCCCTTATCCATGACCCTGGGTATGCCAGCTAAAAGTTGCAATCAGATTTGCAGTGGGAGTGTCTGCTCTATAACTTATGATCCAGAGGGGAGGTGGAGGAAAGGGAAATATCAGACTGAGTGTTACTAATGTTACTAATAGTTATCTTTACTAATAGTAGGAAAAGAAGGCAAGAGACAGGGCTGAAGTGTTTATGCTTTGAAAAGTGTTGCCATTGCCACGCAGCCATATTGTGGCATTGGGTAAGTTCAAGAGTATGTGCACCACTTTAAAAACCTTTTCACATAGCTAGTATAGGATTTCTTTCTAATGAGGACAAAGTCAACATCAATATCCAATTTATTTAATATAGCCAAGAGGGGTTAAAATGTTTGTTGAGTTTTTTTTGTTTTATAGCTCTCTGTGTCTTGCCAATGATGTTCGTACCCTCTCATATCTTGTCCTGGTATCACTAGGACAAGAAATGAGGGGATATTTCTTTAAAAGGGACACAGACAGCAATACATTTGACAGGTGTGCTGATTCTTATCCAATCAGAAACTATAAAAAAACAGCACTTTGCTTTTTAATACCCAATTTTCTCAGGATTACCTCCAATTCATACCATTGCATAGATATGTCTTGAGTGGTTTTGAAAACTTTTCTGCACAGACAGGTGGTGTTTTATATATTGTATATAAAAAGTAACACATATAAATAAAATCATCTCTTCTTGATTAGCTGCCAATGTCTTCAGGGGAGCATTAATGAGAATATGTCGACAATAGGATTAGAGCTACACTGGAAGATGCCTGATTTCCTATCGTAAAACACTGGAATCTTTCCTTGAGCTGTTTTTGTTTCTGAACTGGAATTCCTCCTGTGTCGGAGGAAAGGTCAACTAAATTTTGCTAATTCTGCATAATTTTAAAGTGACAAGTGCTTAATGGGTTTCTTTCTTTAGTAAAATGATAATGATAAATTGTTTTGCTGATTGGCCATGATGATTATCATTTGGCAAAAATAGAATCTATACCGATCCCTGGTAGACAGTGGGATGATATTAGTGAAGCTTCAAAGTTAGGGCAGAACAAAAATTAGTACTATTGTCATTTCCAATTTTTAATTGTCTTTCAGAGCTTTATTAATAGACTTCCACTCAAAGATAACTAGTTGCAGAAAAAAAAAGAAAAGAATGAATTAAATTGTGAAAAATATTAACATAGGTAAGTGTGCTATGCTGCTGCTTATTAGAGAAATGAACAGTTTGTATTAACCACTTCAAGTCCAGGCACTTTTATCCCCTTCTAATCCTGGCCAATTTTCAGCTTTCAGCACTATCACAATTTGAGTGACAATTACTCAGTCATGCAACACTGTACCCATATGACATTTTTATCATTTATCTGAGGAGACAGACAAAGCTTTCTTTTGGTGGTATTTGATCACCACTGTTTTTTTTTATTTTTTGCTATATAAATGAAAAAAAGACCTAAAATCTTGCTTAGTTTTCGTTATAAAATTTAGCAAATGAATATGTTTTCCTCATACATTTAGACCAAAATGTATTCTGCTACATTTTTGGGGTAAACAAAACCGAAAACAGTGTATATTATTTAGTCTGTGTGAAAGCTATAGAGTCTACAAACTATGGGATACATATTTGAAAATTGGTCAGGTATAGTGTATGGCAGTGATCAGAATGCTGGTATGGTGTATGGCAGTGATCAGGGTGCTAGTAGGACATATGGCGGTGAACAGGTTGTTGGTATAGGGTATGGCGGTGATCGAGGCATTTGTATTTTGGCGGTTTGGATTATAGTGGCGATTAGGACACTGGTATAGTGGTGGTGATCAGGACATTGGTTAGGCGTATGGTGGTGTTTTTGTGCGCACTGGGACAGGTGACAGGGGCTGGCTGCATTATTTATTGTCCCTACACTGGGTCACTTATCAGGGATACTGTGGCTGGATGGCACTGCAGTCTATGTGTGTACAAGCAGCCTGACAGGCTGCTGTACACTCATATGCTGCAGGATCGCTTCTCTCTGCTCAGGGGCAGACTGACCATTTGGAAACTCGGGCACTCCCCGAGGGCCCGGGGTCAGTAGGGGGCCCCATAAGATGCCCCTGGGACATTTTTCATAGGCTTTTTAGAGTTTGGGCAAGGACACAGGGGCCCCATGATTTGTCAGTCCGCCCCTGTCTCTGCTCTCACAATGAGAGCAGAGAAGTGATCTTTAGTTTCATTTTCTAGTGTTTACTAATGGCACCCCAATATGCAAATTTATTTATGGCTGACCTGGAGGAAAAATTCCCGAACAGCATGCAACAAAATCTATACAGATACTATCGCTATATTGATAATAGTTTCATCATATGGACAGAAGCTGAAGAAAATCTAAAACAATCTTACTCATTGATCATTCATCAAACTAAAAATGGAATGCTCAAACATACATGTCAACTTCCTAGACACCACAGTATACATCAGGGATGAAAAGCTTCACACTTCAATATACAGGAAGCCCACTGACAGATGCAACTACCTCCACAGTTCCAGCTTTCACCCCCAATGCACTAAATGGGCCATCTTACACAGCCAAGCCATCAGATACCACCGAATATGTTCAGACCCGGAAGACAGAGATAAATATCTCAGAACACTAGCAGACTCCTGCCATAGGAGGGGTTACATAGACAAAACTACTAACACCAGCATAAACACAGCCTTGAAAACCCAAACAGAAAATCTATTCCAATACAAAGAGAAAAACACAAACTGTGCACTTCTAGTAACCACATACAACTCAGCACTAGAGGGAATAAGAAAAATAATCAAAGATTTCAGTTTCAGGCCCTGCTTTATTACAACATAGCAAAGCCAATAAGGTGAGGTGCCACACTGCAAGTCACATGCTTGAATTCACAGCAACACTTTTTACCACACCCACTTTTTGCCATTTTTGATGTCAGGAGATGACCCTAAATAGAGGTTAAGAGAAAGAGGAGTCCACATCAAAAATGCCTTTTAATAGTTTACTGAATTAAAAGAAGCAGAGATATTTGCATACGTCTGCCATCACTTGAAAGCGGTGGCACTCAAATTGAGTTACAAACAGTTCTGCATAGTTTAGAGAGATGTGGCAAGAGGTGAGATGAGGAGCTACATACAGTAGGCATGTTTTCAAGTTCAGCATTCCATAACAGGGGATACGAGTAGTCCCATGACATAAAAAAAAAGTCATTACACTGTTCCAGGCTTCTCCCATAAGTGGAAACCTTAATTTAAGGCTCAATTTTCTCAATGTTGATAAAATACAGTTCACCCACCAGTAACCAGAAAGAAAACTGGTAATCACTCTGTTCAAGGCAACTAACTCAGGGGGCTCTCTACTTTCCTAACATACCTGTAGCACTACCCCCACAGGGGGTATATTAACTCTTACCTATAGCAACCAAATTCCTTACCTTGTGTAAAACTCTAAACCGCTTAAGTTAGGTATAGTCAACTGCTTCATGTTTGCTCCAGTAATGTTATCCAGCCTATGTAAATTAGTCATGGTAGCATGCCACATATAACACACACTAGAATGAGCATTTACACTCTGAGGGTATTGGGGATTCTAGAACAAAGTAAGCAGACTGCCAGGTTTTTTACACTAGTTAATGCTTAAGAATATTTATGGTTGCTAGGATGATGGCAATTTGATGTAAATTCTATAGTGACTAGATAAGAAACTGCATAGTGATTTTGACAGGTTGAAGCTGAACCACATGAATATATAAAGATACAAATTATATATAATATATATATATATTATGTATTATATAAAGATACAAATTAATGTAGCTCTGTGTTCAGTAGTACATGATTACATTTATTTTTTTCAAATGCAACTAGTGTAAATACCTGAATGTGACTTGGCATCAGCGTCTTTCAGTACCCTACATAGCAGAGCTCAGACTGGGGGAGGCATGGGATATTGTGGACTGTAAATAGGTCTGCAGCATGCAAGGAACATGCTGGTAGGAGGAGAAGATAGTCTGTTGCTGCCCCTTCACCATCCGATCATTGTGCTTTAGGTGAAGAGATTGTAATTGTAAGCTCGAAAGAGCAGGGCCCTCGATCCCCTCATGTTTTGCATTGTATTGGTATTGTTCTGTCACATGTTCTGTCTCCCATTGTAATGTACAGCGCTCAGCGAACCATTGGCGCTTTCTAAACACTGTATAATAATAATAATAGGAGATGACACCATTATGTTCCTATCTAAGTGTTATCTGCATGGCTGTGCTGTGTAAACCACAGGACTTGACGGACAGAAAAAACAAATCATTGGGAAGGTAAAACAGATCTCATTTATGTATTTCACCTGTGTATTTAGCTGTTTACTTGAAGTCTAGCTTTAAGGATATGGTTTTGATCACATAAGTTAGTTTTGTTGCAGTGTCAGGACCTCAGTATGATTACATTTACACCCCTACAGATTTTTTACATCATATTGTAGCAATGTGGAAGTTGGCAGCCACTAAGCACAGCAGGAGACCAAGAGATCTACACTTGCACAAGTGTTGCTTTCTCAACAGACTTCAGAGAATAGTCGTTCTATAATTGTCAGGGCAGGGGCCGAGGAACGGACAGGCAGGCCTAACAATGTAACGCACTGGCTGACGACAACCACCACCCACAGACCGAAGTCCCTCAGGGCGCGGAGTCTAAGTCCCAGGCTGCCCTTCACCAGGGCCCCTGATGGTGGGGATGGACTTGACGCAGCCAGGAACCAGGTCGCGGCCCCCGAGACACCTCAGCTGCGGTAATGGCCGCCGCCAATGGCGTGTAGCTGGTGGAAGAGACAAAAGAGTAGTCAGACAGGCCGGGTCAACAACAACAGGACAAAACAGTACAGGGCAGCAGACGAGAATCACAGGTCACGAGCCGGGTTCAGCAACAGAGGGTCAGATCAAAGGAGAATACAAAGAATAGTCGAGTCACAAGCCGAATCAGATACCAGGAGAGTCACGAGAGTCAGAACAGAGTAATAGCAACACAAAGACACAAGACACAAGTGCAAAGAGCATGTGCGGGCCACAGGCTTATATGTCATCAGCCACACCCCTCTGGGGGATGGACCTCAGAGACCTGAAGGCATAAAAGGATTCCCACCATGCACAGCAGAATCCAAGATGGACGCCAGCACATGGAGTAACATAACCTCAGGGAAAAGGTAGGACCTTGACAATAATGGAGAGACAACTGGCAGAGCCAGAAGTCCCGTCTTCTTTTGCCGGTAGAGATTTGTGGCCAATTAAATCTACCTGTAGCAAAAATTGAAATTGAAGTGCCACACCACTGTTCTGAGGTCCAGATACAACTTTATTTTGATAAAAGACAGGGGGAAAATCCAAAAAGTAGCTAACCCATTTTGGGTGCCCCCTTCAACAGGGCTTGATTGACAACAATGAGAATGGAGTAGAAGTGAACTGAACCTTTAAGGGTAGTTTTTTCAGTGTGATTACAAATACAGGCCATGTCAGCAGCTCGTTTGGCAGTCTATTCACATGGTTGTCAATCAAGCCCTGTTGAAGAGGGAGTTCTTGGATTGCTAAAATGTGTTGGTTATTTTTTAGATTTCCCCCCTGACTTTTATTAGAATAAAGTTGTATCTGGACCTCTTAGCAGTGGTGTGGTGTTTCAGTTTCAATTTTTGTCACATTACACTACAAGCCAAGGAGACTGTGGAGAACCTCTGGAGTGTAGAAGATGCCTGACCAGAAACCAGATCATTTACATCAACACTTTAAGACAGCAAAACCAGTGAGATAACCCTATGGGTCCTGCGCTATTTTCCTACTTTCCTCAACAATTTTATCTACCTGACAGGGTCGCTTGAAGACAGGTCCCATATTTTCTGAAGAGAAACAATAATAATAATAATAATAGTAATACATGGGCAGCACAGTGGCATGTGGTTAGCACTTCTGCCAAGCAGCATTAGGGTTGTTGATATGACTCCCAACTATTGCATTACCTGCATGAAATGTGCATTTTCCCCCTGTGCCTGCATGGGTTTCCTCTGGGTACTCCAGCTTCCTCTCACACTCCTCAGACATGTAGGTAGGTTTTTTGGCTCCTGTCTAAATTGGCCTGTGTATGTATGAATGTGAGTTAGAGACCTTAGATTGTAATCTCCTTGCGGGCAGGGCCTGATGTGAATGTATAATAATTTTGTAAAGCACTGCGTAAATTGAATGTGTTATATAAGTACCTGTAATGAATACATAATAAAATAGTAATAATAGCAATCATATTAAGATGGAAAATTAGGTAACAATAATATACATGCAATACATTTCTTAGCCATTAGAAATTATTTTCTATTTTTAAATAAATTATCTATTATTTTAATGTTATTGCTTTCTATACAGAAATTCTAAACCATTTAAATTTTTCTATTTTGAAATAAAATATCTGCTATTCTAACAATAATACGAGGTATTACTTTTTATACTGAATTTTTTTCTAGAAACTATCATTGGATCCTGCCCATTCTCTATAAAACTTTCTATGAAAGCATTTCGACTGGAGAGACTTGACACCGAGTGTTATTAATTCCATTATTGTTAACTGTAGCTAATGGCTGGCGAGACTCTGCAACTGTCAAAGTCCAAAAGATTAATGCAGCACAATACTGCTGATGCTTCCTGAACACAGTCTCATTCAATCTCTCTGTGCAGAGACAGCCAAAGAGTGATGTCATGTAAAATGCTGAATGCGGGAATTAAGAATGCATCAACAGATGGGGAGAGAAGGTCTGGACAGGTATTCGCTCTTTCAAGTTTTTTCTTTTCAGACAAACATTTATCATGTACATAGTAAAAGGAATTTAATTTTATTATGAGAGGCATACCCTCTGACAGCATTTATCTTCTTTTCATTAATGCTTTGGTGTCTTTTGACTAATGTGCTGTATATACAATTTTCAGAATACAAACTGCATGGTAAAATTTAGCCTCACTAGGTTTTTCTGTGTACAGGTGCAATTGATTGCACTTAAAGCACCTCTCCAGCCTCCCATGACCTCCCTAGAGACCCTCACACCCACTTTTTTTAAATCCCCCGAATGCATACTTTAATTGCAGGTGTCTTTCAGCTGCTTTGGAGAGATTCTCAAACTTCTACTTCATTGGTACTTACTGCATTGCATAACAATGTTCGGGTCATGTGCCCCAGTAATGTGAGCCCAGGCCAGCATGATGGCGAGCCCCTAGGAGATGTGCCCATGAAACCCTGGGCTCACAGAAGGTAAAGTCAGCCATCATTTAACATGGAAGAGCAGCTCTGTCAACTTTCTGTTGGGTACAGCATTGGATTGAAGGTGACTATTGCAGTGAGAACTTTTTAAGTGCTAGGCAAAGTGTTTATTTATGTATTTATTTATCAATATTAACTGGAATTCTGCTTTTGGTAAGATTGGTACCATTACTTGCTGCAGTGCTTGCATGCTGTAATTTAGATGTGTTTATCTGCAAGAATTTTTGTAGAGCTGAAAAGCAGCACATTTAAAACAACACATATTGCATTTCAACAGACAAAGATGCACACGGATGCAGGATCACATTATTTTTCTTTACACGTGGAAAATCTAAACAAAAATGTAACTGAAAAAAAAATTCCCTCAGCTGACTGTTCAGAGCCAGTTTAATGACTGGCTCTGAAAAAATGACACGTGATCCAAGCCTGCAGCCAATGGCTGCAAGCGCTGGTCAGTGTATTCTGGTGGTGATGGTGGGAGTCCACCTGTCAGAATACGTCTCAGCGGGAGAGATCCCTGCATCAACATCTCTTGTGTTAATGTGGGGATCTGTCAGGATTTTTTTTTAAATGAAAAAAAAAAACTCTGTGTGTACCCAGCTTAATAGTAGCTGCCAGGGCTACTGAGCTGCACCTTTCCCTGAAAAAATGTAGGTGCATTTTGTGTGCTGTCTTAAAGTGGAACTAAACTCAAAAAATGATTTGCTATGTTATTATTATTATACAGGATTTATATAGCGCCAACAGTTTACGCAGCACTTTACAACATATGGGCAGACAGTACAATTGCAATTCAGTTTAATACAGGAGGGATCAGAAGTCCCTGCTCATTAGAGCCTACAATAGAGAGTTAGAGAGAAAATGTAGAAATCTTAGTTGTGTCTAAGCCGTATCCTGAAAAGTGCACCTTATGCCTGGAATTCCTCTTAAATATAGCAAGCACGTTCTGGTGTGCAAGTGTACCTAAGCACTGCTGTGTCTACAGCCTCATAGTTGTTTTTCTGCAGTGTGAGATCTAAGGCAATGTTGACTCTGATTACTAATCTAATGAGATTTGGTGGTGTCACTACTGTGCTGTTCCTGTTGTTGTGCTGCTGTTCTTGATGAAGACTGACAGGAGGAAGCAAAGCCCTGCCACTACCAGGAACGAGCCTCCACACACATTGCAGAACAAGGGATTGAAAGTTTGTACTGGAGAAAGATCTGCTACAGGGAGACCACAGGCAATACTGGTGTTTAGTCATGTGCCCTCCAACTGGCTTTTTTTGGGCACAGCTCCCCTAGTTCAGCTCCTCTTTAACCTGAAAATGCATTTATTAATGTACACATAAGTGTTAAAGGACCCTAAGTGTTCAGCTTTACCTGGTGTCTGTATTATACTTCAATATTTTATTCTCATCTGTCAATCAAGAGGTAGAAGTAGCAAAACTTCTTTCAAAGGCAGATAACCCATAACCTTTGTCAAATGAGCTGTTTCCCACAAGTCTGTGAGATTCTGTAAACACAGCAGTTCCGAAAAAGGCAGTTTCAACAGTGGTGTAATGTTTGACCTGTGGCAGAGGGCCTGTGATAGAAAATGTGTCAGTAATGAGGACAGACAGGCAGCTGCACAGTGTCAGAGACAAAATGCAGGGTACCATGGTGTGCCGACATCTGCGCTGTTCACAGGGTGCCCTTTGATGGCAAGGAGAAATTCTATCAATATAGATAGCAGGAAAAAGTTTACATTGTGCCTTGAGGATGAGTAGAATCAACTGATAGCGCTTGCTATATTTATACTCTCCAGAGCAAGGTCACACACAATAGTTTTTTTTCCTAACTGTGTTTGATGGTTTGTCTTTTTTGCATTCTGGTGGTGTACTGGAATGGAAACATATGAAGGAAATATTAACTATTAATGTTTAAAAAATAAAAGCTAAATATAATAAACCTATTCTACACATACCCCTGCTATATTTTACTGTTAAAAATATTTAAAGTTAAAAATGGAAATGCAAAGTTGGCAAGCTTTTCCATTCCCCAAATTAAAAACATTAAATGAAAGGAAACCTAGAGTCAGGATTAGAAATCATGGGGTCCTGTAGAGCCTACCTGGCAGCACCCACCCCACCTGCCCGCATACACACTGCCCAAGGCCTGCACCCAGCCCCAACTCAGCCCCTCTGCAATTATCACAGCTCCCCATAGTGCTCCCTTCTATGTGTAGCATTCTCCTAGATAGGTGCTAAGTTAGCTCTTAGCTCTACTGTAATCAGTTGAGCTGCATGTGCTTACTTTGGTCTGTTCTGTATTTCACAGGCTGCAGGTTTGATTGCTCTTCCCTGAATTCCAGAACACTCTGGGTGGTTCTGGGACATAGGTGTGAAGCAAAGCAAATGGGCTAAAGGAATATTTATACTTTTCCAGCCAATCCTTGTAGGAGACTGCACAGATGGTTGCTGGGATGGTGTATAAATAGTCGGGAGGGCAGAACAGCATTGTCTTTCTGCAAGGGATTGCACCTGTCCCTGGAGGGTGGCTAGACCTCAACTTAAGCCACTGTTCATCGAGGTCCCAACTAGGAGTAGCTGGGGGGCCTATACTTCAATCTTGCCTTGGAGATATTTGAATCTCTGCTGATCAGAGGAGTTCTGGAGAGTGTTATGAGTCTGGTTAACCTCTCCTTAAAGGACATTTGTGAGTACTTATCTGATCTGGGTATTTTGTGCCTGTTAGCAGAGAAATGTTTCATAGTAAAGAAGCCAGTAGTTGTTCTAGGTGGAGACTTCTCTCATAGAGTCTCATCTTTGGCTTAACTGTTTTAGCTCCAGCTCTTGGGACTGTGCACTACTGGGATCTGCAGTTCCTCTCCTGAGAGGTAAGTAGCACTACCCCCGCAGGGGCTGCTTGATAATGTTTGTCCCCAGTATTTTCCCTAAGCCTTCCGACACCTCTGACACTCTGGGTTCAGACATATTTCAACAGTATGAAATAATTATGCAAAAGACACAATTCTTTAGTAGGCTAAGTGTAAAAAGGCCACAGAAAGAAGGTTAGGAGGCTTGCAAGGTCAGGGCAACCACTGGGGACAAGCATTATTAAGTGGCCCCTGCGGGGATAGCGCTACACAAGTTACCCAAAAATAATTTTTAAAAAAGATACCCCTGGACTGTTTATTGAGCCAATTGGAGTGGCTGTTGCTGTGTGCCTCTGCACTACTTGGAAAAAAACCTGGGCAATATACCAGTGGCCCCTAAAGTGGTGAGCATTACATCTGTGTGTTCCTCTGGATCCTGCCATTAAGAAGGATAACTAGACACTTTCACTGGGTTCCTTCCCCTCCTCACTCTTTTCTGCAGGTGGTCACCATCCCCCTGAGTACCAGGAACCATGATCTGCCATCCACCTGTTAGAAACTCCACTGGCCGCTAGTCTTGACTCCTTCCTTTTCACCAGCTTGTTGCACCCCTATTGGTGGCCCTAAAAACCCAACACATTCAAAGAAAAAGTCCCTGGGCACGATCTCCTGGTTGCTTTCCATAGGCATCAAGGACACCACTGGGCCTAACAGCTGCCTACTGGAAAGGCAGAGAGTGTTCTGCTGTCCCAGGAAGCAGAAGTGAGGCCTTCCATGCAAATAATGACCTGCTGGGGTGTAATTGCAGCTTCTGTTCATTTAGGCCAGATTAAATTAAAATAATTTTTTTTATTTTTATCTCAAATATCTGTTTAGTATGAAAGCAAAGTTCTTGGTATTGAACAGGCTTCAATGCCAAGAACTTTGCTTTCATGCCAAACAGAAATTGGGGCTAAAAATAAAAAAAAATTCATTTAACCTGGCCTAAATGAGCAGAAGCTGCAATTTGTAGACCAACTATAAGCAGACCACTGATTGAGAAAAGCTGCCTTAATTCTTTTCTACGGTGTTGTAAACATATCATTTATTTTCAAATCAAAATATACCACCAACAACAGTAACACAGTACTAGAAGTTCAATGAAGAGCTAAGGGTCAGACAATCCAGCAAATAAAAACAAATATTTGAAAGAATATTACAAATTCTATTTAATGTAAACCCATTCAGAGAAAGCCAGTATCATTGTATACTGATTTCAGACGAGTTCTTTATACATTTAGGCAGAACAACACGATGCATAAAGTGATGTCAACATAATTTTGTCCATTTTATCATCTGTCTCTTCACACATGGCAACTGTAATTGCTTGGCGCTATTAGCTATTTGTGACAGCCATCTGCAGCTACTGACCCAACTGTTTACTGTAGTGGAGCATGCAGCTGCTCAATGACAATAGCGAGGAAACGTGTTGCTCATAGCAACCAAATAAGTTCCAGCTGTGAATTTGCTAGTTCAGAGGAGAACATGAAATCTAAATTCTGGTTTCTTTGAGCCAAATCAATATTTTTTTCTTGGCTCCAGTTTTCATTCATGGACCCTGGTGTTTTTAATACATTGGGGAAAGTGTGTACGTGCTTGTGGAAGACAGACACTCTTTTCTTTCCTACAGTCTTTATAATTCTGCTTAAATCAGGGGTGCTCAACCTTTTGAAGAGTGCGGGCCACTTAAGTGATTTGGTAACTGGTTGCGAGCAACAATGAAATGACATGAATGTTCAGAATTTTGACATTTTTATTTTGAATAGCATAATAAAGATTTTAATCAGCAAACAGGATCATCCTTTTCAGTGGGATAAATCCCTGTTGGATGTCTACCCACTGTTTAATCACAATCACAAAAGTCACATTTTATTAACCAGATCACTTTTAATCCCACTCCCATAATCAGCTGTGACCAGCCAAAAAAAGCTCAGAACCACAGAACCAATGCTGCAGCCTTCACTACTGTATATCATCGTCTTTGCATCCATCCCTTGAATTGACTCTGGACCATCTAAACAAAAAAACAACAGACCAGGGAAGCTCTTGCCCTATTAGTGCAATAAACTTCTTTATTAAGCAAAGATAAAATGACACATAATGCATTCACATGCTCCTGAAATTACACCAAGATCATCACACAGCTGTGAGAATCCACCTTCAGAACCCCTGTATGGATGCCATTATATGTAATCCACTTGGCTAAAGGATCCTCTCCCGTGTTTGTGTGCTAGGATGAAAAGAGAAGAGTGGGGAGCTGGCCTCAATACTGGCTTGTGTATGACAGCCACTGCTTTTTAGGAACAGTGTACCATATATGGTGGGAGTGCCCAAAAATCCAAGTATTCTGGAAGATAATAATTTATTTAATAGGAACGATAACTGAAATCGATGTTAGGTTGGACCCAGAAATATGTCTCCTGCACAGTACAGACTTTACAGTGAATAAATATAAGGAATCAGGTATATGGTACTATCTTAATGCTGCAAAAGGTTTGATACCCAAGTTCTGGCGGAAAGCAGAGGTGCAGAGAGAGGAAGACTGGGTAGATAGAGTGAATCAGATTAGAAAGATGGAAAAACTTTATCACACGCAGGAAGATAAGATGGAGGTTTACCATATGAAATGGGAAAAATGGGAAAAAGCTGGATTGAATACGAAGTATAGGAAACTATAAGGAGAAATGAAGATCAAACTCTACTCGCCTTAGTAGGAAGATCTGTAGAGAATACAGAGAAGGTAGACGGGGAGGGGGAGGGATTGGGAAATAGGTTTAGAAAGTGTAAACAAGAAATGATTTTTGTATTTTTTTCTTATGTGATAATGATGGAAATATGTATTTAACTGAAAAATCAATAAATATTAAAAAAAAAAAAAAAAAAAAGACAGCCGCTGCGATTATGGAGGACAGGCAATCATTCAGCAGAGCAGCATGCACCCAAAGGAGTCTGTGCAAGTTTCCATAGGTTTGAGATTGTGGGCCACATAAGATGGCTCTGTGGGACATATTTGGCACATGGGACATGGGTTGAGCTTGCCTGGCCGAGGTGGACGCTAGTATAAAGGTATTACATTATTGTCCCTTCTCACAGCCCATACCTCCCAACTTTTTGAGATGAGAAGGAGGGACACCTTTTAGCAAAAAAGTGTGTAGGTAAAAGACACATCAGTGCCTCGCTCTAGTTTCACAGAACACAAAGATTTTATATGCTAAAAATAAATAGTAAAACCTATAAGTATGACTACATTTCATTTACACTGGCTTTTTCTTTACACTGGCTTTACGAAAAAAAAAATCATTCAGAGTCTGGATGAAAAGTTTGGTGCAGTAGAAGACTTTAATAGTTAAATAATAGATTTTATAAAGTCTATACATCAGACGACAAAATGGCAAAACTGATAAAAAAAGAAAAAAAAGGGCTTTGGTTCTAAAAGCTGGACAGTGCTTCCAGGTGATGAACAATTGAGAGCTATGCAACCCCCTTGGTATAAATAAGGGGACCGTTATCCTCAGGGAAATGCTGAGAGGGGGGAAAGAATCCCCTACCTTGAGCAAAGGGGGACAATGATTTTATTTCCTCTATGAAAATTTACACATGGTACAGGGCACTGAACAACTGAATGGTCTATTGAGCCATTCATATGAACGAGAGTGCTGAGAAAAGAAAAAAACATGGTAATTGTTTATGTCAGGTAGTAAGGGTTTGCATGTACTTTGAAGGACAACTTTACTTTTGATATAAACTACATCACACCACCCTAGCTCCTTAACCTAAACGTTAAGACCCCAGACCCCCCACCCCAACTGTTTTTGACCTTTATGGCCTCCTCTGTGTATCACCTCCAGTATAGTGATAGAAGCACAGACTTGAATGGGGTCATTCTCCAACCGTCTCTAATCTCAGAGTATGTCCATATAACTGTGAGGACTCACATCACCAAGATTTTAGCATGAAGGATGTAAACAGTCCATGGTTTTTACAATGAGGTAAGAAAGCAGGTGGGTGGGGGGTTTCTGGGTTAGTTTAGGCTAGGGGTCAAGGGAGGGTGGACTAATGCTGTTCTACTAAGGATCCCAAAGTGAACTTGCCCTTTAACTCTCACAAAGATAGTGACGTCACTTTTCTGCCTCTGCCTGAGGTATGTGAAACACAAGAATTACAACTCTTTTGGTAGATAAGACAATTCACATGTGTATATTTAGCTATTTTCCTGAGGTTCAGGTGTTTTCATTTCATTGTGAGCTCAGTACAGTACAGTAATACTAACAAACAGGTATATTTACAGTCACAAACACGGTGTGTGTCTCTTTTCTATCTAACAGAACATAGAAGTTTCCTTCTCTTTTGTGCTGAATGTGCAGTGCCCATTACTGTGGCAGATTTGCTTTTGTTTAGGTTTGCAGCTGTGTATAGTCTGTGATCTACGTTACTAATCAAGCTTTTGGTGCAATTCCCAATGACCCCAGGCTGTCCTTAAAAGGAAACTAGTGCAGTATATTTAGACTGTCATTACTAATCTCTTTTTGAAAATTCTAGTTGCCTGGTTATCTCTGGATTGAGCATTTCTAAGCTGCAGTTAAAGTGACACTAAAGCTTCAAATAACAAACATGTCCATACTTACCTGCTCTGTGCAGTGGTTTTGCACAAAGCAGCTCCAATCCTCTTCTTTTCAAGTCCCCTGTCGGCGCTCCTGGCTCCTCTCCCTTACTGGGGGCACTGCTGCATGCTTGTCCCACTGCTCTATGTGTCCATATGACACATAGAATCACAGCTCGGCCCATCGCCACCCCCCCCCCCCAGCTCTCTCCTCATTCTCTCCTCATTGGCTCACTAGCTGTGATTGACAGCAGTTGAAACCGATGCGTTCTGGCTGCTGTATCAGCCAATGAGGAAAAGTCCCCAGACGGCAGAGGCTGTTGAGAACGTCACTGGATCGGGGGGGGTCTCAGGTAAGGATTGGGGGTGCCGCACACAGAAGGTTTTTTACCTTCATGCACAGAATACATGAATGTGAAAAACCTTGAGCCTTTAATACCACTTTAACACTTCTGAGTCTCTGAGTCATCAAGCCTGATCAATAAATGCAGATAGTATAGGAGTGGTGTGGACTCTTGATCAGCATACTTGTTCCAGATCAATGACTGAAGTAGTGACCCCCCACCCCCTCCCCAGTGGAAAAGAGAACCCCCAGTAACAGGATGGGTTGAAAATTTGTTGTAACAGTCAACCAAAAGAAAGGGTCATTATATAAGGCAAAGTACTACTGTCAGGTTAACACGGGAAACTCTGTGTTTAGAACCTCACAGTCAAGCAGTCAAACATCCTTCCTCTCATCCCCCGCTCCAGAAGCCTCTTCACCTTTGATGCTGTGTCTTCCACGATGAAGCAAGTCAGCTTCAGGATTCTGTACTAAGCCAAACAGGCTTCCGGCACAGTCAGCACCAGGAAGAAAGAGCACTCAGCAAGCAAGTCCCCGAATATTAACATAAGAAAATGTCAACTTCCACAAAGGTTCAAATGCCTCCATCCCAAGTCTTACTTGAAAGAAGCACAAAAAAACTGCCCCTCGAATTTTTAAGGAAGTCACAATACACCAACATATACACCAATGCACTAATATATAAAATATACAAAACCAATACTATATTACAAACAGCAGAATAAAAGGATTAAAAGCACAAAATTACACCAGAAGAAGGTATACATGTTTGGTCACATTGCTTCAAAAGGATTATATAATGCACATTTCATCCAGTAATACAAAAAGTGAGGAACATAATCTCAACACGTTTCATTCACTTCATCAGAAATTTGATGTTTCCAGTAGGGTGTCTATACATTCAAAATCATGGTAGTAACCCACAGAAGAGAGATTTGTGGCCCCAATATCCAGAAGTCCAAATCAGAGACCAGAGGCAAACCAAATACAGAGGAAGAAAAAATAACTGGAGCACAGGCATCAAAGGTGAAACAACACCCTCTTGGAGTGAAGCATGTGCCTGGAACAAAGCCTTCAGTCAAAAAGATTCTGGTGTTCAGCACAGTTTGACAAACCTTTTACAGTTTAGGTTTAAGAACACCTCCATTTTTCCAGTTTTATTGAAATAACAGTTCAAGTCTAATGAATAACCTGAAATGGTACAAAGGTAAGTGGTAAACCGCCAGCGGTGAAAGAAAAAAGGTTCAGATCAACAAAAAGTGAAAAATAACATACATTATATTGCCAAAAGTATTGAGACACCCCTCCAAATCATTGGATTCAGGTGTTCTAATCACCTCCTTGGCCACAGATTTATAAAATCAAGCACCTAGGCATACAGACTGTTTCTACAAAAATGTTGTGAAAGAATGGGTCACTCTCAGGAGCTCAGTGAATTCAAGTGTGGTACCTTGATAGGTTGCATCCATCTGTGAAATTTCCTCTCTACTAAATATCGCTCTCAACTCAGTAAATTCAAGCGTGATACTGTGATACTGTAGGTTGCCACTTGTGCAATAAGTCCATCTGTGAAATTTCCTTGCTACCAAATATTCCACGGTCAACTGTTAGTGGTACTACAACAAAGTGGAAGCAGCTGGGAACAACAGCAACTCAGCCATGAAGTGGTAGGCCACATAAAATGAGTCAGCGCATAAGTCTCCAAATGTCTGCAGAGTCAATAGCTAAAGACTTCCAAACTTTATGTGGCCTTCAGATGAGCACAGCAACGGTGCATAGAGAGCTTCATGGAATGGGTTTCCATGGCCGAGCAGCTGCATCAAAGCTTTACACCACCAAGTACAATGCAAAGTGTCGGATGCAGTGGTGTAAACCAAGCCGCTACTGAACTCTAGAGCAGTGGAGACGTGTTCTCTGGAGTGACGAATCCCACTTCTCTGGCAATCTGATGCATGTGTCTGAGAATGGTACTTGCCTGACTGTATTGTGCCAAGTGCAATGTTTAGTGGAGGGGGGATTCGGTTGTGGAGTTGTCTTTTCAGGGTTGGGCTTGGCCCCATAGTTCCAGTGAAGCAAACTCTTAAGGCGTCAGCATGCCAAGACATGTTGGACAATTTCATGCTCCCAATAGTCAATAGCTAAAGACCTCCAAACTTTATGTGGCCTTCAGATGAGCACAGCAACAGTGCATAGAGAGCTTCATGGAATGGGTTTCCATGGCCGGGCAGTTGCATTAAAGCTTTACACCACCAAGTACAATGCAAAGTGTTGGATGCAGTGGTGTATACCACGCCGCTCCTGAACTCTAGAGCAGTGGTGACGTGTTCTCTGAAGTGATGAATCACACTCCTCTGTCTGGCAATCTGATGGATGTGTCTGAGTTTGGTGGTTGCCAGGAGAATGGTACTTGCCTGACTGTATTGCACCAAGTATGAAGTTTGGTGGAGGCAGGATTATGGTGTGGGGATGTATTTCAGGGGTTGGGCTTGGCCCTTTAGTTCCAGTGAAGGGAACTCTTAAGGCGTCAGTATACCAAGACATTTTGCACAATTTCAAGTTCCCAACTTTGTGGGAACAGTTTGGGGATGGCCCTTTCTTGTTCCAACATGACTGGACCACTGCACAAAGCAAGGTCCATGGATGAGTGAGTTTGGGGTGGAGGAACTTGACTGAACTTGACTGAACTTGACTGGCCTGCACAGAGGCACACCTTTGGGATGAATTAGAGCGAAGACTGCGAGCCACGCCTTCTCATCCAACATCAGTACCTGACCTCACAAATGCGCTTCTGGAAGAATGGTCAAACATTCCCATAGACACACTCCTAAACCTTGTGTACAGCCTTCCCAGAAGAGTTGAAGTTGTTATAGCTGCAAAGGGTGGGCCAACTCAATACTGAACCCTACTGACTAAGACTGGGATGCCATTAAAGTTCATGTGCGTGTAAAGGCAGGTGTCCCAACACTTTTGGCAATATAGTGTATATTTCAGAGTTATACAAAAAGACCTTTTTTCAAGGAAGAAGTAATGGGTTAACAAATCACAGCTGTTCTGCAGCAATGTAGGTAAATTAAGCCTTGAAAGTTTATGCTAACAATTTCTACAGGTGTCCCAACATTTGTTGATTTCTTTCAAGCTGTCTGTCTATCTGTATACTGTAAAAGCATTGTTGAAACAGACTGTGTTACTACATCCTCTTAAGCAACATTTTGAGGGTGTTGTACTGTAGATAATAGTATATTGCTCTCAAAATGATAAGAAAAAGGCAGTTAACAAAGGAATTAAAAAATATAACGTGCAGCACCTGTAACAATACAATAATACCAACGAAATACTAGAATATTCCAAATGATAAATCAATACATGCACATGAATCACAATTCATCTCAGTTCATCTCTTAAATGTAAAAAATGTGCAATTCATCTTTAAAAAATCCAATTCCTCAATTGCATTGTTATAAAGTCCATTTTTCCATGCATAAATAATGATAGAAGACAAAATATTCACCAGTTCATAAAAAAATAAAGTGCATCAGCTTTTCACCACTATAAGGCCTCATCCACACAGTGTTTTTGCAGCCACTATTAGGGCTAGTTCACACTAGATGCAGTTCAGTGCACTTTTTTTCTGCATCAAAAATGCAAGCACAGTGTTTTCCATGTATTCCAATGGCCCAAGTTCACACCAGTGCAGTCAGCTCCAGTCAGTTTCCCGGTGCAGAAAAAAAACTAGAACATGCTGCACAGAACCATACTGGAACATGGCAGACTGCATCGGAACTGCATGTGGTGTGAACTGTAAGCAAAAACATATCCGGAATGCATCTGGAGTGAATTTTGTAGTGCGAACTGGACCTTAGGGACGTCAGGCATTTTTTTTACTGCTTCTCTATGTTATCTTATGTGTCCATGCACACATAGACTTTTAGAAGCTTTTAGTAGCAGTAGCATTTACCAGCAGGAAAAAAACCCCAGGGCCAGTGGGTCAAGGAGCAGCAGCGTTTTGGCAGAAAAAATGCTTGATGCACCTAAATGCGTCTAAACGCTAGGCGCGTTTAGCGCTTGAGCGTTAATTCAACTCAACAGCCAGAATAAATTAACTCCCAATTAAATTAATTAACGCCCAAGAGCTTGATACTTGTAAACATGCCTAAACGCTTGTAAAAGTGTTAGACCCTTTTACAAGCGTTAGATGTTTTTTCAGCAAAAACGCTGCTGTCAGGAGGACAGCTTTTAGGAGAGTTTTTTTAACATCCTATGTGCATGAGGCCTTATATGGACCAACGAACAACTCCGTGATATCGACCGTTCAAATACCACCACCAACACTCCACACTCACCAAAGAACATGGCTGCATAAACAATAGCAACAAAAGCACTTTTTTGTATGCCCAGGCAAAACTCTACTTCTTTTTTCGGTGTGGTTCCTTAAAGATGACATTTCATTGGCTGTAACACTTGTGACATCACCATCCAAAGCAGAGAGGTAAGTACTTCAGCTGTGTGGAGTAAATGCTCACAAACCGGAGCCAGACAAATCTCTCATGGTGTAGTAAAATTGATGCAGCATAATATAAATAAATTATTTATGCAGCCATACTTTCTGGTGAGTGCGGAGTGTTGGTGATGGTATTTGCAAGGTGGTCCTCATAATAGTGGTGGAAAGTTGATGCACTTTATTTTTTATGATGACTGGTGATTTTTTTTTCTCCTCTATCACTATTTTTACACAGAGGAATGGACTTTATCCCATTGTAATTGAGGAATTAGATTTTTCTATTGATGCATTGCACATTTTTTTTACATTTAATAGATGAATTGCACTTTATTTTGATTAATTTGCATTTCTTGATTTATCATGTGGAATATTTTTGGTAGTATTGTATTGTTACAGGTGCTGCCCTTTATATTTATTTATTTATTTATATTGGAGGGTTTTGCATATTGACCTCGCTGCAAGCTGCTTTTATTTTCCACTGAGCGCTGACTCCCATTTTTTACACAACAAAGGAATACAGAGAGACTATTATGGCCCTTAATAGTGTAGGTCTTTCCATTGCAAAGAAAGCTAATGTGCCAGTGGGTACAGTTTATGACTCTTTGTCAAGCCTCTGAAACGCGTAGAAGCCCACCCATCTCACTGACTTCACATCTGCTTCTTCCTGCCTGTTGTTTGGCATTTCACTGCTGTCTGATCGACCCCATAAAGTGGATCACTGAATGGCTCTTGGTTGCCCTTTTAGCTGGATTTCAAGCATTTACCTACTAAGGGTGCCCATCTTGTTTGGAATTACATAACAATGATAAACTAGCTGCTGTATTATTATTATTATTTTTTTTTACAAATGAACACATAACAGTATTCATTGGCATTTTCTACCTGAAGTTTAGCTGTAACAATTTACATTTTGAAGACTAGAGACAGTGCCTGACATTCACAGACTGTTGGCAGCAATGCCCTACTACAAAAAAAGAGAACACATCACAGGCATTCAGGGTTTTTCTCCTGTTATCAAAGCAAAGGCAAGATTTGCAGGAGAGTTGTATGTAAGATTAGTTTGATTTTATGAGATAATCCACTGATATGTGCTTTATAGAGAGAAATGCAGGCCGGTCCTTGAGATTGAGAGCCAATAAATGTTTTAAAGAATCAGTGAGTGGGTGGCGGGTGTGAAAATGTTTCGCAACTGCAAACAGCAACCCTGTTGTGAACGGAACAGCTGTGTTCTGAGCACAGGTGTGCTAATACAACAGTCGTTATTCATCTCTGTGTTCTGCTCTAGCCAGGTTTACAGAGACACAGCTGACCACATAATGCAGGAGACAAGGCAGCCCTGAACTGCGCTGTCATCTGTGCATTAAAAAGCATAAACAGAAATAAAAGGATTATTTATTTATAACCCCGTGAACAACACAAATGAGCCAGAGCTGTATTTCTTCTGCAACCTGCATCAGAAAATATGGCAAGATGCTTGAGCATGCACTGCTTTTTGTAAAAGAAACGAAAATGAATTAATTATGGACAATTATTGGGCAGCACAGTGGCTAAATGGTTAGCACTTCCGCCTGGCAGTACTAGGGTCGTTGGTTCGAATCTCAGCCACGGCACCACCTGCCTGGAGTGTGCATGTTTTCCCTGTGCCTGCGTAGGTTTCCTCCAGATATTCTGGTTTCCTCCCACACTCCAAAGACATGCTGGTAGGTGAAATGGATCCTGTCTAAATTGGCCCTAGTATGTATATGAATATAAGTTAGGGACCTTAGATTGTACACCCCTTGAGGGTTACGGACTGATGTGAATGTACAATATATATGTGTAAAGCGCTGCATAAATTGATGGCGCTATATAAGTACCTGAAATAAATAAATATTCAGTGAGGATTAACACCACATCCCTTTGTAACCTGACCACATATGACTTGCATAGTTGCTATGACTGATTAAATGGCGGTAAGACTGTGGGGTGTATTTCTAAAAACATTTGAGTTCATCATCTTGTGAAACTGCATGTACATTCGTTCTGTGCAAATGCCTGCAAAAGTGAATGTTACTAGGCTATTTTCTCTCTGGGTCGAAGATTCTTCATTCTTAAGAATAGCTTGAATCAGCAAAATATTGCATTATGGCCACTAGATGGAGCTTATTTCTCCAATTTTGGGGTTTCTATTAACATTGTTTTTGAACCTCCTGGATAACTACAAAAAGAACAAACTGGGAAGGTGCTAGGGCATTACCAAAATCTATTAGGGATATATAGAACCAATATAAATAGATGCTTAGAAAAGTACAACATGTGAAGGCATGTAAATCAGAAGAAGCCATACAGTGCAGGATATACGTTCTCAAACGATGCCCCACTAAACTGGCAACTGGCGCATTTCGGGGGCATGCCCCCTTCCTAAGCTGAGCTTAGCTCTGAGGAAGGAGGTGTGGTCCTGAAACGCATCAGTTGCCAGCTTTGCAGGGTGTCGTTGGAGCATGCGTATCCTGTACTGTATGGCTTCTTCTGATGTACATGCCTTCACATGTTGTACTTTTGTGAGTATCCATTTATATTGATTCTATATATTCCTAACAAATTTTGGTAATGCACTAGGTGATTGCGCCCTTACGCGTTTGTTCTTTTTGTAGCTTTACAATGGACTCCCCTATCTGAGGGGGATGCATTCTCCAAGCATTTCGGCTGTTTATGGATTGGTTGCATTTCAGTCCTATCTCACTCTGGAAGACCTCCAAGCACTGGGAGTGACTATTTTTCTTTGTGTTGAACCCCTGGATGCCAGACTGGAGAGCCGGGTTTACCGTGCTTCTGTTTTCCTTCCTTTTTGGAGGGCTGTGTGTGGCTTCTGTGTTGCAGGGTAGCACTTGCCCACATGACCTTGAATTTTGGTGCGTTTGATGACACTGTCACCCTGCATCTTTCCATCTTCTAGCGTTGTCTTCCTGTGGCTCAATATGGAGACCACTCACTGTTCATTTTGATGTGCATATGTCGCTTCAGTTCCAACTTGGCGCCTTTGTGTGCACTCAATTTGTGGGTGGGACTTCCAGTAGGCTGGGAGCCGCCTGTAGCGTAGGGCCACATATTCACCCTATAAGGGGGTCAGTTCAGCATCCAGGGCTGTGTTTTTGCTCTTAGAGATGATGCCATTTCTGGAGGTGGGGCTTTCACAGGGGAGCCTAGTATATCAGCCATGAAAGGAAGGAAGCTCATTCCCTTTCCTGTCTGGTCAAAAGAAGGCTGCGCCTTATGTGGGGCTTTAAGTATATAGAGATCCATTTATTGGTAAACCAGGCACTTTATTTATATATTTTTTGTTGTCATTCCTGTCTTTGCTTATATGTCTTTGTTTGGCTCTTTTCCTTCACATTTATAGACTTGTACTTTGCCAGGATGTATTGAATGACAGCATGTATACATACATACACTATATTGCCAAAAGTATTGGGACTCCTGAATTTACACACACACATGAACTT
Organism: Staurois parvus; assembly: GCF_062004578.1. Lineage (NCBI taxonomy): Eukaryota > Metazoa > Chordata > Amphibia > Anura > Ranidae > Staurois > Staurois parvus. The sequence goes on along the minus strand of NW_028317914.1, from coordinate 2,297,978 downwards.
TAATGACATCCCAGTCTTAGTCCGTAGGGTTCAATATTGAGTTGGCCCACCCTTTGCAGCTATAACAGCTTCAACTCTTCTGGGAAGGCTGTCCAAAAGGTTTAGGATGGTGTCTATGGGAATGTTTGACCGTTCTTCAGAAGTGCATTTGTGAGGTCAGGCACTGACGTTCGATGAGAAGGCCTGGCTAGCAGTCTCTGCTTTAATTCATCCCAAAGGTGTTCTGTCGGGTTGAGGTCAGGACTTTGTACAGGCCAGTCAAGTTTCTCCACCCCAAACTCGCTCATCCATGTCTTTATGGACCTTGCTTTGTGCACTGGTGCGCAGTCATGTTCACAAAGTTGGGAGCATGAAATTGTCTAACATGTCTTGTCATGCTGACGCCTTAAGAGTTCCCTTCACTGGAACTAAGGGGCCAAGCCCAACCCCAAAAAGACAACCCCACAACCGAATTCCCCCTCCACCAAACATTGCACTTGGCACAATGCAGTCAGGCAAGTACCGTTCTCCTGGCAAATTCCAAACTCAGACACATGCATCGGATTGCCAGACAGAGAAGTGAGATTCATCACTCCAGAGAACACGTCTCCATGGCTCTAGAGTCCAGTGGCGGCGTGCATTATATCACTGCATCCAATGCTTTGCATTGCACTTGGTGATGTAAGGCTTGGATGCAGCTGCTCGGCCATGGAAACCCATTCCTTGAAGCTCTCTATGCACTGTTGTTGTGCTAATCTGAAGGCCACACAAAGTTTGGAGATCTTTAGCTATTGACTCTGCAGACAGAGGGTGACTTCTGCGCACTGTGCACTTCAGCATACGCTGACTCCACTCTGTCTTTTTACATGGCCTACCACTTTGTGGCTGAGTTGCTGTTGTTCCCAACTGCTTCCACTTTGTTTTAATACCACTAGCAGTTGACCGTGGAATTTTTAGTACTGAGGAAATTTCACAGATGGATGCAACCTATCAAGGTACCATGCTTGAATTCACTGAGCTCCTGAGAGTGACTCATTATTTCACAAATGTTTGTAGAAGCAGTCTGCATGCCTAGGTGCTTGATTTTATACTCCTGTGGCCATGGAGGTGATTGGAACACCTGAATCCAATGATTTGGAGGGGTGTTCCACTATTTTTGGCAATATATTGTATATCACTTTGTATTTTTTTGGTATATAAATTATCTAAATGTGTTGTTAGCATTTTGGTTATATATGATTAATAGTTGTTTGCCTATATTACTCTGGGATGGTTAATGTATTGTGTTTTTCATAATAGAATACACAATGAAATAACTAGGCTGCAGATGGTAAAACGTCCATGCTCACCAGCGGTGCTGCTTGTAGAAGATGTGAGTTTAGTCCACGACATGTGCTGCAGATGGTAATAGCTGGTTCCTCTCCCTCAGTTCTTAAGATGGAGTATGGCCCCCCAGGATGCACCTATTTCCTTTTTTTTTCAGAATGAGGGATCATGGGAATTTTATCAACTAAACAGTTTCTGGTTTCTTCAAAACAGTAACTTTATTCCGGGCTCTATCTAGTGGCCAAATTTAATATTGCAGGGACAACAGACAATTTCCCTGCTGTAGGCAGAACAGTATTGCTGACATTATACCACTATGATTTGTAAAAACCATAAGTAACTACTTAAGTTCCTTCCTTCTGCAGAAACGATACTCATCTGGGAAACACATCGACAAATGAAATTTTGGTTTTGTGTGTATTAGACCATATATTCTGTTTACAATAGTTGAAATTCTCCTTTTATGAATTTTTATGTTTATCAGCAGTATGGCCTAGGGATAAGATTGGTTTTATGGTTCTATGAGTATAACTGTCAGTGTTTATCTACTTTTTGTATAAATAAAATTAAGATTCTTTTATGTCAATTTCTCTGTCTTTTAGGGTGCTGTGATTGATAATGTGTGTCTACCTCAATTTTTGTACTGTTCCTTGAACATAGCAAATAAGTATTTATTTCCTAACATCATCAGCTCCATCTAGTGGCCATAATGCAATATTTGCCTGATTCACGCTATTCTTCTGCAAGAACATCAGCCCTGGCGAGAAAATAGCCTAATACCATTAAATTTTGCAGGTATTTGTACAGGAGTCAGGTTTTAAAAGGATGAAGTATTAACCCTAGTTTCCAATCATGACACTTTAAAGAACAGGATGTCTTTGTGGACCTCTTCTTTTGAAAATGCCAGTTGCCTGGCTAAAATGCAAAGACCCCACTGACGTGGAACAAGTATAGGAACAAGACTTCTAAAATTTCCTTGACTTTTATTTGATGCATGATTGTATTAGGTCAGTGACTAAGAAGCAGAGAAGCCAGGTACAGCTAGGTAATTAGAACTTCTTTAAAGGAGGCTATAAATTGCATCCAGTGCTTCAGTCAACATTCCTGTAGTGTAGCAGAGTTCCCATTTACTCACTATGCTCAGAGGCAGACACAGTGCACTTTAGCTTCATTTTTTACAACTCCATGAGCTCCTGGTAATGCCCATAGTGGATACATTTCTCTGCTTCCCTCCCTCAGCAGCTCAAAAATGCCACACCTGATGAGGTCAAGGTGGCTGGGCAAGTCACCTGCAGCCAGGCGAGAGGCCCTCCACTGTCAAAAATGAAGTATGGGCATTCTGACAGTAGAATCAGCTATTGCGGAAAGTCCCTACCCAATTGTTACCAGAGAAGGGTGGTCCCCTGTGTCCTCGATCTTTTGATCCCTCCAGCTGTTTGCCTGTGTTACCAGAGCTACCCTGTAAAGGGCATTGTTTATGAGGATAATTGCAAGTAGCTGCTTGTAATCTGAACTGTTTTACTGAGTAGTAATTCTCAGCTAGACTGCATGCTCTTTGCCATTACCACCCTGTTTGCTTTCTCAAGTTTAACTTTGCACCTGTTTAGTAAACTGTGAATTACAGCTATGGGGGCAGGGGACCTGAGGACTGTGATGGACTTTCAGCTACCAGCTACAGACTTATTGCTCTTGTGAATTACTGCCAATCATGGATTCTAGAGGGCCTGTCAATGCCTGTGTGGATTTATTGCCTGAAAGGTCTCTTGCCTTGAAAGGATTGCTTTTATGGACTGACCACCTGCCTAAGGTACATTCACTTTATGGGGCACTAGAGAAGTCTGTACATGAATGTATAAATTGCTTTGCAACTGTTCCTGTAAGTTTGCCTTTCTTCAGTAGTTACTGTTAACTGTTAAATTCCTGGTCTGAAGTCCCTTCCTAAGTAGTGCATTGCATGGCGAATCCAAAGAACAGGGCTTGTAACTTGGGGTCTGTAAGTTAAAGGAGATACGGTGCATTGTAGTCCATCATGTAGTTTTCTGTCTAGTGTGGGCTATATTGCTGTTGCTAGGGACAAACGTACATTGCTTAAGGCAGCCAGCCAGCCAGCCAGCCAGCCAGCCAGGGAATGGGAGACTTGGCATCAGGTGATGGTTATTCAGGTAATGAAGAGATGTTGTCCCCTTCACTAGCAGCTGGCTCCCCACATTTTGAAATTGTACCTGCAGCACAGAGTACCTAGAGATCTAGTTGGAAAGTTACAGGTGAAAGGTATAGAGTGGACCATAGGAGAGAGAAAGAGCAAGCAGGTATTTACGGAGTGAGGTGCATTGCCTGCATCAATTAGTAACTGTGGACATGTCATTGGGAGTGAGGTGACAACTATTGCTAGGTTGGTGGATGCCATGTACTGTACGGCTCTGCAGTACTGGCTCCTACTTACTGCGCACCTGAGAGTTTATGTTCTCCTACTGTAGTAGTGTCTGGAGTGCTTAGTGTTAACAGGACAGTCAGTTAGCCTTGGATTGCTAGAGGGTTAACTGCTCATTGCGACTCGCTTCTAAGTCTGGAATTATCCTTAATGCTGATTTTCACATGAAAGCAAACTCCTGCCTGGAGCTTAGTGAGTGTAGTTCTAGAACCCCCCACTAGGGAGTCTAAGCCCAGCTCACAAGTTGAGAATTTATAGCGACTGATGGGAAATGTAGTTCCTGGAGGACACAGCCCCTGTTTTAGAAAGTCCTGGGGGAACAGTGTTACTGAGCAAGAAAAGAATGGGAAGCCCAGGACTCTTGTTCAATTTTCATGTGGAGAATGTGCTGTGTGAAACCTATTTCTGATGCTGCTGATCACTGGTATGCCACCTTTGTTGCTGAACTGGGACTGTGCTGCTCCACCTATCAAAAGGCTGCAGTTGCGAGGGGGACTTCTGAATGCACACAGGAGACCAAGTGCTGGATCAGCGAGATCTAACAAGCTGCAGGAGAGTGCATCTATGCCTAGAATGTCTGTAGCTTTTCCTGGGATCGCTGCAACAGCTTTCAGAGCTGCTGCTATCACCCTTGGAGACCACAAGAAGTAGCCTATGAGAGAGAGAAGACTCCTCAATTAGTGGTGAGAGGTCTTTGGCCAGCATCTCTGCTACTCTACCATCCCCTTTTGGGACCCCCTGGGATACAGTTTGAGGATTACTCCCATTTTCCTCTATTGAATTACAAAAACATGTTTAATAATGTTCCAACCTAATCTTAGTCCCAAACGCTAGCCACCAATAGGTAGAATAGATATACCACTGGCTGGTGGAAGGAGAGAAGGAGGAACTGTGACTTATAGCCACCTGACTGTATTTATCCGGTATTTAGGGCTCCCCCATAAATCTGGGCCTAGGAGGGGCTTGAGACAGATTTTGAGTACCATGTGAAATTGGGTTCAGTAATATCCTATTTGTAAAATGTTATTATTGCAACTGCTATTTGACATTGTTTACTGGTATGGTATATGTTATTTTCTCTGCTAGGTGTGTTGCCCAAATAAACATCTTTCCCTCTGGTCTTGGTGTGTCAGAGGGTGTGGTAGTGACTGAAGGCTCATTCTAACCAGGAACTAGGGAACATCAGTGGCTCCTCCTGGGTTAAGCACTACATACAGTGCTCAGCATAAATGAGTACACCCCAACAGATTTGTCAAAAAACCTTTACTTTACTTTCATAATCAACATTTTCTATGTAATTGTAGTATAGTGTCCTACAAAATACTCCCACAAATTGATTGCAAACAAGCTTTGTTAATTTGCACACATAAAGTATTTTTCCTAACAAATTCATTCAAAACCATGTTGCAAAAATAATTACACCCCAATGAAAGTCCTAGGAGCAAAGCTAAACGTTAGACAACAAAATCCTAAGTAACAAGAATTCAACTACAGGTGAGTCTAATTATTCATTAAACAGGTGTCCAACAGACTGTTGATTATAAAAGGGCATTGCTTAACAAAAAAAAACCCTTTCCCATTTCATGCTGTCAGCAATGGCACCACATGAAAGATAACTGTCACAAAGCCCGAGAATGAAAATTATTTCTTTACACAAGAAAGGTGAAGGCTGCAAGAAGATCAGCAAAGCTTTACTTATCAGTCAGAATACTATAGCATAAGTGATACAAAAATGTAACAAATATGGAACTGCAACCATCTCACACAGATGTCCAGGCCATCCATGGAAGTTAACACCTCGACAGGAGCATCTTCTGATGAGAAGGGTTGAAGAAAATCACCATGCAAGTTCACTGCAGTTAGCTAAAGAACTAGAAAGCCAAACTGGGGTGATTTGTTTCCCATGGCACAATATGGCGTACACTGCAGAGGAATGGCATACATGGGTGTCATCCACGAAGGAAGCCTCTCCTAAAGCCCATGCACAAAAAAGCCCGCCTAGAATTTGCCGGGACTCATGTTGAAAAAGAAGACTACTGGGACACTGTACTCTGGAGTGATGAGACCAAGAGAAATGCTTTTGGAACTGATGGCTTCAAAACTGTATGGTGTCGCAAAGGTGACAAGCACAAAAAAAAAATGCATGGTACCTACAGTGAAACATGCTAGTGGCAGTATCCTTCTGTAGGGCTCCATGAGTACTACTGGTGTCAGGGATCTGCATTTCATTGATGGTATCATGAATTCACAAATGTACTGCTCTATATTGAAAGAGAAGATACTACCATCACTCTATGCCCTTGGTTGTTGTGCACTTTTCCAACATGACAATGATCCAGAACACACATCTGAGGCCACTGTTGCATTTCTAAAGAAGATCAGAGTGAAAGTAGTTCAGTAGTCAAGTATGTCTCCTGATGTGAACGCAATCGAACACCTATGGGGAATTCTGAAGAAACAAGTTGAGCCTCACTCTCCATCCAGCATCCAGGCTCTAAAAGAGGTCATTCTTGAAGAATGGAAAAACATAGATGTTGCAATATGTCGCCAACTTGTTCATTCCATGCCTAGAAGACTTGGTGCTGTCCTTACAAGTCATGGAGGTCATACAAAATTCTAGATTTAGTAGTTTTTGTTGTGGGGTGTCTTCATTTTAGCATCAACTAATTTGAGTAAAACGAAAGGCTATGTAATCTAAGTTATATAATTAATCTTACTTTCATGTAATGAGCTAAACAAATGTTCTATAAAACTCAGTTTTGTCAAAATTTTGGAAATGTGTTTTGTGTTCATTGAGACATGGATTAAAATCTTACTTTTCAAAAGGGGTGTACTCATTTATGCTGAGCACTGTAGTACTGAGCAGGGGGCAAACCAATTGAGATCTGGGCTACTGCACTCTGTATTGAGAAGCAGCTGGGCTCTGTAGCATGCTGCAAGTATTGGGTATTTTAACCCTTGCTGCAGCAAATAGTACTATTAAAAAATAAAACTACTTATTGCTGCGTATGCAGCCTGACTGCATTATATTAATTAATATGGGAAACTTTGAACTGGGTAATAAGGTCATATTTCAATATTTATGTAATAAACTGGCAATGCATTCTGTCTGTCACCATAGTGCTTTATAGTTAAAAGGTGGATGACTCCCTATACTATTCAGTACTATGGTCGCAGGGAAGGATCTTTGAAAATGGTCTTTGTAACTTTTGAAATGACAGATGTGGGCCAATGGATCTAATGTGGGCTGTACATGCATCTACTGTCAAATGCTCCAACATGATTCACTTTGCATTTTTGATTGTGCTCACCTGAGCCTAGTCAATGAGCTGCTGTGAGACGTATGCTTACAGGGTAAATTCACATTTGTATTTACATTTACCATGTAATAAAGAGGCTGCAGTATGTTAAAAAAAAAAAAATTAGCATACTTTAAATAAAAGTGCTATAGGTCAAAGGTGGCGTTCCTGAAGCCTGGCCAGAAAACTTCAATTGAAAAGACAACCAGTGGTATATTCCACAAATGCAACAATGTTTATTTCTTACTCCTGAACGAATGTATTTATCATATTCTGTAGAATAGGCATGCCAAACGTTATTATTTGTGTTCCTCTCGCCGCTTCTCTGTGGCCTTCAGTGGTTTAAGGATAAACAATATGCCTGATTTACATCATTTTGCAGTCAAATACTTCAGGAAATATTTTATGGCCCATTCTCTAGGATTAAAAATGTTTTGTTTTTTTTTATCAGAGTTTGAAATGCCTGCTGTAGCACTTTCCAAAGAACATGGTGACATTCATATTAGTTCCAGCTTTTTTAGGAGGCAACTCCAGGCCACAAAACAGATAAAGATATCTTTCAGACACTGCAGCTGTGTAAAAGTTAGCTGAATTTACTTTATCTGAGTTTATTGTAAACTACTGAGCCAGACTACAGACTGCTCCTTGCCTGTGTTGTGGGTGTATCTACTTCCTGGGTCCCTCTGATGGCAGTGGCCTTTCAGCGACTATAAGGCCCCTTGCACACAGGTGTCATAATTTAAATAAAAATAATAATAAAGCAAGCGCTTACTAGAAAATAATAATACAAAGCTGCTAGTATAAAGGAAAAACCTCTAAAATCCTCAAACATATAATGTAATAAAAAAAATAAAGTGAAACATAGGTGATTATTGCGCAAAATAGTGCGCTAGCAAGTGATACAGCAGTGATGTCTTAATGAAGACAACAAATAATTTATAAAATGCCAGCAATATCATATAAATGCATTATATATCATATAATGATAAAAAGATCAATAAAAGTCCATAAAATCATTCAAAAGGTGCGCCAGCTTTCCCAAATAAGGAAAATATCAAACAATCATGTTAAACTTCCATCGTATAATCATAAGGTGCAGGTGACTTCCGTGATGAGAAAGAAAGGGGTGAGCTTGCATTCACCGGACGTATAATGATTTTACACATGTAGTATAAGGGACACTAGTGGTCATCTGGAACCTGGTTGGAATGTGGCACTCTGATGGCGCTTGGTATACCCAGGGACAATACTCCAGACCTCTCAGTGGACCCTCTCCGATGGAAACTGCTCGCAGGTTTTACTTACACCCAGAAATAGGTGAGTTCAGCAACAATAGGAGATCCACCTTAAGTAGCTCAAAAAAGCCACCAGGACAAAAAGTTGACAACGTGCCATTGCACGAAACGCGTCAGGTAATCAGCCTGCTTTGCCGACGCCAACCTTAGTTGCTGGAGCCACATGTTTGGCCAGCAGCCATCTTGAAATTTGGACTGCCATATTTTCTGGCGTATAAGACGACTTTTTAACCCTTGAAAATCTTCTCAAAAGTCAGGGGTCGTCTTATACGGTATACGGCATGCTGACACTTGGTGTCAGGGCGGCACTTTTTAGGGGGGCGGCGTGGTGCCACCGCCACCCCCCCTTCCAACGGAAGGGACACTAAGTACAGGGGTGGGCAGGGGGCTGCTGTTTCTTACCTGGCTCTGGTCCCAGTCCCACGATGATCCAGTCCAGGAGGCGTGGCTGCTCCTTCATTCAGTTCTGCCGCTGGATGTTCACGCGGACGCTCGGCTCCACCTCCTCACCGGTGATTGGCTGCCAGAACTGTAGGTCAGGACAGGCACACAGGCGGCCAATCACCGGCGAGGAGGCGGAGCCGGGCGGAGCCGAGCGGCCCCATGAAAATCAAGTGAGGGAGCGGCCGGTAGTTCTGCCATGCAGAGGTGCTGCTGCAACCACATATGCTGGCTGCAGCAGCACCATACTGGAACAGGGGTCAGCAAGTGTCATTGGTGTCAGTGGGAGGAATAGTGCCCCATCATTGGTGTCACTGATATTAATGATGGGGCACTATTCCCCCCACTGATACTAATGATGGGGCACTATTCCCGCCACTGATTCCAATGATGGGGCACTATTCCCGCCACTGATACCAATGATGGGCCACTATTCCCGCCACTGATACCAATGATGGGCCACTATTCCTCCCACTGATACCAATGATGGGCCACTATTCCTGCCACTGATACCAATGATGGGCCACTATTCCTGCCACTGATACCAATGATGGGGCACGATTCCTCCCACTGACACCAATGATGGGGCGCTATTCCTCCCACTGACACCAATGATGGGGCGCTATTCCTCCCACTGACACCAATGATGGGGCACGATTCCTCCCGCTGACACCAATGATGGGGCATGATTCGTCGCTCTGACACCAATGATGGGGCACGATTCCTCGCTCTGACACCAATGATGGGGCACTATTCCTCCCATTGACACCAATGATGGGACACTATTCCTCCAACTGACACCAATGATGGGGCACGATTCTTCCCACTGACACCAATGATGGGGCACTATTTCTCCCACTGACACCGATGGAGTACTATTCCTCCCACTGACACTGATGGAGTACTATTCCTCCCACTGACACTAATGATGGGACACTATTCCTCACACACTGACACTAATGATGGGGCACCATCATTGGTGTCAGTGGGAGGAATAGTGTCCCATCACTGGTGTCAGTGGGAGGAATAGTGCCCCATCATTGGTGTCAGTGGGAGGAATAGTGCCCCATCATTGGTGTCAGAGCGAGGAATCGTGCCCCATCATTGGTGTCAGTGGGAGGAATAGCACCCCATCATTGGTGTCAGTGGGAGGAATAGTGCCCCATCATTGGTGTCAGAGCGAGGAATCGTGCCCCATCATTGGTGTCAGAGCGAGGAATAGCACCCCATCATTGGAATACCATACTGAAATACCATACCATATTGAAATCAAATCTGATGTTTTTTAATTTTTATTTGGTGTGCGTTGGAAGAGGGGTAGTCTTATATGGCGAGTATAGCCCAAACCCTATATTTTAACAGGAAAAGTAGGGGGTCGTCTTATACGCCGGAAAATACGGTACTTTTTCTTCATGCATGAGATGCACCCATTACATTTGACACACCAATAGCTATTTGCTACCTGCTACCATTTGTGTGTATATGCTATTTGCATTTACTGACTGTTGCTGTTGCACCTGCTGCTACATGTTTGTTAACACACCTGTTACTTCGATATGTGATTGCCATCAATCTTATTGTTGCTGAACTCACCTATTGCCGGGTGTAAATAAAACCTGCAAGCAGTTTCCACCATCTGTGAAGGTCCACTGAAAGGTGTCATAATTTACTGATGTTTACTCAAGAACTTGTGATGCCCGTGTGCAAGTGGCCATAAATTGTGTAAAGACCTGAGTGGTGTTGAGTATAGGAGAGTAAAGGTGTGTGAGCGTATTGTAACAGTGCAGGGCCCTGTCACAGGATAAAAATAAGTAGAAGTGGTCTGATAATGGACACAGGGTCTGAACATGTGTGGAGTGCAGAACTGTAGAGTGGAGATTTTGAGTGGAAAAAACTGCTGTTGCAGGTTTCTCCAGATTTTGAGATTTCTGGATGGGGCTCCATAATTTGGAGATTTCAAAGTGCCTTGGGAGGGAAGAAATCTCCAATCCAGTGTCCAGAGTTTGTAGTCAACCAGCAGGGTGTGGGCCCAGGTGCTCACAGCCCTTATAATGATGGTCTGCTGAGCATTGCAGGGGGGGTGCAGTGCAGTGCAGTGCAGTGCAGTGCAGTGCAGTGCAGTGGCTGCCATTGAGGGGCTCTGTGTGAGACAGATGCTGTGTGCATCACAATGACTCGAGGCTGTGTGCGTTAAAGGACCGAGGCTGTGTGCGTTAAAGGACCGAGGCTGTGTGCGTTAAAGGACCGAGGCTGTGTGCGTTAAAGGACCGAGGCTGTGTGCGTTAAAGGACCGAGGCTGTGTGCGTTAAAGGACCAAGGCTGTGTGCCATGAATAGCCAGTGATCTGGGAGACCCATACCAGCAGAGGTACTGCTGACCAGCACTGCTAAGGAGGAGTAGCCAGGAAGCTTAGCATTTTTCATTCGTATTTACCATTGGAGAAGAACCCTTGTGTGGGAAAACTTATTTTGGACTTTTGTGATTTGTTTCTTGCCTTTTAATAAAAGTGGGCTACCAAGCCCTAAAAAAGAGTTTCTGACTAGCGTGGACTTACTTGTAAAGTATCTACCCCATGACACAATATAGATGAAGAAATTCTTCTTCAATGGCAGTACTTTTGGCTCCTTGCACACAGGCATCACAAGTGAGTAAATTATGAAGCTCATGTGCAAGGGGTCTAAATAAATAAATAAATACACAAGTAAATTACTGCACTCAAATTTAAACATTTTCTATTTTTGTTTTGCTGCTCTGTACCGCTGATCTTTACTCAGCTGTGTGCAATGTCCCATAGACAACAATGCATCTCATTTCAGATAAATTTTTTTACTCCCGTCTGCAACAGATCTTACAGCAAAGTCATCCAGGGCCGTAGATAATTTATTTTTTCCTGGGGGGGTGCTCAGCCTTAGTCAGCCAGAAGACAATAATTAGACAGCGTGCCTGCTAAGTTATGATAAATTGTGGGTGTGGCAAAATCCAAAAGTGCTTAAAACTTGAATATACTCACTGTGTACACTGAAACATATGCCATTGTCCTTGCACCCCCCCCCCCCCCAATAAAAAGCTTTAATTACTATGCTGCAAGTCAGAGTCTATCAGACAAACTTATTAACATGCATAAACCTCTGCATATTCATTTAAAAATATGATACTCCTACCATTACATATGGTTTTCTACACACAACCTACCTAAAAGAATAATTTAATTAACAGTGACCAGTGACCACTGAGCCACCAGCATCTATTCACAATATGGCATAAATAGTGCAGAGGTCAGGAGTATGTCATGTGCAGTCCCTATTAGGCAGAACTCTACTGGTGGCAACAAATCCCTGTGACAGCAAACAAGTAGGAAACAAAGGTGGCCAAAGACCTCTCACTACAAAGCTGCAGGTGACCTCCTAATGGCGATCAATCTTGCACACTCAGTTCTAACCAGTCGAGAGAGTCAGCAATGCTCTGGACTTCTCTCTCAAACCTGCCATTCACATGGTCCTCTGGCTCAGTGGTCCACCCCCTGATGGTCAATCCTGTAGGCTGGATGGAGGTGGAAGTACAGTGGAGGTGTTGAAGCTGAACTCCATGTTTATAGTGACTTTAAATAGTTTGTTTGGTCCAAATGAACACTTTCCTTTGCTAATAGATATGCTGGTTAAGTGCTACTTTAAAACGGAATGTTCCAACAGGAGGACAAAAATTTCTCACCTACTCCCAGAACAAAATTGAGTTGGGCTGACCGCCGCTCAGACATTCACAAGAAGTCTTGTATTTTATCAGCAAATCAGAGGCTTTCCTTGATTGGCTGTGGCAGAGATTGTGACATTTTCTGCCCAACTCAATAACGTGTTATTTCCATTCAAAAAGCCCCTTCTGCTGTCAAAAAACAGGTATTCAGAAAGCAGCAGTGTCACCTCCTAAATGCCTGTCAGCACTCCTGCAACACTCTCTAAAAATGGATCCACTTCAAATCACTCTTCAAATAGCAAAACAGGTATAAATGAGCCCAAGAGCTGTAGAAAAACAGAAAAAAACAAAAACAGACATTTTTCTGCAGACATTAATTACATGAACAATCATTCTCCACAGATAAAGAAATGGTAAAAACCAGTACTAAAATTAAAGTATTGATGCTCCAGAAACTGGAAATGACTGAAATAGACTCCGCTATTCCAGTGATCTCCACTGGTCTACTGCAATCTGAACACAGAAGATTGGATGTTTAGCATGGACATCATTCAAAGAATGCTTTGCACTTTCTGAATGAATCAAAAGCGTTCTCTGATCAGACGAGGTTGGGGGATGTGCCGTCAGTGTAGCAGGTCAGCTGCTCAGCACAGGACCTGGAAGTGAGTGGAGATGATGGGAGTAGCAGTGTCTTTTTCAGTCATTTCCAGCTTCTGGGGCATCAGCCAAGTATGGTATATACATAGTTATAACGTACTTTGGTCCAAGCTAGAACAATATAAAGCCAGCCATAGATAAAGCAATCTTCTTTCCTGCAACTACAGGTTGCAGGAAAGAAAATCACTCGACTCCCCCATCAATGTAGAGCTATTGAATTCTCCCGGTGGATAGGTGGTAGCCATCTTTGCTAGGAGAACACACAGTAAATTTACCATACACGGTTCAAATCTTGCCTGGTCCCTACTAAACTGATCAAAATTTGAACTGTCTATGGCTGGCTTAACTGTGTATAAAATATCCATACCTGGAATTCTTTAAATTGCAAGAAAAAACCCCAACATTGGTGTCAGTGGATGCAATAATTAACCCCAACATTGGTGTCAGTGGATGCATTAATTAACCCCAACATTGGTGTCAGTGGATGCAATAATAAACCCCAACATTGGTGTCAGTAGAAGCAATAATTTCCCACGGCATTGGTGTCAGTGGATGCAATTATAACCCACAACATTGATAACAGTGGATGCAAAATAACCCCTAGTATTGGTGGCAGTGGATGCAATAAACCCCCAAATTAGTGTCAGTGAACACAATAATAATCCCTAGTATTGGTGGCAGTGGATGCAATAATAACCTCCAACAATGATGTCAGTGGACGCAATAATAAACCCCCAAATTGGTGTCAGCAGATGCAATAATAAACCCCCAAATTGGTGTCAATGGGCGCATTAATAAACCCCCCAAATTTGTGTCAGCAGACACAATAATAAGCCCTAGTATTGGTGGTAGTGGATGCAATAAAAAACCCCAACACTGGCGTCACGGGACGCAATAATAACCCCCAACATTGGTGTCAGTGGATGCAATAAAAAAATCCAACATTGGTGTCAGGGAACACAATAATAACCTCCAACACTGGTGTCAGCGGATGCATTATTAAACCCCAGTATTGGTGTCAGTGGACCAATAAAAACCCCCAACATTGGTGTCAGTGGATGCAATAATAACCCCCAGTTATGGTGGCAGTGGATGCATTAATATCCCTAGTATTGGTGATAGTGGATGAAATAATAACCTCCAACATTGGTGTCAGTGGACGCAATAATAAGCTCCCATATTGGTGTAAGCGAATGCATTAATAAACCCCCAAATTGGTGTCAGCGGACGCATTAATAACTCCTAGTCTTGGTGGCAGTGGATGCAATAAAAACCCTCAACATTGGTGTCAGGGGATGCAATAATAACCACCAGCATTCGTGTCAGTGGATGCAATAATAACCCTTAGCATTGGTGTCAGAGGACGCAATAATATCCTCCAACATTGGTATCAGCGGATGCAATAATAACCCCCAGCATTTGTGTCAGTGGATGCAATAATAACCCCCAACATTGGTGTCAGTGGTCTCAGTAATAACCCCAAAGATTGGCATCATTACTATTAACCCCAACACCCACATAGGTGGTCTGTGGAACAGAAATTTTTCCCCCCATTACCACCAATGTGAGGGGAGATGAGATAACTTGTGCTGTATGTGCACAAATGCATGGGGGGGCAGTGGCAGTAAACCCCCATCCTCAACCAGCATTGATGGGCACGTCAGCAACATTTTAATCCCTCTTTCAGCATGTATGGTCATACACTGCAAGTAAAGTTAACCCACCTCCCTGCATATTGGTGATCATTGGGGTGGGGGGGGTAGATTTCAGTTCCACTCAATCCCAGCGTCCTCGATCACTGGCCAAATGTTGATGAACACATCACTTATCTGATCAGAGGTTCCCACCGCGCTGCTCTCCCTCCAGGCCGGAACTTGTTCGTAGTGTGGGCGGAGATATCTCCACCCACAGTACAGTTTTCCTCATTTCTGGGTGCTAGAACGATGACAGCGTTCAAGTGTCCGGCGTCTTGCTGCACACTCTGGGAACAAGGAGCATTAAGGAGTCATTCTGCTGTCTCAATGCCCCTGTGGGACAGCTAGCAAGTATGCTCTGCATCTCAAAAATCATGTGCAAGGAGGAGACAAGCTGTCATGCAGCTCCTGCAGCTGTGACACTGTGGATGGACCCCCCCGACCCCCCCGACCCCCCCTAATCTACGCCCCCACCTCTGATATCCCAATGAGATCTGAACATAAGCAGCATGTTCAACTCAGCAATCCATTAACCATCTTGCTATCTGTGTGAGACCTCCTAAAACCAGGTTTCTCCTTCTATTTTTCCTCCTCTATAGCACACCTTCCTCCTGGGATTTGTAGTCCCACCAAGTCTGTTTTAGTGTAAAGTCTACAGGTGGGGACTACATCCCCTGAAAATCCCCACAGCTCACAACAGTCCTATGCAGCTCCCAGCTGAGATTTCTTTGTTCTTTCTGTAGCCAATCACAGTGTCTCTCCTGCTGTCTCGGGTGGTGGGTAGGCTGTTAGGTAGCCATGGCTCAAATCAGCGTTTCACAAACTTGTGACCCCCCTTCCCCTCTTGGCATAACAGCTCCGCACAACTCATTTGCAGCCAGGGAGAGGGGAAATGACAGCTGCAATGTACAGTATGGGCATCTGTGAGCGATCACAGCTCAGTCCCTGTGTCTGCGGTCCCTGGAGCATAGCAGACTGAGTTAAGTTGACATTCCGCAACATCTCATAGTGTAGGTCAGTTTATATTCCAGTGCAGCGCCTATGTGCTGGTATGACTGCACTGCAGCGCATGTGCAGCACATCATCCGGCACTGACCAATGAAGACTGGAAGAAGCCTGGTAGGAGATGCTGGTGAGGGATGGTGAACGGTTGAGGAAGATTTAAGTATCGTGGAGTTTCGCTCCTTTTAAAATGCAAGCAAAATGTACCTGAAAGCAAACTGTATTTTCCCATCACCCCAAGCCCATAGTCAATCAACACAGGCACTGTATTGTTCAGTCTAGTATCTTCATGTTCAACAAAATATATTACTCTGAAAAACATAATAGAATAAAACACCTTTGAAACACCTTTGTCTACACCCTGGATAATGCAGGGCCTTGAGATGTGAGCATGGAGATACAACGTCTACTGTCGTAGTGCAGGTGGACCAGGGTGGTGTAACAATTCTTGTAACCTCAATTACTTAAATGACTTTTTTCCTTCTTCAGGAAAGAGCAAATATCATCCTTTTTTTTTTTTTGCAAGAATACCCCATTTATTTTCTAATTCATCTCATTTCTGCAACAGCTGTGCGAAGGGGCTGCTATTTTAGTCTTACTTGCGAGCAGTGGCTTTTCTTCCTTTGGCTTTTCTTCCTGCTCTGATAAATAACAAACCACAGCTGGTGCAGCTATTTTTTTTCCGTAGCTCTGTTCATTTGCAGACTTTCGTTCAATAGGTAGAACAATGGCAGAGCTGTGAGACTCTCATTAAACCAAGCAAGAATAAATGAATTTGAGGAAGTAACTAGAAAGCTATCTCTTAGCTATAATGACAATAAAATAAAGTTTTTTAAACTATTATTATTTTATACGGACATTATGTTATTATTTTATACGGACATTATACTTATACACACACATTTAGAAACTGACATATTGGCTTTTGTTTTGTCCATTTCTAGCTCAAGGTTGTAGTAAGTCAGATTGTATGCAGACTTCAGGGTCTGAACTTTGTGTTAGCGATCATCTACAGGGAATCTGCATCATGGAAAATCCAGTTCAGCATAAGGAAACACAGACCTTGTCAGTGCATAAGGTAGAACTGGCTATTATGCTGCTTTCCAAACTGCCAGCAGTTCACATTTTTTTTCTCATTTTGAATTCACATTGCGGTGTTGAGGCCTATTTTCAATGTAAAAAGTGCGATGTTATATCCAAAGTAATGTCTTGTTTTAGTTTGTGCGGCTAATGATGTATGAAATCGGTGAGGATCAGTAATCACCTGTGACAATCGAGTCTTGGAAACAGCCTCAGAGGCAGTCTTGAGGAGAGTCATGGAGAAAAAGAACTATAGGGTTATTGTAGGAAACCATACTCTGTAATGCCAGAGTGCTGAATTATAACTTCAATGTATTCAGAATTACCTATTCATTCACTGTCCATTTGCCTTAGAATATTCTATGTTTATATGTCAGATCTGCTATGCTATCCACCAGGTCGGTGCAGGGCTGCAGTGATGGTTGTCCTTCTCAAACTTTGTCTTATCTCCACACAGGATCTCTGGCGCTCAAAGTGACCATTGGGTTCTTGGTCGCCTCTCTTACTAAGGCCCTTCTACCCCGACTGCTCAGTTTGGCCAGGTGACCAGCTCTTGGAAGAGTCCTTGTTGTGCCAAACTTTTTCCATTTGAGAATTATGGAGACCCCTGAGCTCTTGGGAACCTTCAGTGCAGCAGAAATGTTTCTAAAGCCTTCCCCATATCTGTGTTTTGCCATAATCATTTCTCTAAGCTCAGCAGGCTGTTCTTTTGACCTCATGCCTTTTGCTCTGATACCGTATGTGTCAGCTGTGAGGCCTTTTATAGAAAGGTGTGTGCCTTTCCAAATCATGTCCAATCAATTGAATTTACCACAAGTGGACTCCAATCAAGGTGTAGAAACATCTCAGCAACGATCAAGAGAAATAGGAAGCACATGAGCTAAATTTCTTGTGTTGTTGCAAAGGGTCTGAATACTTATGCTAATGTAATATTTCAGTTTTTCCTTTTTTCATACATTTCTAAGATTCTGTTTTCACTTTTGTCATTATGGGATAACGAGTGTAGATTAATGAAAAATATGAATTTAATCAACTGTAGTATCTGAATGCTTTATGAATGCACTGTACGTCTGTTAATAAGTAGTCTTTTAGGGTCCATTCACACTATGCATTGTTTTAAAGGAGAAGTATGACCAAAGCCAGAGGAATGGTACCCCATGCCTCTCCTATACTACATAACTGGGGGGGTGGTTCTGTAGTTCTTAGAGATTGCTGAATACAATGTACAGCCATGGCCAAAAGTTTTGAGAATGACACAAATATTAATTTTCACAAAGTCTGCTGCTTCAGTGTTTTTAGATTTTTTCTGTTAGATGTCATTATGGTATACTGAAGTATAGTTCCAAGCATTTCATAAGTGTCAAAGGCTTTTATTGACAATTACAGTACCTTAGGTTTATGCAAAGAGTCAATATTTTCAGTGTTGACCCTTCTTTTTCAAGTCCTCTGCAATTTACCTCCACTCTGCAGCTGATCAACTCCACGACCGCATCCTCCCCCTGTCCTGCCCCGACTTGGCTTTGACCGCCTACAACAATGCGCTCTCAACAGCCCTTGACTCACTAGCGCCTTTAACCACACGCAACATCAGACCCCGACCGCTCCAGCCCTAGCAGACTGATCACACCAAAACCCTCAAACGACACAGTCGTGCCCTGGAGCAACTATGGTGCAAAACCAAATCCCAACAAGCATCTCACACACCCTCTCAACCCGTCCCCTCTCACACAGCTACCCCCTTATCCCCCCTCCCCCTCGACATAACCCGCAGGGACTTTGTCGCTGCTCAAACTCTCTCCAACCCCCTTCACCCTCACTCAGCTACCCCCTCATCACCCCTCTCCCACGGCCCCACCACTGCTCTGACCTCCTCTTCCACCCCACCCTACATTCCTCATACTGAAGCTCCCCCCACACTCTGCACCTTTGACCTTACTACCATTGAGGAAGTCTCCAAGATCCTCTCTGATGCCCACCTCACCACCTGCCCCCTCGACCCTATCCCCTCACAACTCCTACGACCTTCCTCCTCCTCCATCCTACGCTCCCTCAGCCACATCTTCAATCTCTCCCTCTCCTCAGGCACTTTCCCCTCCCCTCTGAAACATGCACACATCACCCCCATACTTAAAAAGCCCTCCCTGGACCCCAATGACCCGAACAACCTCAGACCCATCTCCCTACTCCCATTTACATCTAAACTCCTCGAGCGCCTAGTCTACACCCGCCTATGCTCTCACCTCAACGACAACAACCTCCTCGATCCCCTACAGTCCGGCTTCTGTCCCCTACACTCCACCGAAACTGCCTTACTCAAACTCTCCAACGACCTGCTAACCGCCAAAGCTAATGGCCACTATTCAGTACTCCTACTCCTTGACCTCTCTGCGGCCTTCGACACAGTCGACCACCCCCTCCTCCTCAAAAAACTACACTCCCTCGGCCTCAGAGATTCTGCTCTCTCCTGGCTCTCATCCTACCTGTCACAACGCTCCTTCAGCGTTACCTATAATGCTACCACCTCCCCCTCACTCCCCCTCTCTGTTGGGGTCCCTCAAGGCTCTATCATCGGGCCCCTTCTCTTCTCCATCTATACCTCCTCCCTTGGCCAACTCATACACTCTCACGGCTTCAACTACCACCTCTATGCCGACGACACACAAATCTATCTCTCAACCCCCCACCTCACCCCCTTGGTCTCAGCCCGAATCACACACCTACTGAGTGACATATCAGACTGGATGTCGCTCCACTTCCTTAAACTGAACCTCTCCAAAACCGAGTTTCTTGTCTTCCCCCCAGCCCGGACACCACCCCCCATTGATTTCTCCGTCACATCCAACAACGCTACCATCAAACCCGCCCTGCAGGCCAGAGTACTTGGTGTCATTCTGGACTCCAACCTATCCTTTCAACCCCAAGTCCAATCTTTAACAAACTCGTGCAGACTCCACCTCTGCAACATCGCCAAAATCCGCACGTTCCTAACCCCAGAAACCACTAAACAGCTCATCCACTCTCTCATCATATCACGGCTCGACTACTGCAACTCCCTCCTCACTGGCCTGCCTCGCCGCTGGCTATCCTCGCTTCAGTCGATCCTGAATACGGCTGCCAGACTCATTCACCTTTCCAACCGCTCTGTCTCCGCCACCCCCCTCTGCCAATCCCTCCACTGGCTTCCGATTGCGCAATGGATCAAATTCAAAATCCTAACGTTGACGTACAAAGCTGTCCACCATACTGCCCCGAACTACATCACTGACCTAATATCCAAGTACCGCCCAGCACGCACACTCCGCTCCTCACAAGACCTCCTTCTCTCTAGTTCCCTGGTCTCCTGCTCCCATGCCCGCCTCCAGGACTTCTCCAGGGTGTCACCCATCCTCTGGAACTCCCTGCCCCAACCCATCAGATTATCACCTACTCTCCTCTCCTTTAGGCGCACCCTGAAAACCCATCTCTTCAGGGAAGCCTACCCCACCCCCTGCTAACTTGCCGACCTCCTCCACTCTCCTACCACTCCATCCCCCACAGCTATCTCCTCCTGTGCCACCACCCCCTCCCTCCTAGATTGTAAGCTTGAAAGAGCAGGGCCCTCAATCCCCTCATGTTTTGCATTGTATTGGTATTGTTCTGTCACATGTTCTGTCCCCCTTTGTAATGTACAGCGCTGAGCGAAATATTGGCGCTTTATAAATACTGTATAATAATAATAATAATTTACCCTGGCATTCTGTCAATCAACTTCTGGGCCAATTCTTGCATAATCAATGCTTGCAGTTTGTCAGAATTTGTGGGTTTTTTTTGTTCACCCGCCTCTTGAGGATTGACCACATGTTCTCAATGGGAGTAAGGTCTGGGGAGTTTCCTGGCCATGGACCCAAAATTTTGATGTTTTGTTCCCGAAGCCGCTTACCTATCACTTTTGTCTTATGGCAAGGTGCTCCATCATGCTGGAAAAGGCATTGTTCATCACCAAATCCTCCAAACGTTGCTCTTAGAAGATGTTTTTGTACCATTCTTTATTCATGGCTGTCTTCTTAGGAAAAATTGTGAGTGTTCCCTCTTCCTTGGCTATGAAGCAACCCCACACATGAATGGTCTCAGGATGCTGTTACTGTTGGCATGACACAGGACTGATGGTAGCGCTCACCTTTTCTTCTCCGGATAAGGTTTTTTCCCGAATACCCCAAAAAATTGGAAAGGGGATTCATCAGAGAAAATTACTTTACCACAGTGCTCAGCAGTCCAATTCCTGTACCTTTTGCAGAATATCAGTATGTCCCTGATGTTTTTTCTGGAGAGAAGTTGCTTCTTTGCTGCCCTTCTTGACACCAGGCCATTCTTCAAAAATCTTTGCCTCACTGTGCATACAGATGCATTCACACCTGCCTGCTGCCATTCTTGAGCAAGCTCTGCACTGGTGGTGCCCCGATCCAGTAGCTGAATCAACTTTAGGGGATGGTCCTGTCACTTGCTGAACTTTCTTGGGTGCCCTGAAGCCTCCTTCACAACAATTGAGCCTCTCTCCTTAAAATTCTTGACGATCCGATAAATGGTTGATTTAGTTGCAATCCTAGTAACAGCAATATCCTTGCCTGTGAATCCCTTTTTATGCAAAGCAATGATGACTGTACGTGTTTCCTTGCAGGTAAATCATTTGTGTCATTCTCAAACCTTTTGGTCAGGGCTATAGTTGGTAACAGTCAGCACACCCAGAGAACATAGCTCATATGTTTTCTGGCAAGATCAATAACTATTTTGAGAACTTATCAAACTGATATAAACACTTTAAATGTTATGTTTAACCACTTGCCCTCCTGAGGATTTACCCACCTTCCTGACCAGGCCATTTTTTGCACTAAGGCTCTGCATTATTTTAACTAACAATTGAACGGTCGTCCAATGCTGCACCCAAATTAAATTTACGTCCTTTTTTTCCCACAAATTGAGCTTTCTTTCGTTGGTATTTGATCACCTGTGCATTTTTTATTTTTTGCGCTATATAAAAAAAATTAACAAATTTGAGAAAAAAACAATATTTTTAAAAATTTCAAATATTTGAAAACTCTAATTTTGCCATAAAGCTTAGCCAAAATATATTCTGCTACATTTGCTACAAAAAATCCCAATACGTGTAAATTAATTGGTTTACATGAAATGTATAGTGTTTACAAATGGCATTTGTAAAATAATTTTTTCTTTCTTTAATTTTTACTAGTAATGGCGGAAATCAGCGAGACTGCGGCGGGCATTCTGACACTGAGGGGAACTGACTTGGTATCACTGACATCCTCAGTAACACCAATACAGTGATCATTGCTAAAAAATAAGCACTGACACTGTACTAAGGGCACTGGGCAGGAAGGGGTTAAAATGAGGGGCAGTCAAAAGGTTAGCTGTGTGTTGTGTGCTGTTTTACTTGTGTATGTGTATGTGCTTTACACTGTAATCACACTGCTTTCGATGGCTGTGCTGTGCACAGCCATCCCAAGCAGTGTGCATGAGCTGACAGGGAGGAGTAATCACTGACCAGGACCTGGTGATTGACAGCCATGGCCATGAATGATGGCAAGGGTAGGGTGAGCGAGCGCCTCCTCGTGCATGCCCCCCTACCAGAAATGTAAAATCATATATATACATGATTTTGTGCACCTGTGCTGCTCTGTAGCAGTATATCTGCTATAGGGTGGTTGGGAAGCGGTTAACAGACCAAAGGGACCAAATACTAGATTTTAGATAGTGTATAGATAGTCTTTAGATACGCTTTAAGACAACATATGGGTGATGGAGAGAAGAAATTCCCCAAACAAGTATACAGTATATGATAACAAAAAAAATAATCTAAGCAAGTTTCTGCAATAAAGAAATAAAGTTAGCTAAATCAGGATTCACACATTTTAAACTCTTTGGAGGTTAAGCAGAGCTTAGTTTTTCTGCAGGTGGAAATGAAAAATATCAGGATGTAACTTCACCAGGCAGAGCTCTTCAAAGACAACTTGTTATTCCTGTAAAGATGTTTCACTCAAGACCATTAAACTTGAGGCTGAACAGAAGGTCACTGACTGTGAAATGCTTTGTCTATGGAGAAGAAAAGAACATTTTATTCAGGTTTTTATAATGTTATAAAACAGCTGATCACAATGTAAAAAAAGAGAGTGTTTTATTTTATATGTACGTAGTTAGTGGTGAAGTAGGATCATGGAAACCGACAAAGTTTATATATGTCAGGTTGAAGTCTAGCAGGAACAGAATGAGAGGAAGAGAACATCTGACCTTATGCAGATGCAATGGTAAAGAATCCATTTTATACTGAACATTCTCTTTGTGAGTATGCTGGATTGTACAAGATCCAGAATAACCAGTGCTCTTGTTTTACAAAATTGTATATACACAGCGCTATCACTTACATAAACATCAACAATATTTGTGACAATATGTGACAAAATAAATATGCAATCCTAATGCCTATAATAAAGTTTTCCATATTTTGGTAAAAATATATGCATGCAAATCCATTTCTTCTTTACATCAATCAGGTAATGAAAAATATGTTGCA
Organism: Staurois parvus; assembly: GCF_062004578.1. NCBI lineage: Eukaryota > Metazoa > Chordata > Amphibia > Anura > Ranidae > Staurois > Staurois parvus. The sequence goes on along the minus strand of NW_028317914.1, from coordinate 2,274,525 downwards.
GTCTTTGTTTCCAAATATAAAGTCCCAAAAAAAGTGTCAAGCGTGATATAAAGTGCTCTGTGCTTATATACAGATCCACCACTTCCTTTTAGCACCAATAAAGTGATTCTGCACTCCCCCGAGGTGTGCCCATACTTATTAGAACAGATGGACTCTTCTTGTTCTTGAAGGTGCCCACAGGAAGGGTGAAATGCATTAGTTCTGGTTACTTGACATCCAGCATGTGGAACGCATGCCAACACTGCGCTTTTGGGTCCTGGGTAATCGCTATCTTTCATCCTGTATGTTTTTACATATGATGTGAGTGCATTTTTTACATTGGCGTTCTTAATAAAATTGTATACTACACTGTGATGGGATCCTCCCTCCTTTATTCGCTTGCTTCCCTAGCCACTAGCAGCTTATCGGAGGAAAAGAGAGGTGTATTGAAGTTGGAGGAAGACAAGAGCGGAGGAGATTTACAAGAGAAATATCCATTTATGAGCCCAGTTGCAACTTTGAACTTTAGCCTAGGTTCACTTTTCCAATTATTTTTTTAGCTTCATGTCGCTGTAAGACAGCAACCATATTAGTGATGCAATAATACAATGCGTTAATCACCAATAAACAGGTAGTAAGTCAGTTTTAAAGTGAATTTGTTGTGAGGCTATGTGCATTTAGGTATTTGTATATTTTAACAAACAGTACATAAACTTTAAAACTTTTCCATACAAACCTTTGTAGCTGCAGGTACTGTGAAGCAAGTTGTATACAAAAAGCATAAAAATATGTAGTACAATACAATGCAGTACAAAAATACACAAATAAATACAAAACCTATTTAAACTAATATACACACACACACACACACATGTGTTGGACAAAAATATAAAACACTGCATGATTTACAGGTGTGAAAGTGATGACATGAAAGCGTAAGCTATATAACATTCTTTAGCTTCTGGTCTGTGATGGGAAACCTAGTTAACAGGTGAGAAGCCTCGCTTATGTCATTCACTACATGTACTGCTAGTAATACAGAGTCATGACAGAGCTTACTGAGTTTCAAATAAAGCCCATTTAGCTGGTGCGTCTGTGAATTAGGTTGCCAATTCATTAGTTGTGTCATGAGGTACAACATCAAAGGCAGGGGCAGACTAACCATTTAGCCACTCGGGCACTGCCCAAGGGCCCAGGGTCAGTAGCGGGCCCCATGAGATGCCCCTGGTACCTTTTCATTTTTTTGGGTGTGGTTTGAGTGTGGGTGAGGACACAGGGGCCCCATGATTTCCTATTCCCCGGGGGCCCCATGAGTTGTCAGTCCGCCCCTGATCAAAGGTTATGATGGCATATATAGTTTCCAGAAAAATTGAATCTGTAATCTGATAAGCATAAGCATGGTCAACATGGTCAATTGACAAAAAGAGACAAAAGGACATTGCGCAGGATTGTGACCTGGCAAAAGAAAACAACTGCTGCAGAAGTGACTGCAGAGCTCAATCTCAGTCTTCCAAAGCCTGTGTCCACAAAAACTGTGTGGAGGGCACTTAAGCAAAACATTAATGGGCAAGCTGCAATTGTCAAACCAATAGTGACTGATATTAATGCTCAGAAGAGGAGAAAGTGGTGCAACACCCATAAATTGTGGAGTATTGATCAATGGAAGACTGTAATATGGTCCAATAAATCGAGCCTCACACTGTTCCCAACCACCGTATATGTGGTGAACACTGTCCCATGCTTTACGACCAGTACTGTCTTGTACCAACGGTAAAGGATGGTGGCGGCTCAATCATCATTTGGGCAGCCATATCTTGGTATTTTTCAGGCCTCATCATCACCTTGAGAGGTAGAGTCATTGTCAACAACTATATACAAACTTTGGTCAAGCATGTGCCCACCATGGTGCAGACAGAAGACAGCGTCATTTACCAAGAGGATGATGCTCTAATTCACACAGCTGGTGTTGTCAAATCGTGGTCTGACAACGATGCAGGCAAAGTCTTGCACCTTCCCTGGGCAAAGCAGTTCCTGGACCTCAATTTCATAGAGTTATTATGGTCAGTTTTGGAGAACAAGGTTCAGGCTCATTTTCGTTCTCTGGCATCTCTGTGAGAACTGGAACAATTTTATGTTACAGTATGCAGTACAAGCTATATATATATATACAGTCATGGCCGAAATTGTTGGCACCCTTGATATTTCTCCAGGAAATCATGTATTTCTCACGAAACGTATTGCATTAACACATGTTTTGCTATACACATGTTTATTCCCTTTGTGTGTATTGGGACAAAACAAAAAAAGGGAGGAAAGAAAGCAAATTCGACATAATGTCACACAAACCTCCAAAAATGGGCTGGACAAAAGTATTGGCACCCTTTCACAACTGCGGATAAATAAGAATGTTACAAGCATGTGATGCTCCTGTAAACTCACCTGGGGCAAGTAACAGGTGTGGGCAATATAGAAATCACACCTGAAAGCAGATAAAAAGGAGAGACGTTCACTTAACCTTTGCATTGTGTGTCTGTCTGTGCCACACTAAGCATGGACAACAGAAAGAGGAGACGAGAACTGTCTGAGGACCTGAGAACCAAAATTGTGGCAAAATATCAACAATCTCAAGGTTACAAGTCCATCTCCAGAGAACTAGATTTGCCTTTGTCCACAGTGCGCAACATTATCAAGAAGTTTGCAACCCATGGCACTGTAGCTAATCTCCCTGGTCGTGGACGGATGAGGAAAATTGATGAAAGATTGCAACGCAGAATAGTCCGGATGGTGGATAAGCAGCCCCAAACATGTTCCAAAGACATTCAAGCTGTCCTGCAGGCTCAGGGAGCATCAGTGTCAGCGCGAACTATCCGTCGACATTTAAATGAAATGAAACGCTATGGCAGGAGACCCAGGAGGACCCCACTGCTGACACAGAGACATAAAAAAGCAAGACTACAGTTTGCCAAAATGTACTTGAGTAAGCCAAAAGCCTTCTGGGAAAACGTCTTGTGGACAGATGAGACCAAGATAGAGCTTTTCGGTAAAGCACATCATTCTACTGTTTACCGAAAACGGAATGAGGCCTACAAAGAACAAAACACAGTACCTACGGTAAAATATGGTGGAGGTTCAATGATGTTTTGGGGTTGTTTTGCTGCCTCTGGCACTGGGTGCCTTGACTGTGTGCAAGGCATCATGAAATCTGAGGATTACCAAAGGATTTTGGGTCGCACTGTAGGGCCCAGTGTCAGAAAGCTGGGTTTGCGTCCAAGATCCTGGGTCTTCCAGCAGGACAATGACCCCAAACATACGTCAAAAAGCACTCAGAAATGGATGGCAAAGAAGCGCTGGAGAGTTCTGAAGTGGCCAGCAATGAGCCCAGATCTAAATCCCATTGAACACCTGTGGAGAGATCTTAAAATTGCTGTTGGGAAAAGGTGTCCTTCCAATAAGAGAGACCTGGAGCTGTTTGCAAAGGAAGAGTGGTCCAAAATTCCGGGTGAGAGGTGTCAGAAGCTTATTGATGGTTATAGGAAGCGACTGATTTCAGTTATGTTTTCCAAAGGGTGTGCAACCAAATATTAAGTTAAGGGTGCCAATACTTTTGTCCAGCCCATTTTTGGGGTTTTGTGTGACATTATGTCATATTTGCTTTTCTGCCTCTGTTTTATATTTGTTCCAATACATACAAAGGGAATAAACATGTGTATAGCAAAACATGTGTTAATGCAATACCTTTTTTGTGTGAAATACTTGATTTTCAGGAAAAATATCAAGGGTGCCAACAATTTCGGCCATGACTGTATATATATATGTATATATATATATATTTAAATTGGTACACAGCTGAGTGCCACTTGTGTAGTATGCACTGTATATTAATGCAGAGATGAGGCAAAGGTTCTGCGCTGGAAGGAAGAGTATCTAATTGGCTACTATACATCTATATTTAAAGAAGAACATCTTAGTGGAAATAATCCTATCAATGTATATTAAGGTTTTAAGCAACTCATATCAGTGTTTTGTTTGTAAAGAAACTAAATCTGTGTGTAAATATTGTATTATGCATTGTATTGTATATTATGTACTATAGATTATTGCATTTTCATATGTAATGAATGATATTGTACATATTGGGAATTATACATATATATTGTGACAGTACGAGACTCTGTCACGGTGAAATTTGTCATCAAAAGGACACGGGGTTTGCGCTTTTGCCGAGTGCAGGACTAGGGAGCATATGTTCTGAATGGAGAAAACTGCATTTGCAGCTTTCTCCAGGTTTTGTTAATCCTGGATGGGGCTTCCTAGTTTGGAGATTCCATAGTGCCTTGGGTAGGACAGAATCTCCAGCTCAGTGTCCGGATGTTGTGGACGAACAGCATGGAGTGTGCCCAGGTGCACACAGCCCTTATAAGCCCCTGGTCACATCAAAGCCGATTTTGAAATCGTGAGACTTACAGTGACGTTGCACGATTTCAAAATTGGGTGACCTGCCGAATTCAGTTGCGATTTGCAAGACATCTGACACAGATTTCCCCGCTGAACACACTCCCACTTTGTTGGGACCAGTCCCATGAACTACACCAGTCTGTAGCAGACGTTAAACCTTTCACTTGAGTGCTCTGTCTGTTACCTGTGGCCCAGACTGATTTCCCCATGCGGTCACAGGGCATCACTGCAGCCCTTCTTGACACTCTGGCACCCTCTGCAATCAAAATGGGCTCCCGGTTTCTAGGGGTAACTTAAGCTCTGGACTCCTTAGGAACACGTTGGCATTTCTCCACTACTATGGGATACAGCTCTCTGTCACATGCTTTTCGCTGTCTACTCCGGATTGTTTGAATCCCTCTCTCTGGGATGCCACTGGTCACATTCTTTGGCAGGTAAGCTACAGGATTCATCAACCTTCCATCCATCTTGGTTACTCCGCAGACCTTCCTGTGATAAAAATCACTGGGCAACCACATGTCCCAATTCGCTTCAACGCATGCAATGCAAAGGACTCCTTGCCTCACACTGTGGCACTCCTGGATTCATGTTGCCAGGGACACTGTCCTTCACTTCCCCTGGGAAGATCAGTTTGGACCAGCCCATAGCTAGTTCACACACATTTGAATTTTCTGGCTTGGCTGGGGCATGTGGTATATAACCCTCTAACCATAGTAACCTTTCCCTTGCTTCAGCAAGGATTGCATTCTTTTTATGCTTTGACCACCCCATCCTTTCAGTCACACACACAGCAGTTTATTACACAATTCACAGCAGAAAATGTTTTTTTACTTCTTTTGCAGGCACACCACCTGCACGCAATGCCTATTGCCTGGTTGCACTTACACAGACAAACAATTCCTGACGTTCAAACTCACTGTGGAGCAAGGACCTGGATTCCATCACCTTCTGCCTGCATCCGGCAACCACTTGTAATATTTTAGGATGGTTAGCTAAGTGGTAGATGCATTTGCAAGTGAGTTCATACCAGTCAGGAACTATTTTTCAGGGCTTGGTAGCCCACTTTTATTAAAAGGCAAAAAAGGAAAGTCCAAAACACAATGTTTCCCACGCAGGGGATCTTCTCCAGCAAAATGTATACAATGCAAATGAAAATACTAGCCCACCTGGCTACTCTTCAGCAGCACTATAGTTACTGGTCCTTCTGACCACCAGCTCTTTCGGGCACATGGCATAGAGCCACACGCGACTCCTCTGGCCAAGTCCTCAGGTCTTTAACTCAGATGCACACAGCTCCTCAGGCCATTAACTGTCTCTTGCAGACCTTCATACTCCGGCTGCCACCTGCAGCCTCTCTGACTTCTGTAGGAGACCTCCTGTCTCTCTTGGGTGAAGCCCGAGGTATTCTTAAACCTTCATTACAACCCGGTAACAACAGGTGTGACTTAGCATGTGATTTACATGCCATGCGACTTGCAAATCGGATGCCAAGTCAGACCCTATTGTCAGCTATTAGAGTGGTCATATCGGTGCAGTTCCAACTTGGTTGAAGCCGCACCGATTTCTAAAGTAGAAACTACACTACATGTAAAAAAGGACTTGCTGCAGTGTGCTACCCAGAGCAGTGGGGAGATGCAGGTGAAAACCCAGCCTGCAGCAAGGTCAAGGACTTAAAAGGACATATGGACTCTATGTGCCTGGTGTAGTCCAGTAGAGTACTGGGAATATTACTAGGGGTGACCAAAACAGTCTGTGTGCCAGGTTTCTTAGTGACAGGTGCTGCAGAGTTGCCCAAGGAAACCTCCCAGAAGCCTGCAGTCGGAGCAGAGGGTTTCCATGGTCAGCTATGGAGCTTCCCAAGTGCTGTGTAAAAGGCAGAGACCACCGCAAGATCTGCTATGTCTAATGATGATGTTGAAATATGTACTGATGTTGGTGATGTGTTCATTAACAGTGATGAAAGGGAGATATCTCCCTTAACAACCAGAGGCAGAGCCACAGGGTTGTCCATGGAAATCTCCAGGGGTCTCCATGTGTTGGAACCAGAGACTGACCAGGATAGCACTGATACTGCCCTGCTGGAACAGAAGGAGTATGCCCCATGCTGAAAGAATGCGTGGGAGCAGTCCATTCACCCTATGTGTAACCCGGTTGGTAAGGGGTTAAGTCAGCATGTCAAAGCTGAAAGTATAAAACTGTGTGTAGCAGTAGTGCCACCAGAGCAAGCAGACCAAAATGGTGTATTGCAACCTCCCTCAAATGAATCATTGTCTCAGTGTGATATGATTAAAAACATGTTATCAGAATATGATGTACGTAGAACTCACAAAGGTTCTGTTTGTACTGCAGAGTCCCAGATGCCTCCTAGAGCAGGTGATGAGGTGCTGCGGCACACCCATGATGAAAGCACAATGGATTGGGACAGTTGGACCAAACAATTCATAGCCATGCTAGACAAGGCTATGCTATGCAACAAGGGTGTGTACACAACTGTGTTGCCTGACAGAGGGATCGCAGAGCGCCCGGTGGCCCCAGCTAAGGTTGTTTCCCTCGAATCAGAAGGACCGGATAAGGACGCATGCATGGCAGATGTGTTGTCCACAGCACAGCAGCTGAATAATGTCAAGTGTCAAGATGACCAGGCAACTAATATTGATTTGCAGAGGCTCATTGTTGAGTTAGAGGGGACGAGTAAGAGACATGCATACATTTAGATGTGGAATGTATAGAGATAACAGAATCTTTATTAGACCAGCTAGAGTTGGTAGAAAAGCAATTGCTGTACACTTGGGTATCTCCACCTCACTTGGACAATGTGGTACTATGGTGGAGCCAGGTAGTACAGGCTGTGCTGGGTACCTTTGATCAAGAGTGGAAATGGTTGATACAATGCCTATTGCCTGTGTGGAAAGTGAACTCTCAGTTCTTTATGGGGTGCTTCCTGTTACTGGTTTGGATGGAAGGCACTCAGAGGAATTGTTAGATATATTTCGGAGGTCTCTCTGCCTGTTGTGGTGAGAGATACTTCTGCTAGTGCGGTCTGAGGTGTGGCTGAGCAAAGGTTAATAAATAGCGCAGATACTGCCTTACCTGTTAGACCTCATAAGAAGGAAGGACTTGATATGGACCCAGCAAAAGCAGATATTCTGTCTGTCACCTGCAAAGAGGTACTAGTTGATGTACCCGGAGGCACTCTGAAATACAATACTGTTGACATCAGAAATTGGGACATTAAAAAGTGTGATTTGTCAGGATTGGTGTTACTAAAAATGGTTTTAGTGATTGTGGTAGTATACATAATAAACCAGTGGGGAAATAAGGTATTAAGCAATGCTTTATGTGTTGATCAGTGTCAGTTGTTGGGCCAACTGCCCACAGAGCTGTGGACAACAGGCGAAGTGAAGCCTTGCAAAGGTTCTGCAGGGGATATTTGCTGACCTGTGTGCAGCCCCTCTTTGGACTTGGCCCTAGCAAACACTGAGAGAGAAAGAACTGACAGTGTTGGTAATTGTGGAAAAAGTTATTTATTACTGAAGGCTGATGATATGGAGATGAATAATTCATTAGTAAATGAGCATGATAAACAGTAGTTGATCACTGGTAATTTTGTTGTCAAGGGTAACCACAAAAAGGTTGTTGGACCTAAAAGACTAAGTGTGTTGGTTCAAACTGGTGCAAATGAGGTAAAAAGTAATACTTCATTAGGCAAAGGCAGATCCCAACACCTTCACAGGGACAGGGAGTTGGGGAGAGATGTTAGAAAAGGCAGAGGACCTTGCAAAAAGACTGTTAAGCCCAGGAACCCCACGGCATGGCTGAGGATAGTAAAAAGTGTGGAGATTCAGGATAGGGTGTGCCTGGATATGCACCCGGAAAAAAGATTGGGCCAATGTGGCTGACAGCTGGTGCAGAGGTGCCCCAATAAAGAATTTGGGCTGCTGTGTTCCGCCCCCTACTGGGTCAAAACAAGGGGGGGATATGTGACAGGACGAGACTCTGCCATGATGAAATTGGTCATCAAAAGGTCACGGGTTTGCACTTTTGCCGAGGGCAGGACTAGGGAGCATATGTTCTGAATGGAGAAAATTGCATTTTCAGCTTTCTCCCAGTTTGGTAATCCTGGATGGGGCTCCCTAGTTTACAGATTCCATAGTGCCTTGGGTGGGACAGAATCTCCAACCCAGTGTCCGAGTTTTGTGGAGGAGCAGCAGGGTGTGTGCCTAGGTGCACACAGCCCTTATAATGGAGGTTTAGGAATACCTCAGGGCTCCACCCAAGGGAAACAGGAGGTCTCCTACAGAAGTCAGAGGGGCTGCAGGTGGCAGCCGGAGTATGAAGGTCTGCAAGAGACGGTTAACGGCCTGAGGAGCTGTGTGCATCTGAGTTAATGGCCTGAGGACTTGGCCAAAGGAGTCGTGTGTGGCTCTAAGCTGTGTGCCCAAAACAGCTGGTGGTCAGAAGGACCAGTAACTATAGCAGCAGTGCTGCTAAAGAGTAGCCAGGTGGACTAGTACTGTCATTTGCATTGTGTATATTTTGCTGGCGAAAAACCCCTGCATGGGAAACATTGTGTTTTAGACTGTCCGTTTTTTTTCCTTTTAATAAAAGTGGGCTACCAAGCCCTGAAAAATAGTTCCTGGCTGGCATGAACTCACTTGCAAATGCATCTACCACTGAGCTAAACATCCCCAAATATTACTATATATATATACAGTATATATATATAGTGCTAGACCCTGCCAATGTGTGAAAGTAGGCAAAATTGTTCATATTGATGCAGAGTGCAGAGCTCCGGAATAGTGTGTCTGGCAGGAGAAGACCAGGGTTTCAGTTTTTTCTGGCTTTTGTTATCCCAGGTCAGGGCCCAGAGTCCGGAGGCTTCAGAGTCTTGGGTTGGATGAAGCCTTCACTCCTGTGTCCAGGTCTTATTGGAAACCTGCAGGCTGTGTGAGTGTGCAGGAGTGCAAGCAAGGTTCTGGCCATAATGGAGCGCTCCATCCAGGAGACAGGTGGTTTAACCCAAAAGACAGGTGTGGTTCACCCGAAAGCCAGGAGGTCTCTGGCTAGGAGACAGAATGGCTTCAGATGGGTGCCAGGAGATCATGTATTGAGAAGTAAAGGCATGGGCTCATGCAGCAGAGTGCTGCAACTAAAGGCTGAGAACCCAGGGAGCCAGTGGAGCTGGGTGAGACAGTCTAAGGGACCAATCAACAGCAGAACACATGGTTAAGGCCTAAGCAGTGGTGCTGCTAAAGAGAGCCAGGTGGCTTGGCGTTTTTCCCTTACCTGTTTTTGATGGTGAAATTCCTCTGTACGGGCAACTGTTTTTCTGTTTATCTTTAATTTTGTGTCTCTGGTCACCCCCCTTACATCAGAGTTTGCAGAGTTCCTCCGTATATCAGAGTCCACAACGTTCCCCTTTAATGCAGAGTCTGCAGAGTTCCTCTTACATGAGAATCCACAGTGTTCCCCCGTTGCGTTAGCATCCTCCTTACATCAGAGTCCTCAGAGTTACCCTTTGCATCAGAGTCCGCAGAGTTCACCCTTACAGGGCAAGAGGGAACTCTGTGGTCCCTGATGTAAAGGGGAACAATACAGACTCTATTGTAAAGGGGAACTCTGAGGTAAGGGGGTCCTTGGTCATCAAAGCCCCCTTTACATCCTCGTACATCAGCATCCGCAAAGTGAATACACCGTGGGAAAGGGAGGGCCACTGATGTAAAAGGGGAGGGAGTATACTAATATAAGGTGTTCCCCCCCTTACCTTAGGGTTCCTACTCTCCCTTTACATCAGGGACCCCCTACAGACTCTGTTTGGCAGATGGAAAGGCAGGCTCTATGTGATGTGGAGCTGTCAGGCACTGACCTCAGTAACAGAAAATTGTCTGGTACAGGCCAGGGCAGTGAAGGCAGGATTCTCCTCTCCTCTTGCTCCCCCTCTTGCAGTCTATTTCAAGATGGTGGAAAAGCTGCCAAGTGCCATGATGTCATTGCGCAGTGTGCACCTGGACCTGCAGTCCGCCTCCCTGCCTGAGCCAAGTTGGCCGGAGATGTAGATGAAGAGATGTAAAATGAAGTGGCCTAGAGGGAGGAGAGGGGGGTAGGAGCATGATGCAGACTGCCAGTGCTTCGGGCTTAGTCAGAAATCGGCGGATATCAGAGCTGCAAACGTACAGTATTACCGTACACTGACGAATACAGATGGGAGCACAGCGCCTGTTTTTTTTTTTTTTACAAACACTCTCTATAATGGGCAGTCGGTAACTCTGCTCTAGGGGAGTTTAGACCCCCTTGACCCCCCCCCCACATCTATGTCACTGCTGTTAGCCCATTGCTGTGCATAGCCTGTTCCTTTGGGGTGGCTGAAGCATGAGCCTACATTAGGGTAAGGGCCTAGATCTACAGCTCCAATAGCCTATGTTAATGTGGCCCAGATAGCAGACAATCAGATTATTTTTTTCCATCATAGAAAGTGTTCTGTGAGGCTAACCTGTAGCATGCTTTTTGTGTGCCAAAATCTCAGTTGGTCCATGTTTGCTAAGAATCATGATGTACTGAGCTCCAGAGCATTACATAGAAAGGTTTGTTATAGTTGAATATAGCCATTTAAATGTACAAATGTACTATAATGCTTCAGAAACTTTTATTCCTAAGGACAGCTTTTGAAATGAATAAATCAATAGATCTATGTTCTAGCCAAAGGCTGTTGTTATTGAAGGATTGTGAGTGGAAAAGGTGAGGATGATAAGGATGATTACAGCTCCATACATACAGTACAACAAGGAGAGGTTATATCAGAATAAAGATTACTTAAGGACAGGAATAGTTACCAATATGATATTGTCTACATTCACTGAGCACATAAAATCTAGTTCTCATTGAATAAGTTGTTTGGGTCTGGTGGATTCTTGATACAATCATAATCACATTACCATTACACAGAGCAAGGGGTAACAACTCTGACAGATGTAAGGCTGTGCCCAGTTCTAGGAGAGCAGCTCAGGAGACAAAGATAACCAAATCATTCCTCTCCATTCTGACATACATGAGTAAAAGTTCATACCTCGTCTTTGTGGGATAGATCAGTAACTACATAGTTGGGATCCATGTCAATTCCCAACAGCATCAAACTAAAGGTTAAGGCAGACGCTATAAACTTTTATAGGTGCTGGACAGTGTGATCAACCAGCTATATGAGGTACCTATATATTATAAATATGTGTATTAAATGTACCTATATCTATATCTAACACACACAGACACGTAAATTACACTACATACATAATTTATGTACATCCCAGTACAGAAGCAGAAAAGCCCAAGTTGCAAATCTAATGAAAGTATTGCTTGGTACCCAGCCACAGGTCATTTGACATTTTGAAACTTACATCTTGAAACTTTGAGCCATACCAACTGGGCTGGTAGGGCTCAAATTGGCCCTAAAGTCAGAAACTGACTTACAGTAATATTCAACCCTTAGGCTTTAGTTTTTTTTTTAAGAAGAGGAGATCCACACTTGCAATAGATGATAATTGTTTTGCTTTGAAACGACTGCTATTTTCCTCCTTGACCGATCCGCAACTGCTGGCCTCTTTTGCCTGTTTGTGGGTTTCTTCTTAGCTTGCTAGCTGCTAAGGAGACATCTATGAGTGTGCCCTCCTGCACAGTGCTGAGTGTCCAATAAACCATGCTCCTGCAACCTCCCCCTAGCACTCTGACCAATGACAGCAGGAGCCTATCACTCTGCTGCTCTTAGTACCCCCCTCTTAAACCCAAAAGGTTAAAGGAGTGGAATAGAGTGTGGTGGATATGGTAGCAATTTACAAGGGACCTCTGGTAGGTGTTTAGGAACAGGGAAAAAAACACTTAGCATTTAGCACCAGTTTATAGTGAAGCTAGTACCAGACTATGAAAATTTAAGTACTTGTGTATTCCCAATAAACAGTCAATGAGCTTTGGGGCTCGTTCACACTTGGCTGTTTTACCAACGCTTGCCAAACACCCCTATAGCGTTTGGCAAGCGTTGGTCCGGCGTTTGCGGAGCGTTTTTTAATGCTCCGCAAACACTGCATGCGCAGTTTAGCAGCGTTTGCTAGGCGTTTGCCGAGCATTAAAAACGCCCACAAATGCCTATAATGCAGTTTGCATGGTGTTACCGCTCCGCAAACGCCTCGCAACCGCACCGCAAACGCCGGCCGGGCGTTTGTGGAGCGGCATATAGACTAGAATAGGAGGCTTCAACGCCTCCTGACTCGACCAGAGGCGTCCGTTTTGCTCCCGTTAGAACAGCACCATGTGCTGTAATGTGCAGAATTGGCAGAGGCATTTGGGAAGTGGTAAAAACGCTTCCCAAATGCCTCTCTGCCGCCCGCACACAACGCTAGTGTGAACGTAGCCTAAGAAGAAGCCTTCCCTGAACTCTGTAGCTGCAGGCCATGAGGAGTAATTAACCATTAAAATTTACATCAGAAGTAATGATATTTTTAAAGTTCTCTCAACAGATCCAATCTTCATGCACTCAGCAGTAGCTAAACAGGCTTCCAATCTGTACTGCAAAGCAAACGCTCTGAGAGGGGGAGCAGGATGAGATTAGCTGCTGTGAGAATGACTTAAACTGTAAACTTTGAGGATGAACTGCTCCAAAGTGCCTGCAGCTACAGTAAGTAGTAATGATATGTACAGTATGTCAGTACTTACCTAAATGTCAGTTTCCGGGCCACAGGTTTACTTTGGGATCAGCCATTACCTCTTGCTGCTCCCATAAAAAATAAACAGTAGAATTCTATTTGCTGGCTTCAGCCAGCCACCGCTACACTGCCATTTTTCCTAAAATCAATAAATGTGATCCCAAATACCTCTTCTGAGCAGAAAGGGGCTCAGCCACACTTTCAAGAGTGAAGTGAACCCAGGATTGTAGAAATAATTAATCGCAGAGAAACATACACAGTAAAATTCTGAAGCTTTTCATTCCACTTGACTGTGTACATTAGTAAATTTAGTATGTTTCTGCTGCTAAAAATGGCAGTTTGGGAGCATCTAACAGGCATTGGCTTGAAACTGGCGAACCTAAAACAGCAAGAGGCTAGTTAAAGGAGAAAAATGTCCAATTTTAATATGTATAATTCAGGAAAGAACAGTATTTCTGGGCAGAGAGTACTCTGACGCTCTGTATAGATTTTTCCAATGTTTTAAGGCAGTTTGGCTGTTTCGTCCCAATCTGGGACCTGTTTAGCTTTGTTAACCGCAGAGAGCTGCAATTATGAATTGCAGATCCTTTTGTTGCTTTACTCATTTAAGATCATAACAAAGATCATAACGCATTAAGCTACATAGAATAATTAAACGTTGGAAAGGATGCAGAGAATTTCTATACGAAGAGGACACAAGTGAACTCTCACAGTCAGTACGGTGGAGAATTCAGAACTGATATTGGACTGTCAGTGGCTGTGCTTATAGCTTTGGAGCCTCTAAGTCTGTGAACGAATCATAACTCACAGCAAACATTGGTAGGAGCCCAAGACAGAAAATGTGTCTTGTTTTATTGAAAACCGATCCCTTAAAAGCTGTTGTCAAACACAAAAAATACATAATCACTAGGTTTGGGCACAGTTTATTACAGCTTTTTGTGTCTGGCCTCAATTAAAATTATATCAACAAAATATTTCATATAATTTCCTGATTTTAACCCTTTTTGGGGGTAGAATAAGAACATTTTAGGTTATAGTCCTTTTCCATTCACTGTCAGTGTTTTATTGTATATTTTTAGTACAGCAGAGGCTTTTTAAAACAGAAGGTATCCACATGTCTCTTTCACTGCAAATCCCTAAAACAAAGAGGTTTTATTTCTCATTTTAGGATAGTGGGCGGAACCTTGACAATCATTTCTTTATGCCCCCTGGCCAACTTTATATCTAAAACTGCTGGTTTGTAGCACAGATACAGCTTAATATTATAGATATGCACTCCAGACTGCATACAGTTGTTCCAGACTTGTTGACTATAACTTTTGTAGTGCATGCAAACAATAGCTTTTAGGGTACAGTTACATTGGTGTAGAGACCTATATACTTTCAAAAACTAGCATACTTTTGCGGCCGGGAGTGATAGATATTTGCATGCAGCTGCCTGTAGAAGTCAACTGCAGGCTGTGACTGTATGCTAGTAATCACACACCCGAATGTTTTCTTGCATACAGGGATGGATGTGTATCCCTAGATTGACAGAAATGAAAGAAAACCTCTACTGAAAGAAATATGTTGGCTGCAATTACTGACCTTCATTTCAATATGCTAATTGTTTGGTGCCCGACTCTCAATATGTTCTTGAGCTTTAGTAATTTCTTATCTACTTATCTACAATTTTGAAAATCTGATATTTCAACTTCATTGGGGTGGATTTACTATAGTCAAAAAGACTGCACTTTGCAAATGGAGTTGCACTCATTTTCCCAAGAGCTTTGTAAATGTGGTGCAGCTCTACTGATTTCCATCATCCAATCATGTGCAAGCAAAATAAATGTAAATTTTTCTTGCACCTGATTGGGTATTCTTAACAAAGTGAAGCTTGACCACATTTAAATTTTGCTAAGAAAAATGGATGCAATTGCATTTGCAAAGTGCAGTCTATTTGGCTTTCATAAGTCCACCTCATTGCTTGCACCATGGCAGTTGCACAGCCATGTTAAAAAAAAAAGACACACACCCACTGTACTGCTGTAGTTGATCCAGAAAAAAAACTTGATCCAATTTGCTTCAATAGCCACAAAAAAACCCCTTCCTGATCCCCTAAGGCAATCAGATATGTACAAAATACCTGTAATCTTTGGTCTTTTTACTTATAAATATGTATAGACAGTTAAATTGTGTTCATATACATAAACATCCAGTCTTCTGCATCCTCTATAGTTTTGAGACATACAATTTTTGTGAACTGATGCCCAAATCTGAGCTGCATATTTAAGATGATGAGGTCTTACTAATGCTCATACTTATGGGGTGTGAACCTGGCATTGGTAGTGTTAGGCTCTTGGGATGTACCTTCAGAATTAATAAAACACACAAACAGTCTCTTGAAAGTACAGTCTTTGCAAGGTTTATTCAGGTGCTGTACAGCATTTACAAGTGCAGTGTGGGGAAAAAAATGCCAAATTAAAACAACCTCTAACAATAAACTCCACCACTCAGGCTTCTAAACTATACAAAGACAGTCCACTGACCAGGCCTATTGCTTTTCATTTCCTCTCACATGCAACAATCAAGCTCACTTCTTCTACAGACAAAATGATATCTGCTCCCAGGCTAGAGAAAAGCAGTACTGGTTTTGGAACTAAAAATTCTCTCCTGAGACTGATCTATCCAGAAATATCCTGCCTGGAGTTGGGGGACCACAACATCTTGGGTGAGAAGTAAATCCCATACAGGACTCTTCTTGTCAGTCTAACTTCTTATGTTACATACTCATCACCTTGCAAGGATGAGCTCATGTGTGTCTGAATACTAGTATGAATTACCTGAGCTATCCGACCAGCATTATAAAATATTTATAAAATATAAAGAATGCCTCTAGAGGACATCTATTTTGGACTAAACATGTTGGGGCACGGTTACTGCAAGTGACATCATTACCAGTTTTGGCTTTCAGGTCTGAGGAACACATTCTGGCTTTAAGAACAGCAGTGTGAAGTGACGGTGCTCCAACAGGAATAAACTTTTACCTCTTTGTGCCCGGAATGTGCGGTATTGGATTATATAAGTGCAATTGTTTTATATGTTTGTTTTAATACATATACTTAGTGCAATGAGGCAACTTCTTTGTAATTAATATATCCTTATCCTGGCAATCATAGGAATAATCAACTGAAGCAATGTATATGGATGTGAAGGTTTCTCTGCTGACTTGAAAATACTCACCTTACAGCGTTGATAGACCTTTCTCTTACTAGAAAGTTATTTGTTTTTGGTGAGTTATCTAAACAACTGGGGTGTGAGCACTGGAGCACTATATTTGTTACTGGCTGCAGCACTGTGGCAGTTTGTGGAAATATAAATTCAAAGAAGATAAAAGAAAAGATCTCACATATTTTTTTTAAGAGTACTTTTATTCTTGGTACAATATTAAGGTTTCCAAGCATGCTAAATGCTATAGAGACATGATTTTCTTGACTTCATTATGGACCCACAATCATAAGGAGTAAGGTCATTCCCAGCCCCACAGCTGCCATATATACATGCTCCTTATATACAGCTGTGATTGGTGGTCTCCAGTGATAGCTTCCTGGCTGGATAGCTCAGGCAGATTTGGACTAGTATTCAAACACCTGAGCTCAACCCTACTCCCTTCTTTCAACCCTAAAGTCTGAACACAGTGTACTCAAGAGAAGGAATCTAAATTTCTCACTTTGGACCTTGAAAATGCTTTGCTGTGAATCTGAAATTGTTTAGTATAAGAAACCAGCTCTTCACCCATCTATTTTTCTCTTTTTTTCTGGGCCATCCACTTCAAATGGGCATAATCTGTCACCAACTCAAAGTGTCTACCCAGCTGGCAGTGTCTGATGGATCAAAAAATGGCTAAGTATTTTTTTTCAATGTCCATGAAATATCTTTCATTATCATTAAGTTTTCGGCTTAGAATGACTAAAGTATGGTCCTCTCTATTCTGTACTTGAGGCAAAACTGCCTTCAAACCTACTTCTGAAACATCAGTGTGGATAACTATTTTTTTTAGAAAATGGGGGAGTAAATAATTGGCAGACTACAAAGGACTCTTTTCAGAGCTTCAAATGACTGCTCTGCCTCTGGGGAACATCAAAAAGGTAGCTAAGATAGCAAAATGGTGATGGAATCTTCTATTTTACCCTGCAATACCCCCAAAAGACCCAAACCTGCTTCTTAAAGATGATAAATAGCCACCTCAGGAAATTTGTGTTTTGCTCCACTTCAGGTTCTCAGAATTAACAAAATTCCCAGTTTTTTAAGAGGAACTAGACCCCAAAATCAGAGGAAGACAACTGCACAACGGAGGCACCCCCACCAATACAAGCGGTGAGACAATAAAAAAATAATATATATTTGGAAACGGAAGGTGACCTATGTTTAGATTTGTAGCATAGTGTCTGTAGGAAACAGGCTGGACATTAATGGATTACTGCCCCCATGATTCATGACATCAAACATGTCTTTGCATTCTCGCAAGAGAGAGGAGCTTGCACCTGCATAGTTTAAATCTCAGACAGTAATAATCTACTTGTCAGAGAGAGCATTTCTGGAGTTTTTATTCCAACTTATTCATGGTATGAAAACCGGATGGCATGGTATGTCCTATTCTGGATCTAAAGGAGCTCAATAAGTACCTTTTGGGTACAGAAGTTTTGCATGGAGGGCAATCGGAAAATAACTGCGTCCCTAAATGTTGGGGACTTTCTAGCGTAGGATGACGTAACGGATCCTCTTTTGCATGTCCCTATCTTCATACCTCACCAGTGTTACTTATGTTTTGTGGTATCGGGACAAAATTACCAGTTTTTGGCTTTGCCTTTTGGCCTTTCCATGGCACCTCAGGTATTCTCCAAGGTGTTAGCACCATCCTAGCTCTGTTGAAGATGAAGGGTATACCAATTGTAGGGTATCTGAACAACCGGTTATTAAGAGAATAGTCAAGGCAAAAACTTGACACAAACATTCAGGAGACATTCCAGGCACTGTAGAGTTTTGAGTAGATTTTGAATCTTCAGTAATCAGCATTGATCCATATGCAATGCTGGAAGCATCTGGGCATTTCGATGAACATGATTTAATGCAAGGTGCTTCTTCCACAGAGAATGTTAGGTTGCAGGACAGTGCATGTATAGTGAAGCAATCTGTTGACCACTATGCGTTCCTGCATGAAGATACTGGGTCTAGTAGCCACCTTCAAAGCAATACCATATGCTCAGTTTCACTACAAGACATTGCAGTGCAGCATTCGATTAGTGTGGAACAAACAGGTACAGTCCATAGATTGGAGGAAGAGAGAACAGCAGTGCTTTCTAAGAATAGTAATATAATAAAATAACATTTGTTAAAAAGATAATGTAACAACTCACAGGAGAAGTACTTGAACAAGGCACATCACTAATAAGTCATCCCTCGCTGAATGGTCCTTACAGCTGTCAGCGGTGTCTGTCCAGAGAGGCGTGGTCACGCTGGGCAGGCAGGTAGACTCAAAGCAATGAACTTCCATCTCTTGAAGTGGTGACATCACTGGATTGGGGGGCAGAGGAAAGGCTGTAGGTGGCACGTGTTCAGTGCATGCGTGCTCCTTCCTCAGGCCATGATCACACCTACATAGCCTTTGGTACACACCTTTATGAAATGTTATAAGGTGAATGTTCAAACATTGGCTGATACACGTTTAGGATGCAAGGTCCTTCAGCCAGTCCTGTAGTTGGGTCTGTTACCACCCCTCATTGTATTGCTTAGGGATGTCCCAACAGTAATGATTGGAAAGTCTTGTGTCCTATGATATATGATAAAGGAAACAGGATTTTGACTCACCTTGAAAATCCTTTTCTTGAAGTACATCATATGATATAAGGATCCTACCCATCTGTTTTTGTTTCTGTTATCCTACTACTAAACTGGGAGCCTCCTGGACTGGGAGGGGTTATATAGCTGGATTAGGCCAGTTCCCTTTTTACTTTGAGTGTCAGTATTCATTCACCAGTAGGAGGCAGAATATAGCCCAGTAGCAATTACTAGAAAGCCCTGTGTCCTTTGGTGCACTTCAAGAAAAGTAATTCAGGGTCCTTTCATACTGGCAGCAATGCTTAAAAATTATCCACAATGGATTGCTTTTCAGAGGGCAATATAGCAGCGACTGGCAGACATTCAGGAAGCATTGCTGCCACCTCCTAATACCTAGTCAGAAGAAACAGGAATACTACAAATGAACTTTATAGGCACAAAGACTAGGTACGCGTATAAATAAAATCAATATTGCTTTATTTGACATTGTGTCACATATAGACCATAGTATTATAAAACCTATTTAGTAATATCCACAAAACAAATGTCCCAGAGCCCACCATGTACAGAAGGAGAACAACCAGTGATGAGACATGGAAAAGACCACCAGGATGATCCTATGGGGGAGTGAGGGACATAATGGCGCTGGAGAGTTTGCCCGACATGTTTTGCGACAGCTGTCGCTTCCTCAGGGGCTATTTGTATATCTAAAAGAGATACATAGACTTAGATAACAAACCAAAAAAATCATACAGACATGATACAAAGCTCATAAAGCATGTACTACACTTACATAAAATCTCATTATGTACCAGACAGTCATGAACCCTCCAGTCAGTGAGAGCAGGCCTCCTCTGGGTACCCAATGGGACAGAAACCATCCAGGGGGCCAGGCGTGTGGGTGCAAAAAAGGAACAAGGCAGGCCAGCACCCACAAGTACCTTAAGGGGCTAAATTCCACATACAGAGGAATGCTAGGGAGCCGAAAAGAACCTAAGTATATACAGCTGTGTTCAAAATAATAGCAGTGTGTTGAAAAAAGTGAATAAAGCTCAAAATCCTTCTAATAGCTTTTATTTCCATACACACAAATGCATTGGGAACACTACACATTCTATTCCAAATCAAAACATGGAGCAAAATATATCAAATTTATGTTGTTCCTCTAAAAAAATTGAAGAAAAGTGAATATTAGACTGTTCAAAAAAATAGCAGTGTTTGTATTCTTCTTTACAAACTCAAACATTCACTACATAAACTGAAAAATGTTTGAAGATTTTGCTTTCCTTTGAATCACTTAATTAATATTTAGTTGTATAAGCACTGTTTCTGAGAACTGCTGTACATCTGTGTTGCATGGAGTCAACCAACTACTGGCACCTGTGAACAGGTATTCCAGCTCAGGATGATTGGATTACATTCCACAGTTCTTCTCTATTTCTTGGTTTTGCCTCAGAAACTGCATTTTTGATGTCACCCCACACATTTTCTATTGGATTAAGATCCGGGGATTGGGCTGGCCACTCCATAACGTCAATCTTGTTGGTCTGGAACCAAGATGTTGCACGTTTACTGGTGTGTTTGGGGTCGTTGTCTTGTTGGAACACCCATTTCAAGGGCATTTCCTCTTCAGCATAAGGCAGCATGACCTCTTCAAGTATTCTGATGTATTCAAACTGATCCATGATCCCTGGTATGCAATAAATAGGCCCAACACCGTAGTATGAGAAACATCCCCATCTCATGATGCTTGCACAACCATGCTTCACTGTCTTCACAGTGTACTGTGGCTTGAATTCAGTGTTTCGGGGTCGTTTGACAAACTGTCTCCGGCCACTAGATCCAAAAAGAACAATCTTACTTTCATCAGTCCACAAAATGTTGCACCATTTCTCTTTAGGCCAGTCAATGTGCTCTTTGGCAAATTGTAACCTCTTCAGCACGTCTTTTTTCAACAGTGGGACTTTGCGGGGGCTTCTTGCAGATAGCTTGGCTTCACATAGGCGTCTTCTAATTGTAACAGTACTCACAGGTAACTTTAGACCTTCTTTGATCTTCCTGGAGCTGATTGTTGGCTGAGTCCTTGCCATTTTGGCTATTCTTCTATCCATTCGAATGGTAGTCTTTCGCTTTCTTCCACGTCTTTCAGGTTTTGGTTGCCATTTTAAAGCATTTGCGATCATTTTAGCTGAGCAGCCCCTCATTTTCTGCACTTCTTTATATGTGTTCCCCTCACCAATCAACGTTTTAATCAAGGTACGCTGTTCTTCTGAACAATGTCTGAAGCGACCCATTTTCCTCAGAATTTCAGAGAGAAATGCACTGTAACCAGCATGTACAACATTTGCTGCCTTCCTTCCTTAAATAAGGGCAATAATTGCCACCTGTTTTTCAAAGAATGAATGACCTCACTAATAGAACTCCACACTGCTATTATTTTGAACAGGCCCCTTTCAATTAGTGATTCAATTACACAGAATCAGCAGCATGCATGTCATGACTGTTGGGTCTGTTGGATTTCTATTACTCTACTACACCTGCTAGTAAATTATTTGCCATGTAGAAATGTCATTTTTACCAAAAACAGTGATTGATCAGGTTAGTGATGTCTGATTGCTATTATTTTGAACACAACTGTGTATGTATGTATGTATATATATATATATATATATATATATATATATATATATATAAATATATATAGATAGAGAGAGAGAGACTCAAAAAGTCATCCTAGATAAATTGGTATTAATTAGGGTATATACGGGTAGTTATTTACCTTCTCACAGCACTGTTAAATATAAGGTGATCCCTTGCATCAAGGAGAATAGTGATGATAATCATCAGCTAACCTACAATCCTTTTCGAGGAGGAGGCTTATATTCAAATAGAAGATGCCAGACTTCTGCAGTATTGAAAGACGATACAGCTATCTAGAAGGGATATATTAACATTATATTAATATGCAGAACGTATCTAAAGGCCCATCTCCGATTACATGCAGGCTACATAACAAAACCTACCGATTAGGGTATTATGAACAAGCTTTAATCACAATGGTGTAATAGTAAAGACATCCAGAGCTGAGCCGTAGAGGGTATACACAGAGTATAGCCAAATCCCTTTTGTTGTTAATGGTAGAACACCTCATAGTAGGAGATTGGCCAATAGGCCTAAAAAGAGAGAGGGGAAAAAAGGAAGACAAGCCATATAATATATATATATATATATATATATATAGTATAATACCAAACACTGACTTGTCACAAGGCTACACAAGTATCCATGGATGGCAGGTGTCTTACTGCAAGTTCGGTGCAACAGAGCTAGATCACGGAGAGCTGGTGGCAAAATCTAAGTCTATGTATCTCTTTTAGATATACAAATAGCCCCTGAGGAAGCGAGGGCTATCGCAAAACATGTCAGGCACACTCTTCAGCGAAAGAATGTCCCTCACCCCCCCCATAGGATCATCCTGGTGGTCTTTTCCATGCCTCATCACTGGTTGTGCTCCTTCTGTACATGGTGGGCTCTGGGACATTTGTTGCGGGGATATTACTAAATAGGTATTATAATAATATGGTCTATATGTGACACAATGTCAAATAAAGCAATATTGATTTTATTTATATGCGTACCTAGTCTTTGTGCCTATGAAGTCCATTTGTAGTATTCCTGTTTCTTCTGACTAGTCAAAATTAGGATGTGGCACTAGTGTATATATTGGGAGTGACCCTTCACCCGGGGGCACCCCAGCCTCTTTTGATTAACCTCCTAATACCTGTTTTTTTTTTTTAAATTGCTGAATAGCACTTAGTTTGCAGTTGCGGTGTGACCCCGTTAATCTCAATGGGCGTGCTTGACAGGCAGCCATGGCATGTGTATAGCCCAGTAAGGCTGTAATGTTAATATTCAGGTGGGCAGGCAAGACGGTTTAAACTGTGGCTCAGCTGCCTGTCCATATGAAAGAGCCCTTACAGGTAAGTAAGAAATCCAGTTTTTCTTCCTAAAGTCATGCAGAACCACTAAATTCCATCTGACTTTGGGCTCGACCAGTCACTATCAGATTCTTTAAAACAACTGCAAACTGCAAAAAAAAAACACATTTTTCAACTTTGATCAGTATTAGTTTAAAAAAATAGCATTATTGTAAATATAAGTATACATTTTATTCTATAATTTGTTTTGTTTCAAATACAGGCGTATCTCAGTTTACGAACGCCTAGGTTAAGGTAATTTTCGGTTTACGAATGAAAATCCATTGAGAATAATGCCTCGGTTTACAAATATGTTTTGCAATACAAAATAAGTTTCCCCAGGATGCATTGCACCTGGGAGGTTTATAGTGGCAGCCCTGTGCCTTTAAAGTGCACTTTATAAAGAGTTTTTTGAACAGAAGACTTTTTTTTACTTTTTTCTGACCTCCAGAACCGATTAATTGGTTTTCAATGCATTTACAAATTTTCTTTAATCATGTCCCTGTATAGTATTTATGCCTTTAAAGTGCACTTTATAAAGAGTTTTGAACAGATAAAATACTTTTTTTTACTTTTGTTCTGACCTATGGAACGATTAACTGGTTTTCAATGCATTTACAAATTTTTTTTAATCATGTCCCTGTACAGTATTTATGCCTTTAAAGTGCACTTTATAAAGAGTTTTGAACAGATAAAATAATTTTGTTTTTTACTTTTTTCTGACCTCCAGAACGGATTAATTGGTTTTCAATGCATTCCTATGGGAAACCGCGTTTCGGTTTAAAAATTGTTCGCAATCCGAAACGTCCCAGAGAACGCATTACGTTCGTAAACCAAGGTATACATGTAACACTATAATTGTGAATATGTAAAGTAATTTACCATCTATTTTTTTTTGCACTTTTTTAATGTGACATTAAGAAAAATTAAGCAAAAGAAATAAAAACAAAAAAGTTTGATTATTGGTTAGAAAAACAAGGTAAATGGTGGAAGCAGCAAGGGAGGACACTACCAGGGGCGGATTGACAACTCATGGGGCCCTCGGCAATAGGGGATCATGGGGCCCCTGTGTCCTTGCCCAAACGCAAAAAAGCCTATGAAAAAGGTACCAGGGGCATCTCATGGGGCCCCCTACTGACCCCAGGCCCTCGGGCAGTGCCCGAGTTTCGAAATGGTCAGTCTGCCCCTGTACACTACATTGTATATCAGTGGAGGTTCTTTTGGGAATGTGAAGCACGCCCAATGTCCACAACTGCTTAATAACTGCAGACTGGTCCAGAAAAATTAGAAAAAGAACTTTTATTTCAGAGCAACAAATCTTTGGCTTCTTACTTTTGCACGCTTGACAAAGTGTCAGCGACCTTTACTTAAAAGAGAAGTAGGGCTTTTTTTTCCTCATTTATACTTACCCAGGTGGATGCTGCATCTGTTCCCTGCCGGCTCTAAGGGTGAGAACTCAGCGATCACATTATCACTGATTTATGAGATCTCACAGCCACTTTGAGCAGAGAGTGGGACTGTCAGTCACCTCTGTCTGCTCAGCCTCCCCAGCACTCACTAGAGCGGAGGGAGCAGCTCGCACAGGCTCTCAGCGCTTCACTGAGAGGCTGAGCCAGGTGCTGCTCCAGACTCTGGGGTGGATCCTGACTTTGAAGTCAGGATCTTTCCCCAGCCTGGACTGGCTTTGAAATGTCAGCCGACAGCAGACTTCAGTATATAAGACAGGGGGCAGGTGAACATTTCAGGGGTCCGTAAAAGTGCCCATAGCTTTTCTATCATGGCAGTTCCTACCACAGACAATAAAATGTTGGGTCTAAGAGTAGACTTTTTGGAATCGGGTTTTGGCTTTACCCCATGGCACCAGCATTCTTTTGCTAGTGTGCACTATGAAGGAGTTGGGTTATTGAACCTGCATCTCTGTGTACATTTTCTAATATAAAAACAGCTCAGGAGGCTATGGACGTTATCATAGGTAGGGATGAGCTGACAGTTCAGGCTGAACTTTGACTGTTTGGGTGGTATAACTAATGTCCAAACTTTTGCCTGTTCAGCAGGAGCCATGCTTCTCTTCTCCATCTACACCTCCTCCCTTGGTCAACTGATACACTCCCACGGCTTCAACTTCCATCTCTATGCTGATGACACTCAAATTTATCTCTCTACCCCTGGCCTCACTCCTTCAGTCTCCACCCAAATCACTAGCCTTCTGAACGACATATCAGACTGGATGTCACTCTACTTCCTCAAATTAAACCTTGCCAAAACCGAGCTCCTAGTTTTCCCCCAGCCCGCGCCCCCCCCGACCTCTCCATCACGACCAACAATGCCACCATCAGCCCCACCCCGCAAGCCAGAGTACTAGGTGTCATTCTAGACTCCAATCTGTCTTTCCAGCCCCAGATCCAATCGCTGACAAATTCATGCAGACTTCACCTCCGCAACATCTCCAAAATACGTCCGTTCCTAACCCCAGAAACTACTAAGCAACTCATTCACTCCCTTTATCATCTCCCGACTTGACTACTGTAACTCCCTCCTCGCCGGCCTACCCCAACACAGGCTATCCCCGCTTCAGGATGTCCTGAATTCTGCGGCCAGACTCATCCACCTTACCAACCGCTCCGTATCCGCCACCCCCCTCTGCCAATCCCTCCACTGGCTTATGATTGCCCAACGCATAAAATTCTAAATATTAACATTGACGTACAAAGCTGTTCATAACACTGCCCCAAACTATATCACCGACCTGATATCCATCTACCACCCAAAACGCACTCTCCGCTCCTCACAAGACCTCCTACTCTCCAGTTACCTGGTCTCCTCCTCCCATGCTCATCTCCAGGACTTCCCCAGGG
Source organism: Staurois parvus (assembly GCF_062004578.1). NCBI lineage: Eukaryota > Metazoa > Chordata > Amphibia > Anura > Ranidae > Staurois > Staurois parvus. Next base: position 2,248,755 of record NW_028317914.1, on the reverse strand, counting down.
CTTCCCCCATCCTCTGGAACTCACTACCCCAATCCATGAGACTGTCACCTTCCCTCCTCACCTTTAGGCCAGTATCCCTGATCACTGTCACATCAGTCATACGATGATGCTGTACTGGACAGGTGGCAATTAAAATGTGAAAAAAATTTAATTTTAAAAAAATTAAAAATTTTATCCTATTTAATTTCTTTATTTTCCCCAAAAAATTGCAACAAAAATTGCAACTTCAAAAAACTCGCCATGCGTCTTACTAAATACCTCAGACTCTCTACTTTCCAAAAAGGGGTCATTTGGTGGTTAATTGTACTGTCCTGACATTTTAGGGCCTCAAGAAATTAGATTTTCAAATATATATACCTAGTTTGTGGACTCTATAACTTTCACACAAACCAATTAATATACACTTATTGTGATTTTTTTTTTTTACTAAAGACAGGTAGCAGAATACATTTTGGCCTAAAATTATGAATATATATATATATATATATATATATATATATATATAATTTTTTTTTTTTTAATATATATAGTTTTGTTTTAAAACAGAAAGTAGAAAATACTAATTTATTTTTTCAAAATGTGTTGTTTATATAATAAAAAATAAAATATCCAGTGCTGATAAAATACCACCAAAAGAAGGCTCTATTTCTGTGGAAAAGTGATATAAAAGTAATTTGGGTACAGTGTTACATGACCGAACAGTTGCCTGTTAAAGTAGCACAGTACTGAGTAGCAAAAATGCCTAGGTCATGAAGGGAGTAAAATCTTCTGGAGGTCAAGTGGATAAAGGGGGCTTCCAGATTCCGATAAGCCCCCCTCCACCCGCAGACCCCCACAACCCTCTGGCAAAGTATCCCCCCATATTGAAGGCATGTGGTCTGGTATGGTTAGGCAGAGGAGGGGACACACACTCCTTCTTTCTTTATGGGCCAGCTATGCTGCATGGTCAGATTAAGGTTCTGGTATGGATTTTTAGTGGGACCTTGTTTTGTTTATTTTATCATAGTGTCAAGCTCAAAATCTGTACCCGACTTAAAGGGTCTCGTATGTATTTTGGGGAGGGGGGGGGACTCAAATTTGACATTTACAAAGGAAAAAAAATGATACAGTTTACATTGCCGTTCATTGCCAGCTTCTTCTTCTTTTTTTTTTTAAACAGCAAACAAATCCCTCCAAAGGTCAAAGTCATTTGCTTGAAATTTTTAAACTTTTTTCCTTTGTAAATGTTAGTGCTGCTGCAGCACTTTCTGTACATCACAGGGATGTGCTTCTTCACAGGCAGGCCTAGGACACCCCTAAGTATACTATTTAAAGGAATTTGATATTTCTAATTTTTCACTTTAAGCATTTAAAAATGATTAACTAAATTATTTAAACATTTTTTTTCTTTTTTTGCATTGGTACATGTTACCCAAGGCAGTACCCCCCCCCCCCCCCCCCCATGCTATTTTTTGACACACCCATGCCTATTAGCCTAGAAAATTTGCATTTTAATGTGACAGATTTGATTCCTATCGATTTTTTTTGGGTTTCCAGTTCAGCATGTAAACTTATTTGAAGTTTGCAAAACTCTTCTAGAACCACACGGGACAGTTTAGCTCTGTACTGATCATAGGCATGTTATTGCTGGCAATGGAAAAGACAATTTTAATGAATAATCCTGAGCATATAGTAGCTACCAGGAAAAAAATACCTTACCTCTTTATTTCTTTAAAAAATAAGATCTTCTTTTCTCCCCATGCATCTTTTCTGGTTTCATCCTGAATTCCCTGGGTGTTCAAGATGTCAAAACCATACTATCTCCTCTTTAGGCTTATTTAATCTCATATGTTCATAATACAGATGCGCGGCAATGCATAGCAAACAGTCACACATTTATTTTCATTAGTTCAGCCTGCACTAGACTAATCACAGCTAATATCTGATTGGTTGTTGGATTAATGGACATATGCTCTATTTACACCATATGACAGGGAAGCCACTATTTTCTTCTCTTTTTAAAAAAATTATGTTTGCTTATGATGCTTATAAACATGTCTGTTTAGAATTTGGAGGAACACTAAAATTGTTTTTTTTTTCATGAACAATAGAATAACAGCAGTAAATTCTTTAACAAACTAACTAACTCTCACTCATAATTATATGTAAAAACAAAAATACAATAAGCCATAGGAAAAAAGGAGTGGTAGCCATTTAGGTTTGACCACAATTCTACATTAGGAAACTTACAAAGAGAACTGGTTGTTTAGTTTTGGCATAGGGCTTTTTGGCTCTCGTGCATTAAAAAAAAAAAAGAAATACAGTAAAATACAAATTCATGAAAAATTATCAAAAATATTACCTAATATAATAGAATATAAATAAGTAAATAATGGACAGCGGTTTATCACAGGCAGAGTATGAAAAGGTGAACTTCAACTTTATAGCCCAATTACAGTTTGGACCTGTTCAGAGGTTTATTGCTGGCCCTCTTCTAGGCTCTAAATCTCCAGAACCATTTCTGAACCCACCCCATTGGACCCACAGAAGAGCAGCATCAGTATATCTTTCTACAATTTAAGATGTGCTCACCACCAGACAAAGAAGTAGGTGAAGAGAACCTGTGATATCATCAGACCCAGACAAAGACACATGGAAAAGGTAACAATTGTGTATTGCTTTTCTTCTTTAAAGGTGACAGGCTGCTTCAGGGGCATGGGGGCTGGAGGGATGGTGTGTATGTGTGTTTGTGTGTGTGGGGTGGGGGGGGGGGGGTATTGTTTGTAATTTATTTTTTGTTAATCAAATGCGACTTGAAGGAAATATAAGATAAAGTACATTTCAGACAATGGGGTTGATTTACTAAAGGCAAGTAGAATGCTCTTTGCAAGTGCAGTTGCACTCATTTTTCTCAGAACTTAGTGATTGTGGTGAATAAACATGTGCATGCCGGAAAATGTAGTTTTGTTTCATTTTCGGATCCACTTGTTTATGGAAGAATTTTTTCAGATGCATTTGTTAACTGCTTCCTCGCTGCCTTATAGCAGATAAACTGCTACAAGGCGACAAGAGTGCACAAAATCACATGTATATATATACATGATTTTGCATTTCTGGGTAGGGGGTGTGCAAGAGCCGCTCGTGCCCTACCTGCGCCGCCATTCACGGCCGCGACTGTCAATCTCCGGGTTCTGGACGGTGATTACTTGTCGGCGCCCGGTGCTTACCAACCATCTCCGATGGGAAGGAAGACTGCTTTGTTTACTAACAGTCCTCCTCCCTGTCAGCTCGGGTACACTGCTCTGGATGGCTGTGCACAGCACAGCCATCCAAAGCAGTGTGCTTACAGTGAAGCACCAACACACCGCCCCCTAGTAAAACACTCCCAGCGCACAGTTAACCATTTGATCGCCCCTTCCTGCCCAGTGCCATTAGTACAGTGTCAGTGCTTTTTTTTTTACCCCCGATCACTGTGTTGGTGTCACTGGGGATTTCAGTGACACAAAATCAGCTCCCCCCAGTGTCAGATTGCCTCCGCAGTCCATCTATAAGTTGCTGATCACCTCCATTATTAGTAAAAAAATTCCAGTATCTATACCCCCATTTGTAAACTTTTTTTCTCAAAATTGTCAGTCTTTTTTTATAGCGCCAAAAAAAAATGCACAGGTGATCAAATACCACCAAAATAAAGCTCAATTTGTGGGAAAAAAGGACGTAAATTTAATATGGGTGCAGCGTTGCATGACCGCGCAATTGTCAGTTAAAGTAATGCAGCGCCATAACGCAAAAAATGGCTTGGTCAGGAATGGGGGTAAATCCTCAGGAAGGCTAGTGGTTAATGGACCTATTCATTTTTGGAATTTGTTTCATACCTTCGGCATCTGTTTTGTTTCCTTTGGAATAGCGCTGGTTGATTATTCATTTTTTTTTTTAAACATTTTTTTTCTTTTACCTTTTTTTACATCTTGTTATCAGAGTAGTTCAATGACACTATACTACTCTGGAGGCATGATCAGGATTTTTTTTCTTTACATTTTTATTGTTTATACAGTAATGATCATTGTGTATGCAATAGTTTTAGATGTCATAAATGCTGGTTGTGTTCTATGATTGGCTATGACCAATCATAGTGATTAGATACCTGGTTATTGGTAGCAGCTATTCACTGTGTCCGGTGGACACAGCGGTCACAGGGGGAGCACACAATCACAAATATATGTGACTTAACCTGCATGTGCCGCCCTGCTGCAGTAAATGTTCTGTGGTGGGGCAGCAACTGATTAAGGACCCATTCCAAATAACTGCGCTGCCTTAATTCTGACTGAACTCTGGAAGATGAGACAAGAAAGTTAGACAGGGGGCATAGGACAAGTTGCCAATATTGCCTGTGGTCTCCCTGCAGCTGATATGTCTCTGCATAGAAGTGGACATGTTGGTAAAATCAGACCTTTTGTTTCCAGCAAGGAGAATGGTCAGCAACATAATAGTAACATAACGAAATCTCGCTCCAAATCTGAGATTTGCAATTAGAGACAGCAGTGCCATAGGCATACTACTATGAGGCTGTAGATATAGGAGTGCCCGAGCACACTCATATACCAGATTGTGGTCTGATTTTTCAGGAGGAATTAAAAAAAAGTTATATTTTTCAGGGTATTTCTTATTCACAATTAACATTCCTAAGTGTTCCCTATAACATAGCAAATTTTTTCTTTTTTGTTCATTTTCATCATAAAGGGTAACTTCAATTTAAATGAAGTGGTCCTTTAAATTCTGCCCCCCCATCCCTCGGCTGGCCTTGCTGCATCAGGCACCTACTCTCCTACTGCACATGCGCTAACCACCATCATTCCTATGGCTGGAGCCATACTGTTCAGGATTGCTGGGTTAGAATGGACCAGCCATAGCAGGGGCGGACTGAGAACTCATGGGGCCCCCGGGCAATAGGGGATCATGGGGCCCCTGTGTCCTTGCCCACACTCAAAAAGCCTATAAAAAAGGTACCAGGGGCATTTCATGGGGCCCCCTACTGACCCCGGGCCCTCGGGCAGTGCCCGAGTGCTTGAATAGTCAGTCCGCCCCTGAGCCATAGTAATGAATAGGGATAGTGGTGCACATATGCAGTAGGCATGGGACATAGTCAGGACTGGGATAAATCTTGGAAAATTGCTAATGGTAAGTATTTAGGTAGGTGGAGGGGAAGAAATTTAAAGGACAACTCCACTAAAGCTAGATTTACATCTATGTACTTTTCCTATGTTTTTTTTCTTGAGGCAAGTGCGTTTCGTGCATTGCGATTTTCATCAAAAACTCATATAATGCATGTCAATGGATCAAAAAGCAGACGTGAACTTTTTTGGCCAGGAAATCATACATACGTGAGCTAGCATTATTTAAAACAATATCAAAATTCTGCAACATGTTTTAATATGCATTGAATGTTATTTACCCATCTGGTATGTTAACTATACCTTTGAAAGTGTTTTGTTAGTAGCGAAGAGTTGTTAGTAGTGATAAGTTCGGTTTGGAGTAGGTTCAGTGAATCCCTTTGAAGTCATTGGGAGTCAAATGTAAACAAATAATAATTGCCATTTTCTAGGCTAACATGGTAGGGAATTTCATACTCCTGACTTGACGTTGTGTAACCTTTGGAACCGATCAACATTAAAACACATTGGAGTTAATTGACCATACAAGTGAAGTTGACCTTCACGCAGGCAATGCACCAAGAAAGCCCCAAAACATGCTTGTTAATGTTCATAGAAATTGTAAAGGAAATTTGGAAATTCTGTATAAAATTGTATTCTTTTTTTGTATGCTTTGCCTATGTATTGTGCACACGGCACTAATAATGTTTTCATTACATGTTTGCATTCCTTCAAGTCCTGATTAGAAATTAGCCTGCCTATGTAACGCCTCTTGTTGCCATAAAGGTACAATTGTAATATTAATGTGATACCTACGTAATCATGTGTATAAAAAACTTCAAATGCTCCGAATAAACAGAACAGTTATTTGGAAAGATGCTGAGTGTATATCTTTGTGTCTGTTCCCTACTGCAATAGTTATTATTAATTTGGAACCACTAATCAGTATGAGGATAGGAGTTGCCTATCTATAAAATTTCAGAATTGATGTCCAGAACAATGTGAATAAAGCCTAAACAACCCACTTGTACCAGATAAATCATTCTGTTTATAGGACACCCAAATACTGAGGATATTCTTAAGTGAAGACTGATAAAGTGGCAGTTCTGTGTAGCACCAGTTCTATACAGTTCTCAGAAATGCATAATAGCAGCACAAACATGCAGATGTTTAGCAATGTTGGCACTGATTTTTTTTCCATGAAAAACCAGCACAAATATAGGACCTAGACAACAAGGAGTGTGTTATTTAGCAAGATAGTGGTAGTCCTGGCTTTATAAAAATGTAAAAATATATATTAAACCTTTAAACATAAGGTTGTTTTAAATTAATATCTGTAATATAGTTTTTTTTTAATTTTTAAGTATTTTGTGATCTTTGTAATTGAAATTATATGCAAGGTTTGGTTATCATTTATGTTTATTTTTTATTAGTGTACCCCTTTATGTATTTATAATTTAATTTCATTTTTACAATACATAGTAATTCCCTGAAGCCAGTTTAAAATATTTGCATTGCAATAAGAACATTTTTTTCCATTTTCTGTCTTTGCCTAATGGCATTAGCTTAACTGTGACGTGTAATTTTAGTGGTGTTCATCATTTTCACTGAATAATGATCTTGAATTATATTTAACTCAAATTAACACCATTTTAAAGAAGAAAACATTTTTCAACTGTTATACATTTTTCTTACCCTTATCACACACTGTATAATTCAATAGATATTTGATGGGTGATGTTATTTAATTGGTGTAGTTATGTACTGATGCTGATACTGATACATAAAGTGAATTTCAGTTAAGCCTTTTGTGTGTAATTTCCACCACATTTATTATTTAAACTTTAAATATTGCCCTACAAAATTAAAGAAGAACTCCGGGAAAGGCAAACAAAATCACCCATTAGTACACCCCCTTACACAAAACACTAAACAGTTAATACAATTTTGAAAATCCTTACCATTTAGGAGAAAAGTCTAATTCAATTTTCATGACCTCATCTCTGTAATTCAAAAGATAACAGCAACTGCTCTGCCAAGGAGGAGGTGTAACAGCAGGGATTGCATCATATCCTCTCCTCTCTGCAGAGAAAGGAAACTACAGTTCTCATCAACCACAGGGAATTGTAGTGAATATGGGCGGGTACACTAGGTCTGTATATATTGAATGTGTCTGAGAGTCTCTGTCTGCCTACTACTGCAAGTGGGGCTGAATTACATCACTGCTTCCTGGAGAAAGAACTACAGAAAGGATGTGCCAAGACCAGTGGCTGGGGGAACAGGAGGCATAGCAGACACAGGTCTTACAAATAGGAAACAAAAGAGAATTAAAAGTTTGATTTGATGATGAATAGGTTATTTCAGAACAACTACTGAGTGCACCAGAAGACAGATGACATATTCTGTGAAGGTAGGAAATCAGCAACAAAGACAAAGAGTTCTGCTTTAAGGTCCACTTATTAGATCAGAGCCCCAGCCCCCAATGCTGACATTTTGCATTAAAGTATATAAATCCCAATAATATTAGTAAATATACAGTAGCTAATTCACCCCTGCCTTCTGTCTATGGCACCTTGAGATTTGGATTCCTCGTTGCCCAGGATCTTGATGGAAGGATAACAACATAACTCTCTAGTGTGGAAGCCTGGGATAATGTTAGTAGCTCTTCTTGATCACCTCCCCTCTCTGGTGTCACTGTTCTCTACCAGAGCCCCAGGCTCTGAATGCAAGTCTCTCCTGCTCCGCTATAAACTGTACAAATAATGGTGGGTGGACATGTACTGTCTAAAGAAGAAGGAAGCAGAGGGAACACAATGTTGGAGATTTACTAAAGCTGGAGCACTCAGAATCTGGTGCAGTCATGCATGCTAGCCAATCAGCTTCTTCCAGGTTTTGTAAATTTCCCCCAATCTATTTATCAGAGAAGAAGAGATATGCACTCGCAGTGTTCAGTTCTGACAGTGATATCAGAGAAGGGGTGTGTTCAAGTATGTTCCGACACTCCTGGAAGGGTCGATTCCAGCATAAAGCTAAAAAGAGGCCCCCGCTCTGAAAAGAATCACTTTATAGTAAAAGGATGGTGAGTACTTTTCTCACATTGTTCCATGCTAGAAAGTCTGCAGTGCTGACAGGATCTCTTTAGGATTATGCAAAAGATTTAAAAGAATAACACAATCACTGCAGAAAAGATAAATATACAATGAATATACTGTAAATATATTGAAATAACTTCTGGAACTCCTTTCTTTGCACACATTGCTCATCGTTGAGCCCTTTCACTATGCTTCCTTTGGAGCAGATTGCTGTTCTTTTTGTTCCTTCTCACACATTCTACAGTTTCCACTCATATGCAGCCCAAATAGCAGGAACATTACTTGCTCGTTCTCTATATTTTTCACACTTTCCCTCTGTAAAGCTATAAATGTCTTGCTGAGGACCATTGTATCCAGCAAGATGTTCTTAAAGCCGAACTCCAAATAAACAGCTGAATAAACATTTACAAACATATAAAGCAGGTGTTTTACTTTCCAAAAGGTTTTTATTTTTGTCCATCCATTCTTAAGATTTACACTGCCTTGCTAAAAGTGGAGCCAGCCTGGTGACCTTTTTTGTCCCTACTACAGTTGGGCAATGCAGTTAGATTCCCTCCCCACCTTCATCTTTCAAATGGACAGCGAAGCAGCAGCAACAGTCTGATAAACTTATCACTTTGTTCTCTCCTCCTCTCAGCATCTCCCTAGTCAGCTCTTGCGAATGCAGGACACCTTATTTGCTTGCAATGCTACAGTGCCCAGCTTCCAGAACATATCTGAACATGCCACAATCGGGTTCAGAGAAACAGATTTTCCCCACCCTCTGCAGATGTGGACCAGCAGCATGGCAGACAAATTAGCTGACTTGGAGGACAGATCACGACAAAACAATACTAAATTCAGTGGTGTATCCGAAACTGCACCAACTGCTCTTGCTTGACTTTCTGTATTGATTACTAGTTCAGGATGCAAATGAATTGGAACCTATTATTGACAGAGCACATCACATCCCAAATCCAGCCTTCATACCGTAACAAATACCTTGTGATCTCCTTTCCAGGATACATTTTTACTATATATAAGAAAATACATTGAGGGCAGCTAGGAACAACCCACCTCTTTTGGATCTTTCATTAGCGACAATACAAAACAAATTTCTAACTCTAACTAAAGCTAGAAACATCGGGGAGTATAGATTCCATGCCCCATCTAACAATAGGCCCCTCCCATACTTGCATTTATATGGACACTAATTCACCAATTACATCACTAGAGGAAGGTTTTCTCTAAAAGTGGACTAACACCAATTACTACTTTGCTTTCGCTATACTATATTGGGAACAAACCTTCAGATATAGTAGTTGGGATCAGGTTGCTCCCTCCACTTCTTCATACCCAGGACCTGCTTAATGGCATAATAATGAATGTCCACACTGTTTATAATATTAGATGTCCACACCTTGTCATGGGTCAAAACACTGCTACCTTTTTGATGTGAATGTGCAGCCCATAGTTCCATTTGTGATAAACATGGTGGAACTCATAAGATGCAGATGTCCCTTCAACAAGTACCTGACATTGTTTGGGAACTCGTAGGTGTTGCCACATTGCTGCCTTATACCAGTGCTGCCATTGTGCTTCAGTCCATAGAGTTCCTAGAATTCTTTGATCATGTAGTGTTTTAGGCATGACAACTGTGTCAGCCGTTGACTGTGGACTGTTCAGTCCATGTCCTGGAAGAAGGAAGGAAGCCAGATTCTGAACAGCCACCTGCATGCTGCCAGACTTATCCTCCTCCTCATTTCCTTTTTCCCCTTCCAGTAATCGAGGATGCCAGCTCTCCCAAGAATTCAATACTTTCCAGTAGTCCCCCCTCTCTGTCAGCTACATGGGAGCAGGGATATCAGATGACTCTCTGGATGCAGCTGGGGCAGCAGGAATTGCCATCTCCCCTTCAGGCTCCACAGATGTTGCAGCACCACTAGAAGCATCTCAAAATGCCCCTGGCCACTCTTTGGGCACTTCCTCCCATATTGGGGACAAATCCTCCTTCTCTCAGGCCCAATGGGTGCAACTCACCTGGTGTCAGGGAAGACAAAGAATGCCCAGGTGCACATTTATGCGCCAATGCCAAGTGCCAACAGCCGTGCTCGTGCCCATGCGTGTGCATGCCAGTATGCACACCTGCCACCAGACTGGCACCATTTAAACCGCAACTGCACTAGGAGTCCTTGCTTTCTGGTCTACAACGTCCTGTTATCTGTTATCTGCTATCTGTTATATCTGATCCTGTTGTCGACTTGACCTGTCTTGACCTTGCATGAACTCTGCCTGCACTGACCTAGCTTACCCTTGGACTACTCCTTTACCCGTTCCCTTGCTATCTGCCTGATGGTTGCTGACTCCTGGCCTGAACTTCATCTATCCGCTTGCCTACTACCTGTACCTGATCCGCTTGATAGATCCTGACCCGGCTTGTCTGACTCTGCTACTTCTCCGGCCTGTCTGACTCTGCTACTTTTCCGGCCTGTGACTATCACTTGCTACTAACCTTCTGCAGTTGTCGAGTTCCTGTCGCTCTGCTGCTAGAATTTACTAGTCGCTGCTCCTGCTGATCTGCATCCTCTGCTTACCCGCATCCGCAACCTACCTGCATCCCCAGCTCATCTGCATCTGTAGCCTACCAGCAACCTCTGCTGACCTGCTCCCGCAGCCTACCTGTGTCCTCAGCTAACCGACACCCACAACCCACCTTTATGCTCCACTGATCTGCATCCTGGTCATCCAGACTACCCACCTTTTGGCTGACATCGTCAGGCACTCGTTCCACTCCTGGCTCTTGTGCCTTCTGTTTGCTCTATCAGGGGCACCGAGCAGGAGGTGTAAGAGGAAGCCTTCATCTCCACGTCAGGCTCCCTTACCAGGTACGTGACACCTGGAATGATCACCTGCTCTACAGATGTCACTGTGGAACAAAACTCTGTGGCAGATTTGATGTAACTCTGGTTGGCAGGTGAACAGCAGGTGGAGCTGATGTGTCTTCTAGCTGGTATTCCTCCACAGGCTCTCGACAGAGCCCAGCCCTGCCAGATCTAGGGAAGAACCCAACCTTGCTGTCCTTGGGGGAGCCCCTCAGAACACCAACAAATAATTTGTAAGCCATCTTCCCTTAATACCTCCTTTCCTTGGAAGCACCACAAAGTTGGGACCACTTCCCCCATGTATACTAAATGCACAGCTTTCATCTTCCTTTACCATTCTTTCCCAATGTTCCTTTCATACCTCTGCCTAGCAGGACATGCTCCCAGATAGCACTCTTATTCCCAGGCTTCCACCACTATTCACATTAGAGTACTCCTTACTTGGCCTAAAAAATTTTCGCATCCTGCTGCAGGACCTGTAGCTGAAGGTCAGGGGAGAGAGGGCAACTGCAGCTTTCCATCTGTGTTCTGTTCCACCTTGCCTTGGACTTCGGCACTTCAAAGGGTCCAGTAGATCGGCTTTGTAGGGCACTACATCCTAGCAGCATTGGGGTGTATAGCTCCCATGCTCCATCTAACACTAGACCCATCCCATACTGGCATTTATATGGGCACAAACTCTGCGCATTACATCACTAAGAAGGTTTTCTCTAAAAGGGGACTAACACACATACAGTATACTACTTTCCTTTTTCTTTTCAGGGAATATTTGATTGCCTCTCAGGGAACAGGAAGGAGTTTTTTCCCCTGCAGGAGCAAATTGGATCATGCTTTTCTGGGGTTTTTTTTTGCCTTCCTCTGGATCAACTGTGGGTATAGGGCTGTAACTTTTTTATGGTTGAACTAGATGGACTTTTGTGGTTTTTCAGCCAGACTAACTATGTAACTATACTATAAGGTCTTCATGAGAGTCATGGTAAAAAGGTAATTCTCAGAAATCTGACTGCTTGATTAAAACCATAAGAGACAATTGGGAACTTAGCAAGTCTCACCCCCCCCCCCCCCCTTCAATTAACAACAGAACTCTATAAAAACACACAATCCTTTTGACATTTTTTGCTATACCAATTTGAAAACATATTAAAACCAGCTCCTGTGCCCTAAACAATAAAGCTGGTGCCTAGCTAGTAACAAGTATTAAAGCCTGTCATAATGCTACCAGAATTTCCCACGTAAATAACAAACCAAATCCATTGCTGAAGCCTTTAAAGAGTACCTTGCTTCTCTTTATGACCTCAAAGCAGATCACCAAACCTTAAAACCTACCACTGACTAAATATACTTATTCCTATCCACACTATCCTTGCTATCATTGACTGTTTCCCACCTTGACCCACTATCTCGTCCATTCACTTTACTGGATCTCAAAGGTGATAGATTCTCTTTCGTCAGCCAAAATTCCTGAAATTCCTGGCTTAGATTGCTCTTCTAATAAATATTACAAACAATTTTGCAGTACCCTACCTCAACACTTGTAAATATGTATAACCTACCCATCACAACTATCCGATTTTCTATGTAAAAGATCGAAGCGGTTATCACCACTATTCCAAAACCAGATAAGAACCCATAATTGCCGAGTAACCATAGACCAAATTCACTCCTAAATTCTGATAGAAAATATACATAAAAGCAGTAGCATTACACCTACTCAGCATCCTAGCAACCTTGATAAACCCAGATCAGTTAGGCTTTGTTAAAGGCCGTCAGACCCAAGGCGCCTATACGTGAAAGCTCAACAAGAATGTTCTTAGGTATGCTGAACTCCAAAATACCCCAACCTTACTTTTGACACAGGATGCAAAAAAAGATTTTGTTTGCGTGCAGTGGTGCTTACCTTGAGCAACTCTTAAATATGGGTTCACAAACCTGTTACTATCAGCAATAATGGCGTTATACTTTAACCTTTCAGCAAAAGTTTACACCTCTGAAAAGTTATCCCCTGACTTTCACATCTCAAGTGGCACTCGTTAGGGATGCCCATTTTCTTTATTTTTGCATTGCTAATGGAACCCCTGGCACATTTGATCAGAACTTCAATGTCTACAAAGGGTATCGAAACAGGCCAAGTTCACAATAAAATAATACTCCTTGCTGACAATGTTATTCTGATGGTCACTGACCCCCTTAACTCCTTTCTGGAAATTCAGGATGTTATTGCATCATTTTAGTCAGTCTCTTACTATGAAATTAACAAATCCAAATCACAAATCCTAGGTCCTTCTCAACATCAAGTCTATCCTCCTTACTCATTTTTCCTACTCATGGGTATCTATTTCTGTCAAATACTTAGGAATCCATATACCACACAGAACTACTAAGCTATATGATCAATCTCCTTGCTATCCTGCTTCGAAAATTGCTCAATTTAAGCAGATTTGAGCTTTCAATAATAGGCAAGATAGCGGCATTTAAAATGCAAATTTAATCCCAAATTTTGTATCTATTTAGAACCATGTGTATTGTTATACTATCCTACTTCTTCACAAAAATCTGTTCTATAATTACTAACTATATCTGGAAAGGGAAAAATCTGAGATGCTTCATTGCTATATTGAGCAAACATAAGTCAGTAGGGAGCATATCACCTCCCAATATGTACCACTACTACATGCTGCATATTTAGATCAGTCATGATTTGGTGGAAGCCTAATTCAGATAAAGTTTGGTCTGCCATAGAGGAGTACCTTGTGCCCAGTGCTTCCACTCGGGCTATACTCCTTACAGCCTTAATGGATGACAAAATGCCTGCTTCATAATACCCTGCAATCCAAACCACACTTAGGGCACTAGACAAATTATCTCCACTGACGAGTATGCCTGTGGCCACCAAATCACTTCCATTATCCTTTAGACCAGTGGTGGGCAACCTTTTTTTTCAACTGAGCCAAATCTCGCCAAAACCATGATTGAAATTTATTTTGAGAGCCACATTTTTAAAACTGAAAATACATCTCCCATATAGTAATTCATCCCCCATAGTAATTCATCCCCCATATAGTAATTCATCCCCCATAGTGTAATTCATCCCCCATAGTGTAATTCATCCCCCATAGTAATTCATCCCCCATAGTAATTCATCCCCCATATAGTAATTCATCCCCCATATAGTAATTCATCCTCCATATAGTAATTCATCCCCCATAGTAATTCATCCCCCATATAGTAATTCATCCCCCATAGCAATTCATCCCCCGTATAGTATTTCATCCCTCGTATAGTATTTCATCCCCCGTATAGTATTTCATCCCCCGTATAGTATTTCATCCCCCATATAGTATTTCATCCCCCATATAGTATTTCATCCCTCATATAGTATTTCATCCCCCATATAGTAATTCATCCCTCATATAGTATTTCATCCCTCATATAGTATTTCATCCCCCCATATAGTATTTCATCCCTCATATAGTATTTCATCCCCCCATATAGTATTTCATCCCTCATATAGTATTTCATCCCTCATATAGTAATTCATCCCTCATATAGTATTTCATCCCCCCATATAGTAATTCATCCCTCATATAGTATTGCATCCCCCCATATAGTATTTCATCCCCCCATATAGTATTTCATCCCTCATATAGTAATTCATCCCTCATATAGTATTTCATCCCCCCATATAGTATTTCATCCCCCCATATAGTATTTCATCCCCCCATATAGTATTTCATCCCTCATATAGTAATTCATCCCTCATATAGTATTTCATCCCTCATATAGTATTTCATCCCTCATATAGTATTTCATCCCCCATATAGTATTTCATCCCCCCATATAGTATTTCATCCCCTCATATAGTATTTCATCCCTCATATAGTATTTCATCCCCCCATATAGTATTTCATCCCTCATACAGTAATTCATCCCTCATATAGTAATTCATCCCCCATATAGTATTTCATCCCTCATATAGTATTTCATCCCCCCATATAGTATTTCATCCCTCATATAGTAATTCATCCCCCCATATAGTATTTCATCCCCCCATATAGTATTTCATCCCCCCATATAGTATTTCATCCCTCATATAGTAATTCATCCCTGATATAGTAATTCATCCCCCATATAGTATTTCATCCCCCCATATAGTATTTCATCCCTCATAAAGTAATTCATCCCTCATATAGTATTTCATCCCCCACAGTACTATTCCCCCCCCCCCCTTCTAGTAAGCCAAGTCCCCCGTGTCAATTCACTTACCTTTTGCGTTCCTCTCGCTGTCTTCCCGCGCCGTTCGGGTCTTCAGGGCGGACTGTGAGAGGAGCCTAGCTCCCCTCCCCTCACGTTCGGCACGCTGCCCCGCCTACACACATCCTGACAGCCACATCCGCAAGCCGGATTAAAAGGTCCGCGCGGACTTTTGGGGCTGCCAACCGAGAGGAGGCAGGGGAGCGGCCGACCGAGAGGAGGGAGGGGAGCAGGCGCCCGGCACACAGAAGAGCCGCATTAGACTGGGTAAAGAGCCGCATGTGGCTCGCGAGCCGCGGCTTGCCGACCACTGCTTTAGACCATATAGGAGTGTACACTCCTCATCCTGGGTCAACCTAGGCATCCACTGACTTTAGGATTTATTCTCTAGTACTGCCCTGAAATCTTTCATGGATCTACATGTGAGCTTCAATTTACCAAAACAAGACCTATTTAAGTACATACAAATTGCACATTTGATTAGACATAACCGATCGACACTGATTTATTCTATGGATCTAATGCTTTACCACAAAAATGTTAACAGGGAGTGATACATGCTGCTGATGTCTGAAAATGTCTCTGATTACACTGAGTAACAGACACACTGGGGAACAGTTATCAATCCTGTCACAAGGCAAAGCAATGCTAAACTGGAAACAATGAGATGCATCATGATACAGATTTATTAAAAGGTTAAAGCCTGAGTCATACATTTCTCTTAAGATCCTCAATTTTTAATTATGCATCTTTTTAGCATTGAAATCTGTCTTATATTTAGTAATAATCCTGTATTTGAACTCAAACTGTCGCACTTGGCTGACCAAGAATACAGATGCACAGGTCTGTAAATTGTTACAGAGACTTTCCTAAAGAAGAAACAGCCTGATTTATGACTAGTTGTCCTAATTTGTTTGATAAATACCCTTCGCTATGTGTTGGACAGTCCTGTAGCTAACTAGTTACAGGTCACAGAGTGTTTGTAGGGAGAGCTAGCTGCTGCTGCTGATTTCTGGAAATATCTTTACTTACATTAGTCACAGACACACTGTGTATTGGGGACTCTTGGAGTGGAAAGGGAGATATCACACAGTGTTTGTATGGAGAGCTAGTTTCTACCATCCCATACTGTGCGACTAAAAGTCCTATATGACAGACAGTGTGTTTTGGGGCACTTGGAGTAGATAGGGGGAGATCACAGAATGTTTGCAGGGAGTGATACCTTTTTTGCATGTATCAGTAACAATTCAGTTGTTTGCTTGCTGAATCCACTGTTTTGGGTTTTTTTGTTCTTTTTTGGACTTTTTCACATTTTTATATATTTTTTTTGCTCTCAGTCAGGTTTATATGTTATATATATATATATATATATATATATATTTATATGTTTATATCAGGTTTATATGGGAGGAATGTGTTGGGGTTTAGTGTTTAGCAAAAATGTCTAAACACTGTGCACCACAACATTCTGCTAGATTTTTCAGTGAAGTAAATGCAATCTAATGTTGACTTTCAAATTAACAGCTGGCTGGTGTGAGTCCTGTTCAAAATGCAGCCTAGTAAATGTGTTTATATACTCTGCACATAGTCACTAAGGTATGTTGTGGTCTTTTTTCAGCAAACTAAATACAGTTTCTTGTTGAGTTGTTTATTTAAAGTGTCCATTCTGTTAAAAAAGTAGCCTAGTTACAGTGTTTATAAACTGTGCAAGTAGTCACTACAATATTTTGGGAGTTTTATTCAGCTAAATAAATACACATTAATGTTGATTTCTTTATTAAAGCTTGCTGGTGTGGGTTCTGCTTAAAATGGGACCTAATCAATGTGTTTGTTGGGCTGAAATGTGTCAATCTTTCCCTGGATGGAATTTTTTTATGCCTTGATGGATTATGAATAAAGAATTATAATTTTATTGTTAATAATATTATATTTATACCATGTCAGTGCTGGAATTTCACCTACATTCTGTGAGCCAGTTGACTCCCTTCAGATCCTTCTGTGGAAAATCTAGGCAATTTACAAGTGGCTGGTGCAAATTAAAAAAAAAAAAGAGGTATGCTTTCTTCTACTATAATCAGGAACAGTAATTTTGGACAGGCTGAACATGCATATTGTACAATAAACAGGATCCATTTTGTTTGCAAGTATTTCTCTTTACAAGTCTATTGATAATTCAGAAAGAGCAACTCCAAGAGCTAAACTGATCAACAAACAATGGGATGTCAACTGTTTCCCTGCATAACCCAGATGGTGGAGGTACCACATGGTATGAAATGTGAGAGGTTAAATCCCTATTACTGTACATTATACTAATTACCGCACCACCACACTAGTCTTGGCTCGAGTTCATCCTCGTGAGGTCCACCTGTCTTGTATTCACTAAATCCCCTCTGCTGTCTTAGTTTCTGCAACTGAAAAGCTTATCTGGCATGTAGGATCAAGCATGTGCAAACGTCAAATGTACACAGTGAGAAACAATTACCAAGTTACAAATACCGTGTAAAGCCAAAATGTAACCACAGAGCAAAGTGTCATCATTTCAGGTCCATCTGATAAAGTATTTTTTTTACCCTGCCCTATGTTTTATCCAGACGATTGCTCACTCATGCTACATTTAGGTGATGCTAATGACAGCTAATTAGCATGTTGACTTGAGTTCAGCATCTCTTAGAAACCCTGCATGACTCCAGAGTCTGTGCCAAGTACAGTCTGAATAACTTTGCATCTTAGTTAAAACATTTAGAGAATAAATTGTATAAACTATTAAGCAAAAAGACCAAGGCCTGTAATACTGACAGAGATCCCAGATTAAATAAGCCCTAAAAAAACTGGACTTTCTCCATTCCTTTTGAGCTAGAATTATGATTTTTTTTTTGGTCATTTGTGTTTATGGAATAGTATACAACATGTATTGCCTCTAAACTGGACATTTAGCATAGTACTTCCACTATTAATATAAGTATATGTATAACCAAAGCATTTTTGGATCGTGCACAAAACAAAATACAAATAACTGTGCCATGCTACAATTGTAAATTAACCAAATCCCAGCTGCCGTTCAGAACTATGTCACCCAAATATCTACACTGATATAAATGTACAAAAAATCAATCAAAAAGTGTGAACAGTGCTAGATACACTCCTTACTAGTGTAGTTATTTAAATCATAAATAAATAGTACAAAATAAACAATTCTTTTAAATCACCAACAGTGTCTAAAGAATGTCCATCTAAAGTGATAAAAAAGAGGGTACGTTATGATGGCTGTTTGCAGTCTTTCAGTTTTCTTCAGACGCTTGTGACAGTGTGGAGGCAGAAGTGGAGACCTGGAAGGCTGGCAGAGTGGTGGCGATGGAGTGAGTCCTGGAGGAGGGACGGAGATGGAGGAAAGTCAAATACAGTATATTTGGTGAGTTTCAGTTTACACGAACACCCAGAAATATATTCTGCATTGGATGAGAACCAAGTAGAATGTGTGGAGTACATTGATTTATCACTATATATGGACATTCTATGGACACTGTTGGTGATTTAACAGAGTTGTTTATTTTGTACTTGTAGCCAGGTGCCAGCGATGTTATCATAAAAACTAGTAAAGGTGGAAATTAGTGATTTATAGCAGGACTACGGGATTGCAGTGGGCAATCTGACACTGAGTGGGAACTGACTAACTGCCACTGACATCCCCAGTGACACTAATACAGTGATCAGTGCTAATAAAAAGCACTGACACTGTACTAATGACACTGGGCAGGAAGGGGTTAACGTTTGGGTGATTAAAGGGTTAACTGTGTGCTGTGAGTGTTTTACTGTGTGTGCTGTGTGCTGTTTTACCAAGGAGACATGCTGTTTTGTATTTCTCTGCGGCGCTACCTACCCAGAAATGCAAATCATGTATATACGTGCTTTTACGCAGCCCTGCTGCCCTGTAGCAGTAATTCTATTATAGGGCGGTGGGGAAGCGGTTAATTTGAG
Source organism: Staurois parvus (assembly GCF_062004578.1). Lineage (NCBI taxonomy): Eukaryota > Metazoa > Chordata > Amphibia > Anura > Ranidae > Staurois > Staurois parvus. Next base: position 2,229,450 of record NW_028317914.1, on the reverse strand, counting down.
TCTTTTCTTACCAGTATTCAGTATAACAGTGGTTGCTATAGAATTGTGTCTCTTGCTTTCAATAAACTGCAAACATTTTTTATCACTAATTTGGTGAGTATTAATTTTGGGTTTAAGCATGACTGAACCTAGAGTGTCAGAGGGGTTGAGAAGCTTGCAAGGTCAGTGCACCAACCGGGGACAAGCATCAACTAGCGGTCCGCACGGGGTAGCCCTACATACTATTTAAATAAGTAATAATATAGTGCAGCGCTACTACAATATTAACCCAACATCAAATCGTGTAAATAATCCACACATGTGACTAAATAAAGTGATACAAGTCACTAAATTATATATATAAACAGATAAATAAAGTGCCACTATGTGCTCCTAATACAAGTGTTCAAATAATTAGTGACCTACGGTCCTGGTGAAAACTTCAGGACCTGTGCCTTATTAACCAATCAACATGTGTATCAATACATAGAAACAAAGCCCCCATAAAAATAATGTATATACCACACTTAAAGTGACCAGTGATAAAAAGTGACCAACTTAATTCAAATATATAACTTCAAATAACATTCCACTCAAAAATAAAGTTCATAAATCCTCCAGATTAGTGCTCCAAACAACAATAACTCATGCAGTGTGATAAAAAGTGATGATTTCTCTGATGGTGTCAGCACACTTATCCTCTGTGACTAGAATGCCCCCTCACCTCCAGTCTGCGACCCAAAGGGCCACTAAGCCTCCAAGATCATTCCTAGATCCTTCTCCAGTAATGGTTGGTATCCTCAGTACTCCTCCTGTGGATCCCTTCTCAGGTAAGTGATCAGTACTCAAGACCTCTCTGGATAGGTGCACCAGCTAAATGTATCACTCACCATAAACCATGGTAAGTAAAAGAAAGATCCTTCATAGTGCTGTATTAATGGGTAAATCAGACTCTTTAATAATAAAAATGCCCACTCACTTGTTACTGTAATTTGAGTTTTAACAAGTGAGTTATTTATTTAGCCACATGTGTGGATTATCTACATGATTTGATGTTTGGTTAATATTGTAGTAGCGCTGCACTATATTATTACTTATTTTGGTTCACTGAATGAGGTATCAGTTTAGAGTGTGAGCTGCTTTAATTTTTAGGTATACTCCATATAAGCACAGGAGGAACTTGTATAATTTACTCTACATACTATTTAATTATTGTTTAAGTATCTGCACTAGCACACAGTGTATCTAGCGTTGTTCATTCTTGATGTTTTGTACATTTTCTGGATAGTGTGGGTAAGGGTTAGATCCCCAGTTAGGATTTATTGCTGTATATCAGCTGGGTAGATTGGCCCTCCCTCTTTGTTTTGGTGGCCACTGCCACAATGACAGAAAGTGATAGGAAATCCGGAATACTACAGTTGTCATGAGGAGGGAGAAATCTGTTATTGAACACTGTTAATGAGGAGGTGGAGAGTCAGCTCCTTGCACAGATCAAAAGGGCTGCAAGGGTTGGGACAGTGATAATAATGGGGGATTTTAACTACCTGGAAATTGACTGGAGTAATGGCACTGCAGGAATAGTTAAAGGGCAAAAAATGTATAAACGTATGGTGCAGTTCAGGCCCCAATTAGGAATGATGCTCTCCTGGACCTGGTAATTTCAAACCATACAGAGCTTATTACTAATGTCCATATAATAGAACATCTGGGTAGCAGTGACCATAACATGATTTCATTTATTGTTAGCTGTAAACAACAAGAACACATGGGAAAAATAAAACCGCTCAACTTTAAGAGAGCTAATTTTCCAAGGCTGAGAGCTGCTCTCCAAGATGTAGTGATTTTTGGACTATTTATTAAGAAAAATATTACCCAAAAGAACATCTTAAAAGCTGACTGTCATGGGTTAAATAGTTGATCAACTGCAAGTGACCTTCCAGGAAGCTACCATAAACGAGTGGAAGAGACCTTTTTAAAATACAATAAGTTTTAACACCACTATTTGAGTTTTTACAGATGCTCAAATAAAGTACCATAATTTGACAATAGTGGAACTAAAACCTTATTTACTCTTTATTACAAGACTTTGCAGATGTGTGTTATCTAAACAAGCACCATTGTCTATGGGAAGCCAGGAGATACCTCAATTGCAGGAAACTCAATTATAGTGAGTCGAACATCTCACTAAACTCCAACTGGATGTGTACTCCAATTATCACACAATAGTGCTAGTAATTAGATGCTTCCTATGTCATAGCTCCTTGAACTTTGCCCTCAGCTCATAAGGGAAAACTTGGTACAAAGAAAAGTGTCAACTGAAATATTATCAAAGGTATATACCCACACACCAAGATCTATTCAACAAAGTTGGGTACTGCATGCCACTCAACTGACGATCATGAAGTTATAAAATATAAGATGGTTTGTGAGTTGGGTAATTTACATATCTCCAAAGGAAATCAGCAATTCCAATACAGTTCATATCAGGAAGATGAGACACCAAATATATTGACATATTTCTATGGTCCTTATTCAAGAGTTAGTGGGGAAATCATTTATACCTGAATAGGATTCATATATTTTATCCATAAAGACATACTGTTTATATCAAAGGGTGAGTCATCATTAAGATCACCAGTTCATTTGTGATACCTGACTGTCCTCGGTGGACAGGTAAGGAACCTCTAAAGGTACACAAACTTCTTAACCGTCCAATCAACAAGCCCGTTGAGAGGTCCTTTGGAACAAAGGACTTGTATGGTATAAAAATGCCACACACCTCAAATTGAAGATAACTACTTCTTCTGAAATCACTTCTTGATCACTTCAACTACTTCTGAAACTACTTCTTAAACAACTTCTTAACTACTCTACTACTACTATATACTTCACTATACTCACTTGCTTCCTGCTACCTTCGGCCATCTTGCTGAGAACTTCCAGCTGCCAATTTGTTTTTGAAGGCCATTTTGAAGGAAAATATTTTCACCAGAGACGCTGCTGCTGATTTAAATTCTGGTACCTGACTGACCAGAAACATTTTCTTTTCCCAACTGCATCCCACTGGGATGCCTCAAAAATCGAGATTCTGGAAGTGGTGAGACAGTGCCAAAATATTGTATTTTCTTTTATATTTCTAATTTATTAAGATTTACAACATTTTTATTGTATGATTAGGAATGTATTAAGGCTATATGAATAATTATTAATGTAACTGTTTGAGTATTGGTATTGAGATCATATACTGCATACTAACTGATTTGTAGTGTTTTTGGTGGTGCCAATTATCAGAGATACTTTCTTATTTCCCTACGGCCGCGGGAAATTGGAAACAATATCTGAAGTACTATAGGTTGCAACTAACCCCTTTAAAATTTGTTTAAAGTCATTTGATAACCATATACTGTATTATCCCGTAGAGATTAGCATATTATATCTTTGATTGTGTGTACGAATATATTCACCAGTATTTTGCGTTTTGTATTAATATATATATATAAATATTTGTACATAAATAAATGTATTTATTTATTTATCAAAAAGGCACATTTTGTGTATATGGTAATGAAATCATGTTGGTGAAAAGAACTCAAGGAATATTATTAAGTGGTGATCAAATTATTAAGGTGTCCAAATGATTGGTTTATTAAATAATTGCCGTATTTTAACGTCTGGAGGCACTGCAATATTTTGTTTAAGGGAGTTGACACCGCCCTGTTTATTTAGAATAAATTTTATCATAAACCACCACAAAGACTTCGACTGGGAGGGAATATTGGTATCGATGAATACAACACAAAAATAGGAGTTTTTCAAAAAGATTGTATATGAACACTCTGAAAAATATATTCCCATGGGCAACAAGTTTAAAAGGCTAAAAATCAGACCTATGTGGCTTACGGACAAAGTTAAAAAAGCTATAAATAATAAGAAAAGAGCGTTTATTAAATATAAAAATGAAGGAACGCTATCATCATTTAAACATTACAAAGAATATAACAGAATATGTAAAAAAGAAATCAAGGCTGCAAAAGATTGCAGAACAAACCCCCAAAAATTCTTCAAATATAAAATAATAGTAAAAAAGTCTGGTCCGAGCATGTAGGCCGTTTACAAAATAATCTAGAGTGGGTGACTGGGGACAAAGAGAAGGCAAATTTATTAAATACCTTCTTCAGCTCTGTGTTTACAAAGGAGCATGCTGGAGCTCTTGTCCATAATGGGCATGGTATTGACACAGCTCCAGAAGACAGAATAAAGGTGAATAAAGCACCTGGACCGGATGGCATACACCCACATGTCCTTAAAGAATTGAGCTCTGTCATTTCAAAGCCATTGTTTCTAATTTTTAGGGACTCTTTAATGACTGGCATAGTACCACTGGATTGGCGTAAGGCCAATGTGGTGCCTATATTTAAAAAGGGATCAAAAATTTTACCAAGTACTTATAGACCTGTTAGTTTACCTTCTATAGTTGGGAAGATACTGGAGAGTTTAATAGAAGACCACATAGATGAGTTCTTGCTGGAAAAAAAATATTGTAAGCAACAGACAGCATGGATTTATGAAAGACAGAAGCTATCAAACAAATCTGATTTTTTTTTAGCTGAGCAAAACCTTAGACAGAGGGGTGGTGGTGGACGTGGTATACCTGGATTTTGCAAAAGCGTTTGACACAGTTCCCCACACTCGGCTAATGTGTAAGGTAAAGTCTACAGGCTTGGAAAAATCTGTATGTAAATGGATAGAAAACTGGCTAAAAGATCGTATTCAAAGAGTATTAGTTAATGATTCATCCTCTGAATGGTCTAGGGTTGTCAGTGGTGTACCCCAAGGTTTTGTGTTGGGACCCTTACTTTTTAATATAGTTATAAATGATATAGGATTTCAGTGTTTGCAGATGACCTCAATGCACTATTTAATTGAGCAACTATGTGGCAAATGAGGTTTAATGTTGATAAATGTAAGGTTATGCACTTGGGGGCTAAGAATATGCATGCATCATACATACTAAGGGGAGTACAACTGGGGGAATCAATGGTGGAGAAGGATCTGGGAGTTCTGGTAGATCACAAGCTTAATAATGGCATGCAATGCCAAGCTGTGGTTTCTAAAGCGAGCAAAATCCTCTCTTGTATTAAAAGAGGTATAGACTTCAGAGAGATAGAGAGCAATATCATTTTACCCCTGTACAAATCATTAGTAAGACCTCATCTGGAATATGCAGTTCAGTTTTGGGCACCACTTCATAAAAAGATTGTTGGGAAACTGGAGAAACCACAGAGAAGGGCAACCAAACTGATAAGAGGCATGAAGGAGCTCAGCTATGAGGAAAGATTAGAGGAACTGAATTTATTCTCTCCTGAGAAGAGGAGATTAACCTCCCTGGCGGTATTCCCGAGTGTAGCTCGGGGTTAACTTTCAGTACCAAAAGCGGTAACCCCTAGCTACACTTGGGATTACACTGTAACGTTGCACTGGGATCCCTCACCAGTAATCAGCAGATTTCTGATGCCATGCAGGTCTCCTGCACACCTGTCAGTATATCTGCTTGCCGTATGTGATGTACGAGCAAGCAGATATACTGACAGGAAGACTCAATGAACTACCACAGCACTGCACGGTACCATGGTAGTTCATTGAAAACTACAAGCATTAGTTTATGGCAGTTTATTCATTCACGGAAGTCTGTGAATGAATAACGCGGCTGTGTGGGCGGAACCCCGCAGGGTTGCACTGTTTTCAAATATGACAGGTAGTACGGGGAACTTCAGCGGCTGCAGCATTGGGAACATATTTACAGGTTCCACCCTAAAAACAGGTACAATAAAAAGCTTATAATAGTGAAATAGGTGTCAGCAGATTGAACCATTTGAACAGGACTGCACTCAAAAAATACTGTAAACTAAACTTCTGTCCTAAATTCTTTTTCTAGGTCTGTAATTTACTAGGTATTAAAACAGGATGCCAAAAAAGGAGATTTATATGTTTAACTTTATAAATAAATCTGCAAATCTTTACCATCTAAGGAATTGCAAAACTGCATTTAAGAACCCATTTTTCCTGGGAAGCAGCAGGGAGGCACAGACATGTCATGATATCGTAGGCCCCTCCAAGTGGACAGGCAGGTGCAAGGTTTTTTGGGGGGGAGGGGCATCAACAAGGCTTACCTTTTTTTTCAATGTAAGATCAGCTTTAAAGGGTGTGGGAACTATGAGTGCAGATTCACATGTAGCACCCCTCAAGTTTAGCTAGGGGGAGCCAGACAGGTTTTCTAGGCAGAGGCTGACTAGCAGCCTGGGATGAATCAGCCAGGTTACTCTGGGTCAGGGCTAAAGGCTCTGCAGGTCAGTTCCCTGATACCTACCCCTGCACTAGAAGCTTGATAAATTTCTAGAAGGCTTTTGGTGGGGTGAGGAGGGGCTGAATGAGAGGCTGATGAGAATACTCAAGGGATTCTGACTAATCTTGAAGCAGGAGGATTTGTATAGGGTCAGAACAGCCCTTAAGTATGAGGCAGCCTGACCAGAAAGTGGTCAGTGTTGGCTGGAAGATGATGTGAGAATGCTGGAGGGTGGTGCCTGGAAGGGGGCCAGGGAGGGGCCTACCTGTAGGTAGGAGCTGGGAAGGAGGATCTCTCAGCCTTACCGTCCCCTGAGAGATGACAGCCTGGGAAGCAGGGAAGGAGCCAGCCCAGCGTTAGGCCTGAAGGCAGTTAGCAACCCTTTGGGCTGGATAGGAGGAGAAGCCAGTCAGGTGGCTAACCCAATTAGCTCCTCATCTGGGGCTGATGTACTACAGTGACATTTTCTGGGTTCCCTTGCCCAGGGATTCCCTCAGGCAGCTGGGTGAGTAGGAGATTTCATTTAGGGTCCGAGGTGGTACACCAGAAGGGCTGGAGAGCTCTTCAAGGAGAGACTGTTTGTCTATGGACTTGTACATTGTTTCTAAGGAGATTTGTCCTCATTTTCACAGTTCCTTGACCATCCCATACACCTCTCTACCTCTTAATAAAATGAAAAAAAAAAAAACAAGCTCAATGACTGTTTACTGTCTCCAGTGTGCAAGGTCTGACGAAAATGCGTATTGCTGGGCTGTGCAGGACTATAGGAGGACCAGAAGCGGTTCCCATAGAAGTCAATAGCCTAAAATTTGCATATGAACAGGACCGCACTACTCAGATATTGGACAGGACTCTTTTTCAATCCGCACTGAATCTGCACCGCCAGTGCACCAGATATATATGAACAGGCACCATAGGAAGAAATGTTATTTCACATGTCATGCATATTGAATGCGGTTCAAACCGTGTCCAATCCACATGTATGTGAACCAGCACTAAAAGACAGGTAGAGGAATAAAAAAAACAAAAAAACTGTTATACTCATCTAGATGGCTGCAGCGCTGTTCCCATCTGCATCTGTCCCCCATCAGCTCTACACCAGTTCTCGGTCTTCACTGAGCAGAGAGTTAGTGACTGTCAGCCGTCAATCTCAGCTCACTGGAGTGCCGGGCTGTACAGGGGACGCGAGTGGCTAGCTCAGGCTTTCAGTGGCTCGCTAAGCTGCTGAGCCAACTGTCAGTCCAGGCATCTGGGTGGATCCTGACTTTAAAGTCAGGATCTTTCCAGAGCCTGGACCGGCTGAGGGACATCAGAAAAAGGGTCACATGAGTGCAGAACGAAGTGCACGCCTGTGATCTACAGAAGTAGGACCAAAAGAGCTCTGGCTCTACGTCTCTTTAAACAAAGTGCATTTGTTCTTTCTACTGGGCTGTGTCCAGAGGCCAGAGATGATCAGGAGATGGCCCAAAAAATTCTATGCCAAGCTACTATGCAAGCATGACTAACATACAGAACATATTGTGGAGAGGATGGACAGCAGAAACTACAGTACCTCTGCTGGATTGAGGTAAGTATGTACCTGGGTAGGGGAGGATAGACTAGTTTAGCCTAGAAAAGAGGGGCTAATATGATATGTAAAACCTGGCAATGTTTCTGAAATCCTGTTTAGCTTTATATACTGCTCAAGAAAAGTAAAGGGACACTTTTTAATCAGAGTATAGCATCGAGTCAATTAAACTCCTAGGATATTGATCTGGTCCGTTAAGTAGCAGAGGGGGCTGTTAATCAGTTTCAGCTGATTTGGTGTTAATGAAATTAACAGTAGATGCACTAGATGGGCAACAATGAGATGACCTCCAAACAGGAATGGTTTCACAGGTGAAGGCCACTGACATTTTTTCCCTACTCATCATTTCTGACTGTTTTTCACTAGTTTTGCATTTGGCTAGGGTCAGTGTCACTACTGGTAGCATGAGGTGATACCTGGACCCTACAGAGGTTGCACAGGCAGTCCAACTCCTCCAGGATGGCACATCAATACCTGCCATTGCCAGAAGGTTTGCTGTGTCTCCCAGCACAGTCTCAAGAGCATGGAGGAGATTCCAGAAACCCATCACCAGGACAGGTATCTGCTCCATTGTGTAAGGAGGAACAGGATGAGCACAGCCAGAGCCCTACAAAATGACCTCCAGCAGGCCACTGGTGGGAATGTCTCTTACCAAACAATCAGAAACAGACTTTATGAAGGTGGCCTGAGGGCCTGATGTCCTCTAATGGGCCCAGTGCTCACTGCCCGGCACCATAGAGCTCGATTGGCATTTGCCATTGAACACCAGAATTAGCAGGTCCTTGGTCCCATTGTCAGATCCTATGCTGGTGCAATGGGTCCTGGGTTCCTCCTGGTGCATGACAATGCCCAGCCTCATGTGGTGAGAGTTTGCAGGCAGTTCCTGGAGGATAGATGATGAAGGAATTGATACCATTGAATGGCCCTCAAGCTCGCCTGACCTAAATGCAATAGAACATCTCTGGGACAGCAAGTTTCAGTCAATCCAACGCCATCAGGTTGCACCTCAGACTCTCCAGGAGCTCAGTGATGCCCTGGTCCAGATCGGGGGGAAAATACCCTAGGACATCATTTGTCATCTCATTAGGAGCATGCCCCGATGTTGTCAGGCATGCATACAAGCACACGGGGGCCATACAAACTATCATTTTGAGTTGCTGCAATGAAATTTCAGCAAAATGGACTAGCCTGCTGCATCATTTTTTCACTTTGATTTTCAGGGTGTCTTTGAATTCAATCCTCTGTAGGGTGATAATTTTCACATCCATCAAACGATGGGGCATCCTTATGTTCCGAACACATTATCCAGTCCGTATCAGTATAGATATACAGCATGAAATTTTTCCCCATTGAGATCTGATGTTTTTTCAAAGTGTTCCTTCAATTTTTTGGAGCAGTGTATAACAAGACTGTGAAAAATGTGAAATAGTTTGTAATATGGGGAATATTATAAAACTAGAGTAAGGTGAAAACAAGCAGTTTCTGTACTTTGTAATGCTGTGTAGTTGTAGTAAACAGTAGACATTGTGCAACTGGGTGATAAATAGCAGTCACTTTAGAAAATAAAAATTCCTATTATCAAACTGAGCTGTAGAAAAAAAAGACAATATTTTTGTCATTCTAGGTAAAAAAGAGACACAAGTAAAGCGCTTGAGTAATTTGTGGCGCTATATAGATCCTGTATAATAATAATGTATAATAATAAAGTGATATACAATAACTGGTTTATTACTGAACTTAGAGTTGTATCTGCATAGTTGAAACAATGCCACACGTCCATCTAGTTCAGCCAATAGCAGTAATAAATACTAACGTAAGGAGCGCCATTCTATACTCTTTTAGAAGAATCCAAACAGAAGAAGATCCTTAATAAGTCATTCACTATTTTGTTATTAGTTGATGTGCCCCTTGGCCTCTGTATTTACATTAACAATGAATAATGTATTCAATAAAATCAACATAGGCTTTATGATAAATGTATTTATAATAACTGAAGCAGCATCACAGCCACTTATGTAAACCGTATTGCCTGTGGTTCATGGAATGTGTGAAATTAATTATCCTGTTGCTTCCTGCTCTCGGCAATATACAACAGTATTTAATTTTAACCATTGCTTAAAGACTCTTACCCGCCATACGGAAACTATTGGGTGACCTAAACTGTGTTTACACATGCAGCTGCTACTGCCACACATCTGAAAAGCTATCCACGGTGGATCACTTTTTAAAGACATTTAAAAGGCAGTGAGGAGGTATGTCACTTCCTCAGTGCCTGTTTTAACCCTGTAAATGCCATGCCACCTTGCTGCAACCGATTTTGTTGCAGGTCGGTTGTGGCCTGGCCCCATTCACTTGAATGGGTCATGGGCAGCACAGTGGATAAATGGTTAGCAGTACTAGGGTCGTTCGTTCAAATCCCAACCACGGCATCACTTGCCTGAAGTTTGCATGTTCTCCCTGTGCCTGAATGGGTTTCCTCCGGGTACTCTGGTTTCCTTCCACACTCCAAAGACATGCTGGTAGGTTAATTGGTTCCTGTCTAAAAATTGTCTCTAATATGTGTATGTATGAATGTGAGTTAGGGACCTTAGATTGTACGCCCCTTGAGGGTTAGGGATTGATGTGAATGTACAGTATATATATGTAAAGCACTGTGTAAATTTACCGTGCTATAGAAGTACCTGAAATAAATAAATAAATGTTAAGTGGTGATATTGCTCCCCAACCACAAGTATAAATAAGCCCCTAATAGACATTTATTGCAGAGAAAAGACTTGTAGGTTAGTATTCTGTGATGATACTAGGATATTAAAGTGGTTGTAAAGGTTGAAGGTTTTTTTACCTTCTGTGTGCTGCTCCCCCCACAGCCCCCCTAATACTCACCTGAGCCCCTTCTCAATCCATCAATGTGCATGGAAGCCTTCGGTTGTCCTGGGTCTCTCTCCTTATTGGCTGTGACACAGCAGCGGGAACCATTGGCTCCTACTTCTGTCAGTCACAGCCAGTAAGCCAATGAGGAGAAAGCGGGGGGCGAGGCCGAGCTGTAGCTCCATGTGTCTTATGGATGCATTTAGCATGGCTCGGGAGTGATCACACACCAGTGCCCCCATAGACAGCTGCTTGCTATTGGGGGCACTGGTCAAGGGGGAGGAGCTAGGAGCACCAGCGGAGGACCTGAGAAGAAGAGGATTGGGACTGCTCTGTGCAAAATCATTGCACAGAGCAGGTAAGTATGACTTTTTTTTAATAATAAATGAACCTTTAATAGCACTAATGAATAAGGCCTTTTTTAAAACAAACAAAACACCTGTGGTGTAATGTACAGTAAAATGCATACTTTACTGAGCTTTTTAGCAAAGCACCTCAATGCACCTAAGCACCACAGTACCATGCACTTCGTGGCACAGATGTGCTGTGGCATAGTGCCTTGTAAAAATGCTGTGCATCTGTAATATATTCAATAAGGTGCATTGGAAGCCTATTCAAAATAAATAGACTGTCCTAATGCAATGTTAACACACATGCAGTTACCAGGGCTGGATTTACATCTCAGGAGCCTACAGACAGAGAATTCTGAAGCACCCCTCCCCCCCAAAAAATCAGTAAGACCAACTTTTTTTTTCTTTTTAATTTATTTTTATATAAATATTTTTATATGCGTAAAGGGAAATGCTGCAGACTTTGATGTAAAGGGGAACACTGCAGACTGTGATGTAAAGGGGAATGCTGTAGACTTTGATGTAAAGGGGAATGCTGTAGACTTTGATGTAAAGGGGAACTCTGATGTAAGGGGGTCTCTGGTCACCAGAGCCCCCCTTACACAAGAGTACCCAGAGTTCCCCTTACATCAGAGTCCTCAGATTTCCCCTTTACGTCAGAACCTGCAAGGTTTCCCTTTACAGCGCAAGGGGGACCTCTGCGGACCCTGATCTAAAGGGGAATTCTGATGTAAGGTGATCTCTGGTCACCAAAGCCTACCCCCCTGACAGCACAGTCAGCTGCTTTCCTCTTTACATCAGGGTGCGCAGTGTTCCCTCTTACATCAGAATTCCCCTTTACATCAAGGTCTGCAGAGGACCCCTTGCACTATGGGGGAGCTCTGGTGACCACAGTCCCCCTCACATGTCTGTGAAGGGGGTGATGTTACATTTTGTACACAGTGACCTGTTCAGTGTGATCCACCATCCCTCCTCTTTTGTGTGCAGGACAACTGTGCAGAGACTCCTGCACTCTGATCACTGACAGAGACTCACTGCCTGTGCTGTCTTCACTCCGCCTAGAGAGATCCTGACTGTCCCCAACTCGGACTCCTCCGCTCACTTCCCTACCCCGGTACCTACTGGAGAGGGGTCAGCTCCAATTATAGTGTCTGCAGCCCAACTGAGCCTGTCACACCTGTACCAGACAGCGGGCCGGTATGATCACCTCCAAGGTGTCCACACCCCCTCCAAAGTCCTGCCCAACCACTGCAAGCCTCAATTTGCCAATAGAGCCACTTGATCTACTGCTGGGGACCAGGAGCCGGAGGAGGTTAGGGGAGGGACCTGTGTGCCACATGTTTTGTCTGTTACCTACCCCACCAAGCAGCATCTATTTTGGTGTTCACTGCAAGCAGCTCAGCTATCTGTGACAGGCCCAGGGGTGGACTGACCATTTGGAAACTCGGGCACTGCCCGAGGGCCCGGGGTCATTAGGGAGCCCATGAGATGCCTCTGGTACCTTTTTCATAGGCTTTTTTGAGTGTGGGCAAGGACACAGGGGCCCCATGATCCCCTATTGCCCGGGGGCCCCATGAGTTGTCAGTCCGCCCCTGGACAGGCCACATGAATCCTGAATCTATTTTCTTTTCTGGATGTAACTTTGTTGGGTGACAATGGCCAGGCAACATCTACAGTTTATAGGAAGCCCACTGCAGGCAATGCATTGCTAAGGGCGGACTCTGGCCATTCTTGCCACACCATTACAAACATTCCAGTTGGCAAGTTTCTAAGGCTCTTTCGGGTTTGCAGTAATGATATTTTCTTTGAGGAGGAAGCAGATTTAATGTGGCATCGATTTAAATCTAGAGGTTACACTGCACCTACTTTAAGTAGAGCCCTAGATATTGCTAAAGGTACATCTCCTATAGAGCTGCTGAAAGGTAAGAGGAAAGCAACCAGTAGTGTGGAATTCCTGTTTTCTCCATCCTGTTCAGTGCAGAGTATGGAAAGGTAAAAAAAAACAGTTGAAAGATGTCTGTCTGTACTGTTTAATGATCCCATTTACATCCAAGTATTGTCGAAGGGTATTAGAACCGTTTCACACAGGCACATATTTGTCTCTTTTCTAGCAGTAAGAGCACTCCTTCACATTGGTTGCAATTCAAAGGCACCTTTCAGTGTGGCATGAAGAGATGTCCTTGTTGTTCACATAAAAAAAAGAGGAGAGATCATTCATTCCACCAGTGATAACAAGACTTATAGAATATATATATTTTTAATTGTAATACCAAATCTTTAGCATATGTTATCACTTATGATTTGTGCCTTGCACAATATGTAGGTCGCACCACTCATAGCCTCAGGAACCACTTACATGATTATTTATATGATATAGAAAAGAAATATTCTTCCAACATAGCTAAACATTTTAATGAATGCCATGCCGGCGATCCTTCAGCCTTATGCATACAAGGTGTAGAGAAAATCACAGTTCCCAAGAGGGGAGATAAATTTAAATTGCAGTGCAAAACAGAAGTCTTTTGGATTTTTAGTTTGGGTACTAGAAAGCCAGTGGGACTCAGCTATGAGTTTGATATTTCACATTTTTAAGAATAACAGATGATTACAGTGTACAGGATATGATCCCTGTGGTTAGGTTCCCCGCATTCTTTATTTTTTGTTGACACCCTAACATTTATTGCTTGCTTTTTGTTTGTGTTTTTGTACACTAATATGATTAATTCTTTTCATCTATATTGTATATGTATATTTTCTTTTGACATGTTTTTGCAAATAATTATTTTGATTTTATATGTTTTATTTATGTTGTTGTTATGAATTGTTATTATGTGGGACTATTCATATGCTAGGAAGCATAGCCAATTACTGACAAATGTCAGCGGCTATGCTCCAATTGTCTGACAAAGGTTTTTGCAATCAAGAGATCACTTAATATATTTGCATATATGTACTGAAGGTGTGTACTGACTCCTATTTAACATGATTTTGAATGTGATTGCTTAATTCTGAACACAGCTACCTCCCCAGTTATAAGAGGGTGTGCACAGTTATGCAACCATTTTAGTTTTTTAGTTTTTTCTTCCCTCTACCTAAAAGATTTCAGTTTGTTGTTAAACTGAGTTGTTCAGTTTATAGATCACATTAAAAGTGGAAAAAGTTCTGAAATTATTTATCTTTGTCTCATTTTTTTACATCACAGAAACCTGACATTTTAACAGGGGTGTGTAGACTTTTTATATCCACTGTATATCTGTGGGAGACTTTAATATGTAAGCTATGATTAAGCTCTGATGTCAGTGTGAAATGTGTCAGTTGTTTTACTGTCTTTCCTTTTCCATTGTAAGTGGAGTGTATTTGAATGAAATCTCATTAAAGGTGATTTTATCTGATGTGCAGCCACCACACTAATTTCTCCATTATTTCCGTGACAGACCTTCATTTCTGGGACTCCTCAGGGCAGCTGAAAAAAACCTCATACAGATGGACACCCCTCTAGGAAGGGCACTGTAGGCACATGCCTCCAGTGCCTGTTGGGAAATCCGGCCCTGGCGATTACACACTGCAAAAATCTGAATGGACTAAAAGTCACACTTTACAGAAAACTGAAAGCATACAGTATATGCTAGCATTACAAAATTGCATTAAACTGAGTAAGAAGGGAAACATTGGTACATTGAATAAGAACTAAAAACTTGGTTCTTTATATTTAAAGACTAAGTTCACATTTTGCACTGCTCCTAGTCCATTGAGACTTCCTCCAGTTGTGCATCTGAAAGCCAATGCAGAGGTACAGGCAGAGTTGGAGGAATTGCTTGCAGGAGCCTGATATTACACTCCTGGTTCACTGATCATGGGTGCATTACTTTGCAGGTGCCTGTAAAAAATAAATAGTAAATGTACAATTTTTTTCTGAAAAATATGTGCATTTATTATTTTATTTAAAGTCTTTAACAGATAAGTACACTTTCAGGCAAAGTGCACATATCCTTTTTCCTCCTCTAACCTAAATTACACTACCTTTTTCCACCACATATGTATATTTACCTCTACCCAGAACCGTTTACACCCTTCCATAATATCATGCTGCCCTGGCTATATCTGCACAGTTAGTAGAATTCTTGTGGGGCACTTATCGTAAGCATCTGCTGCCTGATAATAGAGGGCGATTTGTGCCGCAGTATAATTGCTGTGTCTTTTTCTTAAAGCAGAACTTCACCCTAAATGTCTACTTTATGCCCTCTTTCCCCTTCCTATTCTGTTTTTGGCACTTTTTGTTTGGGGGGGGGGGGTATCTGATATTGACAGAGAACCACTTCCAGTCGTATGGACGCAGTGGATCCACTGGAAGCCCCCCCCGGCTTGTTCATGCTCAGTGGGAAGCCAACTGTGCAGACACAAGGAATGATAGCCAATAATACACAATGAAGATCTGCTGTGGAGTATTCATTTATTATCAAGGAACAGGATACAGCAACACAAAAATCAATTAGGCGTTATTCATAGTTATTTTACAAACATGACTTGATAATAAATGGATGCTCTATAGCAGATCTTCATCAAGGTGCCAGCTTTCTTGGATTATGATATATGAGCAAAGGCTTTTAGATGCCATTAACCTGAGCACCAATTGGCTTTCATCAAGCTGACTGGGGTATGGAGGTAGTAGCAATGCACATTCACTTTTGGAAACTCTCAGACAAGGACTGTTGAGTACTGTTATTATGCAGCCCTCATTCACATAATTGTTGCTATGGGGGAAGACTGTCCTCAAGTTGACTGATATCATGGACTGGCTGCCTGACTAAAAACCTTACCTGGCCATGAGGAGTATAGAACACGCTATATACACTGCCTGCTTCAGACAGAATGGACTGGTTTTGAGGGACTTATTACTGCTTCTCCAATTCAGGGGATGCCAGGAACAGAATATTTAAGCAGCAGAAAAAGGAGGCAGTAATGTTTCAACTATCCTATCCTCCAGCCAGCATTTTGCTGAATATCACCTACTGGCTGATAGCTGTGAACACTTTGCAAATGTTCTGGAGAATCAGGATAATCAATATGATTACTTGTGCAACAAGTTGATTGATAAAATTAAAGTGGTTGTAAACCTCTGACATGACATATGAACAAAGCATCCATTATAGTTTGTACTTGTGTATGTTTAGAGCACTAAGTGTCATTTCTGTCTGCTTCCTTGTTCCTTGTTGTTGTTATCTGCATTTGTCACTTCTGACAGGTTTTCCTGAAAAGGTGATAGGCAAGGGAGCTCCAGCACACAGCCTTTGATTGACAGCCATAGCTGTGTTCCTGTGTGCTGTGTGAAGGGGGGTGTCCAGCTCTCACTAAGTTCTGCAGAGTGTAACATCAACCCCTGCACCCTGAAATTTCAGAAAGGCTGTACAAATTCTGCACTTTAAACAGCTGTATAGAAAAGCCTTCAGGGAAACAGGTGCAACGTTTGTATCTTTTGTTTGTTTCATTTGTTTCAGAGGCCAGTCACTTCACTGGGTATATTTAAGGGTGGACTGCAGCAGAGACTGTGCGCCAGCTTTCCTCCCTTTGATGATTGAGTGGACATCTGCAAGACTAGAGGATGAAGAAGACTGGCAGATTGCTGAAGAAAGCGTAAGGGGGGGGGGGCAGACTGGGTTGTGATGGTCCTACATCTATTGTTGCCTATGTATTACCTCTGTGTGTCCCATGTATTCTCATAATTGCGCATTGTCAATACAGTATATTGTCATGATTACCTATTTGTTGCATATCTATTGTTACATTATCTTTTTTTTTTACATGATTGCCCATTTGTTCCCCCTTTATTGTCACAATTGCTTTTTTGTTACTTGTGTATTGTGACGGTTGCCCATTTGTTTGCTACATAGTGTTACATTTGCCAATTTGTTGCCTATATGCTGTTACAATTTATTGGTTGTTACCCAGATATTGTCACAATTGCCTGTTTGTTGTTGAAGAGGAGATACAGTCAGGTTTCCAAAAATTAAAAGACATCAGCCATAAAACCTGCAGCTGCTGACTTTTCATAAACAAACATCCAGAAATCCAGTGCTGTCCTTACCTGGACTGTTTTTTCGCGGGTCTTCAGGTCTCCAATACCTCCATGTTAACTGTGGGGAGACAGCTGTAACTCCTTGTGCCTTCACAGACAGCTCCCCACTGCACATGTGTGAGTGACTGAATGTTCCTGCAGCCTCCTGGGACCTATGACATGTTCCAGGAGGCTGCAGGCAGGGAGGGGGTGGCAAATGTCCACTCCAATTGTCTCAGCGGTCAGAGTTGAAATGGGAACAGTTACCTGTCAAAACTACCTACCTGCTCCCCCACCCAAAAGAAAAAAATATCCAACTATGGTAGGGTGGGGTGGGGGAAAAAAAAAGTGAAACATCTGCTTTAATGTACTTTTTACAATTTCCCATTTATTACCCAAGTATTGTCACATCTGCCGTAGTGTTATTGATAATTATTGCTCATCTACCGCTAGGATTGTCAGTGTGTTGCCCATGTTTATTGCCCAATGGTGGTGGTTTATCATAAAGAATAGGTAGCTGTTTGGGATTCCATGCTCCAGGGGTCTCCAGTACTCACAATGTCAAATTCAAAAGGTCATAAGCATTGACATCCTTTAATTTTATTAAATGACTATACACTAACATATGCATACTCCCTGTACCTGGAAGCTTTGTTTTCACATTATCTATCACCATCATATGAGTAAATTGCAGATGATCCAAATAAAAATGTAACTGCTGAATTTTAAATCCTATAGAAATGTTTCATAAACATGGGTTGAAAAAAAAACTAGCTCTGGGTCCATGGTACAATTACTCCCCTTCTGTTGTCCACATATCATTACGATTACCAGTGAGTTGTCAGTTTCCCATGTATTACCAACAGTTAGTGCTATGGTACCATCTGTGTGAGATCAGAGCAACAAACTGTATTTTTGGGAATACATTTGGTAATTTAATAATCTCACAGGTCAGTCTCTATCACACCATTTTCCTAAGAACCTGTAATTTTCAGCCATTTCTGATAAATAACTTTACCTACCCCTGCAGAATTTCAGGCTCACAAGATTACTAAAGTTACCAGGCATGTACATGCACATATTTTAAAACCAGTACTGTGATAGGGAAAGCAATGCATTTGGAGGGTATAAGAGTTCCCTTGTGCTTATTTTGCAGTATATTTTGAATCTTATCTCAAAAAGATACACAGAATGTTAGTCCAGTGCTTATTTGTACCTTTATGTTGCCACTGTAGAAGGGCAAAGGGTAAGGGGCAAGGTGCACTAATTGCACCCAAAGGTGGGGCTTGAACGACTTCCAATACCCCATGTACTCATGCCCTAGGAGTGTTATATCTTTGTGTAGCTTTCAGTAATAACTGCTCTAAGTTGAAAGTAGATAATACTAATAAAGGGTGAGTTTGACCCCAAGGGATGGAGACCCTCCCACCCTTTTTTCTCTTCTCTTCCCTTCCAACGTACCCCTCTTTTATCCTCCTCTTTCTGTTCTCCACTCTAGAACATCTCCAGCTCCATTCCTACCCTAGGTGCCAAAATAATAGTCAATATATGCTATCGTTTTCAATTAGCAGTATTGAATAATCTATTCAACATAGTTAATTCTATAATTTTTCAATAAGAGAAGGTTGAGAGTTATCTAGGGACCTTTTATACATGCTGCGGTTGATTTACTAAATCTGGGGAGTGCAAAATTTGGTGAACCTCTGCATAGAAACCAATCGCCTTCCAGGCTTTATTGTCAAAGCTTATTTGAGTAAGGTGAAGTTGTGCTGGCCATAGACGGGACATTTATTGGCCAAATTGTTGACCGCTAAACAAAAATCGATAGTTGCTGCCACCAATGTAGATTTTCCAGCATGACCGATAAAAAGAAACGAGAAGAACCATGAAAATCATCCCACGACATTGCCCCACTTACGGTGTGAATATCGGCCGATTATTCGTTCGGATGAAAAATCGGCCGATAAATGACCCATCTATGGCCTGCATTAGAAGCTGATTGGCTACCATGCACAGCTGCAACAGATTTTGCACTCTCCAATAACTCAACCCCGCTGTGTTTATATACCTATTATGAATATGAAATTGTTCACATTGCTCATTCTGTATTTGAAAAACTTTAATTAAAAAATACTGAACAAAAAAGTAGTTAATATTGATAAAGGGTTACACTGTATTTAGTGATTTCAAAAGCTGCTTGGTTTAAACAACATTAAACTTTTTAATAAAAATGGCATTGATATTCAAGGTCTATATCATAAATGTGAAACTGTACATTTCTGCCTTGGATAACAGCATTCCTTTAAAATACAGCCTGTTCACTGCCTACTACTGCATGTGCTACACTTAAACTAGTGTAATCAATCAGAAAGCAGATTTGGGTAGGGACATGTCACTTTCTGCACTGTTGTGATAAAAACAAATCTTCTAATATTGCTACGAGTCAGAGGAAAAGAGGCTGCAGCTGACAGTAATTCTACCTTGCTATTTATTAAAGTGCCCTTCACTCACCTGCGACATACGCCTCTAACTGCTGTGACCGCCATTAAGTCATGCAGCCAGCTTAGGGAGAGCAGTGGGCAGCTGGAACCCTGGGAGAATAGTCCCTTGTCAAAGATGAATCAATCATCTCGAAAGATGTCAGCATCTGCCCAAACCATTTCATATTAGAATAAGTGGCAGATGGTGGTGTTTTTATATTTAATCAGTTCCACCAAATGCAGTTTCATCTCTTATAAAACCAAACCATCTGCAGCGTGTAGGTGTGTGGATCTCGCAAAGTCCCCACTATGTAATTCTTTTTTTATTTAGATATATTTTGAAAGGTAAGGCTTGAACTTACAGAGGGAGATTTGTAATCACTCAGTGGCATGAGATTAACCCCTTATTAACGAGCCTTTCGTTGGCAGCACATTGCAATTTTGCAGAGTTGCTTTTCAACACAAGAACCTTTTCAGGAAAATGTTTTGTAGGACCTTGTTATTTGTTCATAAAAGCCAGAGATACTTTGAAAGTTGCTTCTCTTTAAAAATGTTAAAAAATTTAAGATTTGTTCTCTTATAGAGAACATCTAAAAATGTTAATTGTGCCTAAACAGTACATTGAAAAATGTAACTAATATCTGAACTGTTTCCTAACAAAAAGTAGTGTACTTCCTCTGCCTCAGCACTCCTGTGCTTTGAGCTTTATAGCTGTTAATCCAAACAGTTAGATAACCTAATGCTATCTTTGACTGCAAATCTCCCGATATTTAAAGTTAGATCTGATGATGTGCTGTTCACTGTTATTGCTGGAGAGGAATCTGTACCCAATGATTACAGTGTAAGGATCTCCCTGCTTCTCCTGCTTTCATTCTTTGGATCTCTGCTTCACCCACCTCTCCTGCTGCTTCTCGAATATTCCTCCACCATTCGTCAGATTACCAAATATTAGCCTTCAGTGAGGCAGCTTTGACATGAGGGCAAGGCATAGTAAGCCAATAAGGGGGAAAAGATCAGCTTCAGGGGGCTTCTAGGCATGGTCATCTGCCTGCCTTTTCTTTTAGGCACAGCTGTCAAAGGCAACATGGCAGTGCTGGACCCGTGCAGTGGCTGCAGAGAGGAGGATTCCAGTAGGTCATTGCTGGATCCGTTGGCTAGGTGAGCATGTTCACTGTGCAGAAGACAGCAAAATGTAAGCGGGGGGTTATGGGGGAGGGGAAAGGCTACAGTTCCTCTTTAATAACACTCAAAAAGTAATTGTCACTTGCTGGACCTTAAAGTGACCTGGTCAATATAAAAAATATGCTCCAAAAGCGCTACTTGTAAAAGAAGACTGTAAGTATTTACCTCTCCAATATTCTGCCACTGTCTGCTGCTGTGTGCAAGTGAAATCCCCAACTGATGTCATTTGGTAGTTAATTTGTGTCTTTGCTCCCTGCCTAGATATCCATTTTAAAGTGGTAGTAAACTCCACTTTTGACGTTGTACCTACAGGTAAGCCTATAATAAGTGAATAACTCCTAATCTTGCGGTGTTTAGGAACTATTCGCACTGGATTCAGCTGGTGAGACCACCAGTACATACACTCTGAAGGGACAGCATACCTGTGCCAGCCCTTCAGAGCTGTGTGCCATAAACAGTGACTCCTATGCACATGCACAGCAGTAACGTCATTGTGGCTCTACCATTCAAAGGACCGGAGCCAGCAGACCTGTAAGGAAAACCAGGGAAGCCCTTCCAATGGATACAGGGCACTGCTGGAGGGCTTCGTTCTAAGATAGTATTTCAAAATGTGATAGCATGCCTTGCAAGGGATTTTTCTTTGTTTTATGAAAAGCAGTAGTTTACTACCGCTTTAAGTTTAGGTTTCCAACTAAAAAATGTATTCCTACATGCAAGCTCTGGTGTCGGGCTGATTTTTTTATGGGGTAACACACTTTTGGGTTCTCAGCTGTCAGAAAAAAAGACATCAGTCTGAAACTGACAGTCAAAGTCGCATCAGTAGAATGGGTGAGGGGCTGTTTGCTTGCTTGGCATTAAGATAAATAGATACCTGTTGTGTTTAATTTGACCTAAAAATCCTAAATGCACCTTTATATTTTTGGTTTTATGTTTACTTCCCAGCAGGGGCAGACTGACCATTTGGAAACTTGGGCACTGCCCGAGGGCCCGGGGTCAATAGGGGGCCCCATGAGATGCTCCTGTTACCTTTTTCATAGGCTTTTTTGAGTTTTGGCAAGGACACAGGGGCCCCATGATCCCCTACTGCCCGGTGGCCCCATGAGTTGTCAATCGACCCCTGCTTCCCAGCATCCACCCAAATTGGCTAGATCTAGGTTAAAAGTGAACTTGCTGGGTTAAAATGTAAAGAATGCTGCAGACTACTGCATGATTCCTACCTTACACAATAGAAATAGATTACTTTTGTCTCCCAGCTTTGCATTAAAAAAGAAGTACGGCTATAGCTTTTTTGACCATGCTTCTTTTCTGTGTCACAGGGATGCACTTAACTTTGCTCTCCTGTAACCCAGAGTCAGCTTATAGCGCTCTATTACCTGCTATCACCTGACATCACAAAGCTGCTCCAAGCTCTGGATGGATATTAACCATATTGTCGGGATCCACCCATATGCCCAATCAACAGCTGGTGCTGGTTCTCATTGTGCAGCTGAGAGCCAAAGCCAGCTGTGTCTGGCCTCTCTCCAGCCTGGCGTTCCAGTGAGCACTGGTGGAGCAGAGGGCAGAGTGGTGACCAACAGTTACTGCTCTGTGCTCTGAACTGACCAAGAACTGCGTGATTAGCAGTTATATAATCTATCAGTTCTCCAGGTTAAATCCAGCGGGGGACAGCTGCAGCATCAATGGAGGTTAGTATGTTCAATAAAACTTCTCAATGAACTATATACCAACAAAGGGTAACTTGCTCACTGACTTATATCACTTCACATTTTTCATTTATTTAGATGATGTTTGTTCAATCCAAGGGTGAACCAGGGACAAGCATGAATTTGATATTCCTCTTCCATCACACCCACAAATAATATGGAAACGACATGTGCTGGCATAAATAAAAACCATGCCATATGTATCAAAAAAGCAGTATTCATTTATTCCCTTCAAATGTATGTAAAAAGCTCTAACAAAACACATAATAAGGTGAAAGACAAGACTTGTGTAGCACAATTTACAATTTATAATGAACAATTAACCCCGCACAAACACTCTTATGAGTTAGATAACAATGTAGATAGGAACAAAATAAAGTTTAATCTGCTTAAATATTTTTTATTATTATTATTCAGGATTTATGTAGAGCCAACAATTTGAGCAGCACTTACAAAATGAAAGTAGACATTACAGTTACAATACAATTTGGTACAAGAGAAAACAGAGGGCCCTGCTAATTAGAGCTTACAATCTAGGAGGAAGGGATGAGTGATACAAAAGGTAATAGCTGTGGGGGATGAGCTGATGGAGGAAATAAAAGGCAGTGTATTAGTTAGAAGCAGGATAGGCTTCTTTAGAGAGATTTTCAGGGAATATCTAAAGGTGGATAGATCAGGAGATAGCTGGACAGATTGGGGTAGGGAGTTCCATAGGATGGGAGAAGCTCTGGAGACGTCCTGGAGGTAATCATGGGAGGAGGTGACACAGGAACTAGAGAGCAGAAGGTCTTGGGAGGATCGAAGAGAGCAGTTTGGTTGATATTTTGAGACCACGCTGGCAATGTAGCTGGGGCAGAGTTGTGGATGGCTTTGTAAGCTATTGTTAGTATTTCAAATTTTATTCAGTGGGCGAGTGGAAGCCAGTGGAGGGATTGGCAGAAAGGGGTAGCAGACATTGAATGGTTGGTAAGGTGGATGAGCCTGGCAGCAGCATTCATGATGGACTGGAGGGGGGATAGCCTACGTAAAGGCAAGCCAATGAGGAAGGAGCTGCAGTAGTCGAGGCGAAAGATAACCATGTAGTGAATTAGGAGCTTTGTGGTATGATTGGTTAAAGAGGGGCGTATTCTGGAGATGTTGCGGAGGCTGAGGTGGCATGATTTAGACAGGGATTGGATGTGGGCCTGAAAGGATAGTTCAGAATCCAGGGTTACCCTTAGCACCCTGGTGTGCGTGAATGGCTTGATAGTGGTGCTATTGATCCTGACTGAGAAATCAGGGGAAGAGGCACATGGAGGAGAAAATATTATGAGGTCAGTTTTGGATAGATTGAGTTTTAGGAAGTGGTGTGACATCCAGTCTGATATGTCTGTTAGTAAATCGGTGATACATGAGGAAACTGATGGGGAGAGCTGAGGAGTAAAGAGATAGATTTGTGTGCCATCAGCATAGAAATGGTATTGGAAACCATGGGAAGCTATCAGCTTACCCAAGAATGAAGTGTAAATCAAGAATAGATCAGGTCCAAGGACAGAACCTTGGGGGAACCTGACGGTAAGAGGAGTAGGAGAGGAGGAAGTAGAGTTAAGTGACATTGAAGGTGCGGTGAGATAGGTAAGATTTGAACCAATGGAGAGTACAGTCAGGGAGACCAAGTAAATAGAGTTTTTCGAGGAGGAGGGGGTGGTCAGCCGTGTCAAAGGCAGTAAAGAGGTCCAACAGTAAGAGTATGGAATAGTGACCATTGGTTTTAGTGGTTGGCAAATCATTTGTGAGTTTTAGGAAAGTAGTTTCTGTGGAGTGTTGTGGGCGAAATCCAGACTGAAGGGAATCGATAAGGTTATTCTCAATGAGGTGGCAGCTCAGCCAGTGTTAGACTAGATGTTCAAGGAGTTTGGAGGCAAAAGGGAGTAAGGAAATGGGTCTTAGGTTGCTAAGATTGGTGGGGTCCAGTGAGTCCTTTTTAAATATGGGGGTGACTAGTGCATGTTATAGAGAGTTGGGGAAGATGCTGGTAGAAAGGGAGAGATTGAAGACATGAATTAAAGAGTGAAGGATAGAACCAGAGGGTGACCATAGTATTTGTGAGGGAACAGGGTCCAGGGGACAGGTGGTTAGTTGGGCTTTAGAAAAACGTTTACCAACCTCCTCTATAGTAGCTGGGTTAAACAGGGGACGTATAGATTGTGCAGGTGGACAAGGAGTGTAGGATAAGGGAGATATCTGTACAATGGAGATCTTGTCACAATTTGTATCAATCTTCTTTTTTAAGTGATTGGCAATCTCCTGGGCAGTGAGTGAGGTAGTGGGTGGAGGTAAAGAAGAATGAAGATATTTTGCCTTCCTTGGTTCCTCCTTCCCCCACTCATCAAAATGTTAATTTATTTTTAACTAAATGCATTCTGTTTTTTATTATATGCCTTACTTTAGACCCAGTGATGTAGTTTCTAGGTCTCTGTGCTTCTTTATGCAAAGCAGGCAGATCATGACTGGTGGGAGGGGCCAGCAGGGTACTTTTCATGGCCTTCTGAAAGCATCATAGCACTTGTTTTCCCTCCCCCTTCTAAGTATTGCAAGATTGATCTCTATAACTCTTCCTCTTGTGGTGAGATAGCTGTACATTACAATCTCAGTAGCATTGGCAGACAGTGACTCGATCCAGATGACATTTTGCAGATCAAAGAAAGCTTTAATCAAGAACCTGTGCAGATCTCCACAGACGAGCACAGATCAAAAAATCATGGTATTACATGTGCTCAGAACAGAAACGAAATACACACTAAAAAGAGGGTGGAACTAGCTATAGACAACATCTTCTAGCTACTGAATGAGGCAAATATAAAGGCAAACAAACAGATAATGCATGTGCAACATGATACTTCCTGTCGAAATCTGTGATTTCAAACATTAAACGATTGAGAATCAAAGCCAAACATTGCAAGAATTATCCTGGGACACCTGAAAAGGAAAGGAGGGGTAGAAGATGGTAGAATAATACAAACATTAACATGCTGTAAAACTTGTAAAGTCATTCCTGTTGTATGTATGATGACACTGAACACAGGTTATGAGTGTACCTTCAGAGGGGAAGGCAGCAACATGCACCAGTCCCTCTGACCTTCCACTGAATCAAATTCTTCAGAGCAGAAGGCAGCAACATGCACAAATCCTTCCTCCTGTAGTCGCGGTTCATCACTTTTGGTTTCCAGTGACGTCACTTCCAGTGATGTGGGTTCCTCGGCCAACACTGATATTGGAGGCAGAGATGTGCAAAATGAAAAATGTAGCTATGTTTAATTTCAGATTTGTTTATTAGGTTACTTATTTTGTTTTGTCATATTTGTTATGTTAGAATGATTTGTTTTCAGAATTTTTTGTATATTCGGATTCGTTTTATATTTTAATATTCATTTTTTTCAAATTGATCCAAAATTCGAAATTTGAATTTGAAATCCAAATTTTGGAAGACAGCTATATTCGTTCTATTCTATTTTTTTCTCTTCTATTCTGTTTCTATTCTATTCTTTTCTATTCTATTCCTTTTTATTTTTATTCTATTCTGTTTTATTCTATTCTGTTCTATGCTATGCTGTTTTATTCTATTCTATAAAGCAGCCGAAGTAGGAATCATCATCTTATTTCATTTGTATATCTTACCAAATTTATTGCAACATGTTTCCATTTAATTTTTTTAATTCAAATTCATGTTCAGATTCATTTTCGAGTTTGAATTTGGAAAATTTGTTTCATTATGATTTATTTTGGATTAGTTGAAATTCATTACTATTGTGATCCAAATCTCTGCATAAAGAAAATTTTGTCAGAATTTTGATCCATAACAAAACGAATTGTACATGTCTAGTCGATGGCTATCTTCCCTTCCTTGTGATCAGTCGTATAGTTACAATTATCACCTGCACTGGGAATCGTGCTTGCTTCAACAACTTTAAGCCCCCATTGTGTTGGATAACCTTGCCCGCTTGTTTCATCTGCCATCTCTGCTGTGACACCAGGTACCATGTAAGCGTTATCTCTGCCAATATAGTTACATCTATATGTGATGACTTTTAAACTTCTCAATAAAATTGCTTTCTTATTTTGCTATTATTGCCCTTGGGCACCTGCATATGGACTGTGCTCTTGCCACATCTTCATTTTTCATTTGGTTTTTATCTGGGGGCTCGCTGAACACTCTTTTATGTATAGTTCAAGATTCCTTCCTAGTTTGCCATTTGCTACAACCTTGAAGCAGAGATGTAGCTAGGATATTTTGCGCCCGGGGACGAACTATAAAATTGGCGCTCCAGCCCCCCTCCCCGTTTAATCACATCAGTGACACCAATGATGGGGCACTATTCCTCCCACTGACACCAATGACACTTACCTTGCTGACCCCTGCTCCAGCCTAAGCTCCTTCCCTCTCCCATCCACAGCCAGCATACCTGGTTGCCGCAGCACCATCTGCACGGCACACTTACCGGTCAGCTGTCTTCTTCACTTGCTCCGGACGCTCCCTCACTCGATCTTCACGCTGCCGCTCGGCTCCTCCTCTTCAAGCTCTGCCTCCTCACAGGTGATTGGCCGCCTGTGTGCCTTTCCTGATCTACGGTTCTGATGCCCAATCACTGGTGAGGAGGTGGAGCTTGCAGAGGGAGGTACAAGCTACCATAGGCTGTCCAGTGATCCCGAGGGTGTGGCCAGATGACAGGGGCGGCATGTCATCCTGCCCACACACCGCGTCCAGGAAAAAGAAGACACCGGACCTGCAGGACCTCGCTACCCCTACTCCAGAAGCGCCTCCTGGACTGGATCGTCATGGGACTGGGACACGGAGCCAGGTAAGATACAGCAGCCTGCTGCCCACCCCTGTACTAAGTGTCCCTTCCGTTGGAAAGGGGGGGGTGGCGGCACGGCGCCGCCCCCCTAAAAAGTGCCACCCTAGGCAAACGCCTTGTTTGCCTCACGGCAAATACGCCCCTGGTTGTAAGCCTCATTTTGGCGCCCCTGTACCTTGGCTCCCGGTACATATGTACCCCCCTGCCCCCCCAGCTACGCCTCTGAAGGTTTGAAAAGTACTCTCACAAACACCTTCTGCATAAAGTCAACACAGTGTTTTTTCATCTCAAGTTTTCTGTTCAGGGTGAGTTGTAAAGAACTTAATTGTGCTTCTGCATGTTGAACATTATTTGGTAGTTTCTTTCTTGAGGCATAAAATGGTAGTTCTGCCCAACTGTTTGTCCTGATAGAATTCCTTGCTCATAGTTTTTAGGAACTCCTTGTTTTCCATGGTGGCGGATAGCTCATTGTATTTAGTTGTTATATTGAACACTGAGGTGCCGACATTATCTTACCAGAAATGAAGGGCCTTGTGATTGCTTCAGGTGGAAAACCATTTTAATGCCTGTACTGCAAAGCCTTTCTTTGACATGGTAGTGATGTGGGCACTACTTGAAACAAGTAATGCGACCATTTGGCAGGACACGTCTTGAAGGACAAAACTGTGGAAGACCTCCTGACATTACTGTGGTGGCAATTTTGGGCCTATAATAATTTTCAACATATTTACCATCTGTTGTATCACCTCAACACACCTCCATGTATGTTACTGTGACTGTGGGGGGGAGGGGGATTACACAAAAGACTCATTGGAGGTGAGGGGGAAGGCAACTGCTTCTTTGTGTACCTTGCTCTGAAGCCCACCCATTGGAAGATAACTTGGGTGGGTGGTTCTTGGGGTGGTCTTTTGTAAAGTGCATAAAACACCTTGGACAAAGGAGAAGCCCTCTCTTTATCGTGTGTGCCTTCCAGGAGCCAGACCTCACAACATCAGGGTGTCTGTAATGTATGAGCCATGCTCTATTTTTATATTCTATAACTTCCTTTCTTATAGTCATCTCTCTATACTGTAACATCTAATATTTTATTTCATGTAACATCAATTGATTGACTATATTAGTAACTATTTTTCTTCTGTATAAATAAATTAGATATACTTTTTCTTTTTATTTGACACAGTGGTTATTGGTTAGAAATAATCTACAACTGAGAGAGAGGCAACAAGGCCTGATTCTGTTGTGGCAAAAGGTTGTAATCACTTATTGTATTTGTAATCGATAGAACCAAGTAAATAAGTGTTGGAGAGAAAAACCGCCAAAACATTACCCAGACAGACTTTGTGTACGATGGGCATATAGTGCATCATGTAGACTGTTGATTTGTTGGCAAGCCTTGTGTACCCCTGGGATGTTCGGCCAAGAAGCAGGAGAATATTGGCATTTATGTCAAGAGCTGGTATGTGGTCAGCTATAACTCTCAAGAGTGGTGAGAGACAGCTGCAGTAGTAGAGATCTCCTCTCTGTTGGTAGGAATCTTGTTCCATTTGATGAGAGTGGGAAATGATATTTCAACACTGCCTTTCAGGCAAGATATGTGGCTCTCCTGCCTTAAACTTCTGTAATGCCAGCACAGGTGCCTAGGGTGTATGGTAAGGCATCTCCTGTTATATTTAACAGGTCAAAAAGCTTTGGTCATGCAAGAGACCTGTTACTCTGATCATCTATAATAGTATACAGTCTTACAGTTTTTTCACGTTGACTCTTGGGGTATACACGAACTAAGGATATTTTGTCACAGGACTTGTTACTCACTCCTTCTCCACAGACATTTGTACATGTAGAAACAATTGAAGTATGAGGCATCGTTTGGTCTGGGCTCTCCTCACCATGCTTCATATTACGAAGATTGCCTGTGGACAGAGTGGAACTGTCTTGAAGTGGATAAAGCACTTGAACATGACCATTACTGCCATATTCCATGCACTTAATAGTAGCCTTACAGTCTTTTTGCATAGAGTTCTGTGGAAGCCCGGCATCTGAAACACACCCAAAATTTCTTTAAAATCTGTTTGCGTTCTTTCAAAGGTGTCTTTCTGAAGCCAATATATTTCCTAAGCAGGTGTGGCTTGTTATGTATGGGACCTTGGCAATTTGGGTTCTCGATTTTCTTGTTCTGATTAGTCTTAGACAGGGACTGTAGTAGGTGCAGGTACAATATCAGTAATTTTCACAGACACAGGACCTTTGGAGTCTCTATGTGAAATGTGGGAGCTTGCAGGCCTTGAAGAAGATGCACCAAGAGGGTTGAACTCCCCAAAGGAGATACCTGGATCGTTCTTAGTATCTCCTAACAGAAATAGGAAAAGGGAGGAAAGGAAAGTTTTTTTTTTCTTCTTTGTACCTTGATACAAGTAATGCTCATTTTTCCTGTATGCCATAAGGTAACTTGGAGACTATTGGTTGACCCCATGAGTAGTATCAAGGTAACTGAGGCCTGGTAGGTGGACATCTGCTTTAGTGAGTTGAAGCTCTAAGAGAAGGTCCCTGAGCTCTAGGCCACTGAAACTTTAGATGGTCTCTGCTAGATATTTTCTGGATGCTTTGTAACCTTTTAAATGAAGCATCCTTAATGTCTTCTGTGTTGCTGAAGATACACTCAAGGATACCTTGTCTACTTAGTTTCTGATCTGGAAAGAATTCTCTTTCTTGTTGTGTCTCTGCCGTCTCACATTAAACATCTAAAATTTATATACTGTATTCCCTCTCCTTCTTTTAAATTAAACACAGTGATATGTCCTTTAAATTAAATCAGTGATATGTCCTTTTTTTACCATAAATCTTTTATTTTGAAAAATTAAAAAAGACACAGTATAAAGAAATAAGGCAAAAGAATCATATCTTAAAAAAATGTATCAATAAGAATAAGATCAGCATAGTAATCCAGCCTTGCTGTGGGCTGGTCACTTCATCACTGATATTTTTCATGTTCTGGTTGATGTGACTTGATTCTGCCAAAAATAAATCTTACATAAAATCATTCTTGTGGTTGGGTTTTGTATACTTTAATAACATTTCTGGAACTAAGAAAGCAATGCAAATACTAATGCAGCCCACTAGATAAGAAATAACTAAATATTCTCCATATACTCCTAGCACATTAACAATGTAAAACACAGCAACTCAACATACATTCCATATAAGAACTTTCCTAATCCCTATTGATAAAACTTTTATTCTTGCTTTAGATTCCTCTTTGTACTTTTCAAAGCTACACCAGCAGAGTTTACATATTCAGCTATAAATTCCTTGTTTCTGTGACATGCCCTTATAATATTTATTTGAAATGAGGGAAAAACACTTCATCATCACTCCACTCCAAATACAGTATCTTACTTACATACTATGCTAACAACACTGATCAAAAGAAAAAAAAAAACCAAATTGCTCAATTCAAAGTACCAAGTAGAATTAAAATGTATCTGGATTGTAAAATAGCTAGACATATACTGTAGTTAGTTATATAGTTTAGATTTATTTATTTAGACACCTGATGCTCAACCTTTTGTGCAGTCACTGCTCCCTGGAAGCCAGCATTCAGTATTTTTGGTGCTTACCATGGCCTTATAATTGTGTGAACTGAAACAGAATGATGAGACATGTCCCTGAAATTTGGATGTGATTCGTGATTGGATCCATCCTGTGGGGAACGTCGGCTTGCTTTACAACTTACCTTTTTGTGGATTGGGTCCGCACCCCCAGCACCTGCCTCGGGACGCCACTGCCTAAGAGGAAGCCTGTGTGTCTAAGAAGCTGCTACTTGTGTTAGATCCCAGCATGTGCTTCAGTCTGGGCACCTGAGGAAGAGAAACCTTTTGAAGCTGGGCTGGAAAAGGGATCCCTCACTGAAGAGTGCTGAAGAAGGGCTGGGTAGAAACCTGGTCATTGTGAGAAGGACCTATCACCTACATCTCTAATTGTTGTGGAACTTTATTATTGAGGGTCAGACGCCATATGGAACTACTGAGTGACTTTGACTCTCATAGAGTCACAGGTTGTTTGGCTGCCCTTTATTATCAGTTCTACCTTGTGGCTGCTGTAAAAGGACCTGTTGATGATAGATTTTCAGGAAGTTGTCCTCAGTGTTGTTTGTGCCTCTGGTATATTGCACCCTAAACTCTCCTCCCTGTATTTTCTCTCTGTGTAAGGTAAACCAGATTCCTAGCACAAGAAAACCAGTGTGGATTGCGCTCATGCATGTGCACATTGCACACATGCTCATTTTTCTGAGTGAAGATGCAATGTTAGATATACTGTACCAGTTTGTTGCACCCCTATTCCCGCATGAGCGTGTGCACATACCAATTAGCGTGCGCACTTGGTGCCCAGTGACCTATTTAAACTAGTCTATCACTATGAGCAGTTGCTGAATGGTCTTTAGCTTGTTCCTGAGACCTGATCGGCTATACCTGCTTACCTGTGTATGACCCTGCTTGCCTTTGGACTTCGCTTCTGCTCTGCTTTAGCTCTGTTTATTTAACTACTCTGACCTCAACCTGTTTACTGGACTTGTCCTGCCTGCTGTCTCTGTACTGCTTTGCCCAGCTGTTACTGACCTTGGCCTGCCTTCTGGACTTGTTTGCCTGCTGATTTGGTTCCTCTCTGCTCAGTTGTTGCTGACTGCTACTCGTCTCCTGGTCCTGCTTCCATCTCCTGCTCTGGTGCCAAACTGCTCCTGCATCCTGCAACTGTTAGCTCAATCTACCTTCGGAGTGGACATCACCAGCCAGCTACTATAGCACTTGTGCCACTCTTTGTCCTTACACTCTCTGTCTCCACCTTCAGGAGTTTTGGCCGGGAGTAGTGATGGGCTAGATGTTCGAGTCAAACGTGAGTTCAACTCAAACATCGGCCATCTGTGCATTTCCCGAACACACAAATGGTAAGGGCATTCATTGGGCTGTTCGCCCCACAATGCACTGTACTTTCACGGTGTCAGATGCAATGCTTTGGCCAATCACAGCACAATTGGGCTGAGCTAGCAGCGACGTCACCTTTAACTCCGTCCAATTGTTTACATCTGTCTGGCAAAAGTCAGATTGCGCTGGTTGCAGATGGTCAGCGGACATCGTTTTTTTTTAAATTCGGCAAATCTGCGTCATTGTGCCAATGCTGGATGCCATGATTGACGATGGTTTACAATGATGGAACCATTTGTTTGGCTTTTTTTTTTTTTAATAAAGGGCTTGTCAAATACTTTTGTTTTGTTTTTTGTTCAATAAAGACATTTTTTAAAAGACTCGTCTTTTTATTTTTTACTAAATGTAACCCTTTACCTTAAAGCTAATGAGCTCCCCTGCCCGCAGACACCCACAATCACCGGGTCAGGGTTGTGGGGAAGAGGCCTTTGTCCCCATCGGCATGGGTACACCGTCCTCATGCTGATGGCATGTGGCCTGGCAAGCCGCAAGGAGTAGGGGTGCTCATACCCCCCCTTTCCTGCCATGGCAGGCCTGAGTTAGGATCAAGGGTCTGGTAGGAATATAAAGGGAACCCACACTTCCCCCCCATTTTTTGGGGTGGGGTTCCCCTTTAAAGTTCTAACAAGCCCTAAAGGGCCTGGTAAAGCTTTTAGGGGAACCCCACACACCTTCCCCCCCATTTTTGGGAGGTGAGGTTCCCCACGCACTTTTTTAAACATTTTTACTGTGGTATGGATTAGGGGGGCACCTCATGATGTTTGTTTTTTTAAATGTCAGTCCTGCTGCAGCAGATTCCATGCATTGTACAGATGTGCAACTTTGTAGTTTAAGGTGACCCCCCAGGCATGATATTTAAAGGCATTTTAATTTTCACTGATTCATGCTCCTCAGAGCAGTACCCGAGTCCCCATACCCCTTTTATGGCCAATAACTTGCATATAAGCCTTCAAAATGGGCACTTTTGAATTTACAAGTTCGAGTCTCATAGACTTGCATTATGTTCAAAGGTTCGAATGTTTGACTGTGAACTGAACACGGGGGTGTTCAGCCCATCACTAGCTGGGAGGTATAAGAGAGTTCTCCACAACATCCCAGTCTTCACCAGGTATGTGATACTGTGTTCTGAAATAAACAGTAAAAAGACCTCCAGCCCGGATTCCCTACTGGGACTGGCAGCCTCTAGATGGGTAGAGGGACCCAGTTCTTTTCTAGTGGCTCCTTTAGGATTTAGGATTCAAACAGCTATGCCACACTGCACAGCTAGGTGGACCTAGATCCCTAATGGTTAGACAAGAGCTGAATAGCAGCTCAGGTGCAATAGCCAGTGGGGTCAAATTTGGGTCAGGGCTGAAAGACTCTGCAGGCCAGCCCCTCTAGAATTTCCCTTTGCTCTGAGGCTTTCGGAGGGGGGTCTTGGTGGCAGTGGGTGGATCTGAGGAGTGGTACGCTGCACCTTTGAGGGACCTCAGCCAATCGCCAACAGGAGGCTTGGCAAGGGGCTGGACTCCTTAAAAGGTGTTGGAGCCTGCTCAGTAAAAGGAGTTGGAGTTGCAGGAGTTGGAGGAGGGAGTCATGTGGAAGAGTGTAGTGAGGAAGATGTGAGGCTGGTGGAGGAGGGCTGCCAGGATGCCCGCTGGGATGGGGCCTGGCTGCGAGCGTGGAGTCAGAGAGGAGGACAGCTCAGGATTCACTGGTCCCCTGGGAGAGGACCACCTATGTGACAATGAAGGAGAAGCCCAGCTGACCTGGAAGCAGCAGCCATTCCACAAATTGTGCAGGAGAGGATCTCAGTGAGTACACCTACACCCCTGGGTAGATAGGGGAAGGAGCATTCTGGTGGGCAACTGGATTGGCCCCCTTTCTCATGACTACACACTTTGTTTAAAGGAAAAGGAGCCAGATCCCCTACTCAGGAAAGGAAACTTACAGACTGCTGGGTGGAAGAGGAGTTCATCTGGGGTCTGTAGTACTACAACAGGAGTTGCTGGCCATCACTCCAACAAGAGACTGTGTTGCAGTGGAGAAGTTGTGAATGGTTCAGGAAGTTTTTCCTCAGATTTTGGTTACCCTTGGGCATCCTATACACCCCCTTACCCTATCTAAGTTCAATTCCCTCAAAAAAAACCCAAAACCAAAGCTCAAGACCTGAATTTCTGTCTGTGGATGAACGCTGTGTGGAGAATGCTTAATGACTGGCTGTGCAGGACTATAGGGGGACCCAAATTCAACAGCAACCCCCAAAGGGGTAGTGTTACACATAAATGGGCATACAGTATGTGATTATATTCTTAGGACTGTTCCCAGCTTATAATTTTTAGGCACAGTGGTTAAAACTTCTGTCTTGTAACATTGGGGTCCTCAGTTTGAATCCTGACCAGGACACTATTTGCATGAAGTTTGCATGTTCTCTGTGTTCCTCCCACACTCCAAAGACATGCAGGTAGGTTAACTGACTCAAATGAGTGCACCCAAGAAAAATGTTCAAGAAATTACAAAATTATACTGTATAATGTAAGGGAGGACAGGTACATATGCTGGCCATATGCATCCACATAAAGAAGCTGGCTTAAAGAACTGGTCCCAGAAATGACCATTTCCATTGTAAGTAGACTTTTGTGGGTGGAATCATCCAGTGGTTTATTTTATCTCTTGGGACCCCAGTGACATCTCTCTGCTACAGTATATTGGCTGGCTCTGTTTCTTTCTACTTTGCCATTTTGAGTGTGTTTGCCCACCTTGGTGTTCTTGCCCACTCTTCCCGTAGTATTGTCCATAATATAAAATAAGATTAACCGAGACTACCTTGTAAGGCCCAAAGCAAGTGTGTAGGCCTGGGAACCCAAGCACAGAGATGTCACCTTTTGAAGTCTCTGAGATATAGCGGACTGTTACGGTGGATAATAATAAAAATGCTAAATGTATAACCTCAGCTTCCAGCTATACACACTTTCTACGAAGGGAAAATCGGCCCTAGCTTGTAATTATTTTAAGCATAGTTAATCAATTTTATCTCCTTGTAAATATGCTCATTGTGTTACTCAGTAGGAGTTAAATATACAGTTTTAACATAGACAGCAAATAACTGCTCATTAAATAAATGATACATCCTAAAACTCCAAAATGGGTGGTTGGTTCTTTGTGGAAACCTCTGCATTGTCTTTCTTTTTACAGTACTTTTCCAGCTTTTCCCAAGCCGCTTGCCTCTGCTATGATCAACGGCATTGAAGCAGTGCTCTTTAAAACAAAGAGTTTGATTTATAACGGGTCCCTTGCCTCATAAATCACACCTGCAGTGCTGTGCCCAGGGCTGCCGATGTACTGCCAGCATTTACCTTTTATAAATGATTTGCTTTTACCTCCCATTGTGATACAGCTTATTTCGATCGTTAAATTCTCTGTGGATATTCACTGTTGCTGATCCTCACTTTTTCCAAAAGTGGATCCTGACAACTTTGGGATTGCTGTTATTATTATTTTTTGTATTACTATGTCGTTTATATAATTTATTTCAGTAAATACGTCTTAGTTAATTAGCAATGAATTGTGTCTATCTGCATAATATGAATTGGTTTTTTATATTATATTGTGCATTGCATTTATTGGTGGCTGTAAACCTCAGACGTGAAATATGAACAAAGCATATCCCTCTATAGTATGTATTTGTCGCAATCCAGAGCACTAATGCAGGCCATAAATGGGTCGAATTCTGAACTAATTTTATTTAGAAAATCAGAAATTTTATGCATTTTGTAATCTGATTGGGCGACTATTGATTTTGAAATTCGACCAACCAAGCCAATTTCATGTAATGTTGCTACAGAAAATAATGTTTGTGGCTGGGAATCTTCTTTTCTTTCCAGGTCACAGCTCATGCTCATTTCTTTTTCAATTATATTTCTTGCACGATTCTCCCATCATTGATTAAAAATGTGTTCGTTTTTCAAAAAAATGTACAACATGCCGGATCACTCAAATTCGATGACGACATGGAAATTGGCCGATGCTGCGGATCACTAATGGTGCGAAATTCAAACTAAAATTCTTAGTTACGATTTTTCAAAGACAATTCTTTCAGAATTTGACCCATGTATGGCCGGCTTAAAGTGTTACTACACCCAAGACCCTGTATTCCCTATATCTGATCTCCCACAGTACACACAACATGGAAATTCAATTATTTTAGTAAATATAAACTGATAAATACCTTTTCTCATCAGCAGTTAGAGCAGGCTTGTGATGTTTAACAGTGTCCAGCAGAGCACTCGTTAAAGCTTGTGGGAGGAGTTTTCTTTCTGTTCTAGGAGGATGGAAAACCCTGATCCTCTGTCTGGACAGTGCTGATTGGCCCTGTGCTGATCACATGTACCCTCCCTCCCAAAAAAAAAACTGTCTAGCAATGCACACTAAACTGTGCATGTGCAGAATGGCTATGGTTCAGTCTGTCTTAGCAGGAGATAAGAGGTGGACATTTGAACAAGAGGAGGAGCAGAGAAAACAGGATCAAATGGCTTTTTTACACAATGCAGAGGATTAACCCCTTAGGTTCCACAGTGAGTATAACAAGCATGCTTTACTGCTTATACAGACTGATTTTACTGTTGTGGGTTTAGTATCACTTTAAGTGTAATATCTGTCTGCTGCCTTGTGACAGAGGAGGGAGATCCAGCACACAGTCTGTGATTGACAGACTCAGCTCTCTTCCTGTATGCTGTGTGAAGGGATGTGTGGTCCCTTCCCTCCAGTCAGTTCTCAGTGCTCTGCAGAGTGTAACCTCAGCTCCCTGACCCTGCTTTCTGAAAGCCCAGACAAGCTGCATAAATGTTGCACTTTGAACAGCTGTAGAGGATTGAGGACTGCAGATATACAGGTACACCTTATGTAGGAGGATTTGTTTCTTCTCTGTATATTACCTGAGTTCATATAAAAAGGTTTACAACCACTTTCAGGTTTGCTAAAGCACCGCGTATTATAAATAATTGTTTTTTTTTTCTAATAATGTACTGTTTTTCATCATTTCATTCTTTGTAACATGACAGTTCTGCCACTCCCCTTTATCCACTTTGCAGTCACTTCCTGCCTACAAACATATACACCTATACAGTATATACCCAGAGTGAGTACTGGTATTGGTACACAGTGTCTGTGTACATGCAGCTGCATGTACCTATAGACATCTATGGGACTGCCTTCACAACACCTGTGCATCCCTGTGCTAACAAAACATGACCCTGCATGGGGCATGCAAGTAATTGTCGCATGTGAACGAGCCCTTTCCTTTTACTGTTCAGTAACAGGCTGAAGGATAGGCAAGACCTATAGGTGTTACTGAACTGCAGCAGAGAAAAATCAAGTTAGCTGCCCTATCAGACAGGGATGTGCTGTGTAGCAGAGCAGTGTAAATCTCAGCACTGGATAAACAGATATACAGATCCTTTGTCTGGTAAAACAGCTACCATACAGTATGTGTATTAGGCAGTTTTACCTGGATTTCATCTTTAACTACAATTCATCAGGTTCCATAGCTCACTTGAAACTAATCTGTGCCCTTTAATTTCCCATTTGAGTTTTTCAAAGGAAACCTCCAGTCTTTAAAACAGTATTACCCTCCATTCACATCAAGCCGGGGGACTCGCTGATTTCAGGTGTGATTTGTAAGACATCTGATACAGATGTCTATGCAAATCACACCAAAAGTAGTGCATGTACTACTTTTGAAATCGGTGCGGCTCCAACCAAGTCAGAATCGCACCGATATGACCGCTGTAATTAAGCACAAGATCACATGAAACGCGTTAACAGGTCCGGTATTCATGTCCTGGTGTTTTGTGTGTCCTACGGATCAATAAATACACACTATATTCATCTATCCTCCGGTGTGCGGCTGACCCTTCTTCCTACCGCTCTAATAGCGGACAATAGGGTGCGACTTGGCATGTAATTTGCAAGTCGCAGGGCATGCAAATCGCATGCCAAGTCGCATCCAGTGTGAACCAGGGCTAAAACCCAAAATCAAACATGTCACATATTGCAGCTTACCAATCATTAGATGTGGTGACTGCATTAGTTTTCTTTGGCTTTCTTCCCCTTTGTTTTCACCAGGTGATCTGGCCAGTAACACACCTTCTGTACTAGAGTGCTCCCACTCTGGATAAAGGAGCATAGAAAGGCACAGCAGATATCAGCTCTGTCAATCTGGGGGGAGGAGAGTGTTAGATGTACTAGTAGATTTAAATACGCTAACAAATTGAAGCCAAATTCCAGCTCCCACTTTATAATCGGTTGCAGCAACAGTTTTTTCCTTTTCAGATAAAGGTTTTACATGAATAAGCTGATCATTTTAATCACCCCCGTCAGTGGTAAATGGATGGTCTCTGGATGGTAAGCTCAGGGCCGGTGCTTCCATTAGGCAAACTAGGCAGTTTTACACAAATAAATAAAAGCCGGGCAATGTAAGCTCCCCTGTCAGTGGTAAATGGTTTTTATCATTACCTCTAACTGATACATCTGCAGGAGAACTTGTTCTTTTGAAAAACAACAGCCATACTGGCTAGATCACTGGGTGAAAATAAAAGAAAGAATGCCTAAAAAAAAAATTGAATGCATCTGCCACATCTAAGAATTGCTAAGCTGCCTCATAATGAATGTTTGCTTTTGGGTTTAATACCATTTTACCGTCTTACCTTACCAGTTCTAGG
The DNA here is from genome assembly GCF_062004578.1 of Staurois parvus. Taxonomy (NCBI): domain Eukaryota; kingdom Metazoa; phylum Chordata; class Amphibia; order Anura; family Ranidae; genus Staurois; species Staurois parvus. The sequence continues at coordinate 2,190,417 of NW_028317914.1, read as the reverse complement.
TGTCACTCTAGACTCCAATCTATCCTTCCAGCCCCATGTCCAATTGCTGGCAAATTCATGCAGGCTCCACCTCCGCAACATCTCCAAAATACGTACGTTCCTAACCCCAGACATTACTAAACAACTCGTTCACTCCCTTATTATCTCACGACTCGACTACTGCAACTCCCTCCTCACCGGCCTACCCCAACACAGGCTATCCCCGCTTCAGTCTATCCTGAACTCAGCGGCCAGACTCATCCACCTCACCAACTGCTCCGCTTCTGCCACCCCCCTCTGTCATTCCCTCCACTAGCTTCCGATTGCCCAACGCATAAAATTCAAACTACTAACACAGACATACAAAGCCATTTATAACGCTGCCCCAAACTACGTCACCAACCTGATACCCAAATACCACCCAACCCGTACTCTTCGCTCTTCACATGACCTCCTACTCTCCAGTTCCCTGGTCTCCTCTTCCCATGCCCGACTCCAGGACTTCTCCAGGACTTCCCCCATCCTCTGGAACTCACTATCCAATCCATCAGACTGTCATCTACCCTCCTCACCTTTAGGCGCACCCTGAAAACCCATCTCTTCAGGGAAGCCTACCTCGCCCTCACCTAACAGCCGATCTCCTCCTATCACTCCATCCCCCACAGCCATTTCCTCCTGTACCACTATCCCCTCCCTCCTAGATTGTAAGCTCCAAGGAGCAGGGCCTTTGAACCCCTCGTGTATTGTATTGTCTCATGTACTGTCTCATGTACTGTCCCCCACTATAATGTATAGCGCTGAGCAAACATTTTGGCGCTATATAAATACTGTATAATAATAATAATATGCAAATATTTCAAAAATACTCAGCAATGTGTCTTGAACAATTTATTTAGCAATCTGTGGCATACAATCATGTCAAATAACCAACATATGGACCTTGAAATATAGAAAAGCATACATGTAGAATGGATGTGTCACAATAAAAACATTTTCAGGTACTTTTCACAGTCATGTACACCATTCAGTAGTTTCTCATTAAATACATATAGAGTAGTTTCTTTTACTACCCCGAAGATTTACAAGTTAAATTGTCGCAGGCAAGAAATACTGGATTCTAAACTTAGACCGAGTGTTTTGTAATCTTTGTTAAGTACACTAAAATAAACATTTATGACCAGCATTGTAAATATAAAATTTGTCCTTCTCAAGGAATTTCTATGATTCAGTGCTAATTTCACTATCAGCCACAGCCGATACCGGTACACTTCTTACAAGGTGTTGCTAGGCACTAGAAAAGATTTGGACAATTTACAGATAACATATTTGACTGTCTAATTTGTAATAAAAATTATGTAAATATTGCACAGTGCATCATGAGGGAGCACAATCACTAACCAGGCTGCTGGAAGCCAAAAGGAATTTAGGTCAAAAGGGAAAGATAGGTACCTTGTCCATGGTCCAAAGAAGAAGAAGGAGGGTGTGTGTGTGTGTGGGTGTGTGGGTGTTGAATTTTTTTTTTTTAACTTTCTCATCAGTTGTCCTATCCAACACCTTCTGTCCAGCTTTTAGGCACCCACAGACATAAAATCAGTGCCTGATCTGGCCAGATGTTAACCCATTGTTCTATCACACTTCCATTTATTTATTTTTGCTGTATCAAACTGCATCAGGTTATTATTCTTCTGTAGCAGGATGACACCTAGTGACAGTTTAGAGCCACTACAACTTGTTTAGCATGTGATTTGGTTTCTCCCCTCCTGTTTAGTGCTAGTTAGTTCAGTTCTGGCTGTTTCTTACATTGTTAGTACTTTGCAGAGGCAGGGCTTAGGAAGGTCATTGTCTGCTCTTACACTGTAACCTCCCTAGCGGTCTGATTATGTCAGTATTTCTGTGCTCAAAGTGGTACATTTTTTTGCATGGAAATATGTTTTTTTTTTATTGTAGGCCTGTAATTTTTAGGAATAACTCACTGAAATCTGTCCGAACAAGAGTCTAGTAAACATCCCGGGTATGTTAAAATTTGAAACACGAAATCATAAATTTTAACTTAATACATAATCATAAAAAAAAATAATATAATAATAATAATAAATTCAATTCAATAATATAATCAAATCAAAAACACTGAAATTTGAAATAGAGCGTCAAGTTTGCACATCACTGAGCAAAGTCGCAAAATCGTTTTCAGTGTCTGATGACGAATTTCCCCACAAATCATTATCACTCAATTCTGCAAGTGGTTCTGATTTACTATCGCTGTTCTCTAGATGGTCAAAAACTGATTTTGACCTATACGGACGCTTTTTGGACGCCATGGACATTTCTCAGTTTCCAGGCAGAAAGAACAGTAAAAATGCAGGCAGGGTACAGGACAAAGCACTCGGGACAAAATGTATGTGAAATGGTTTGATACAGTAATGTTTTACTATGTGATTTTAGTGAATGTCACTTTTTGTCATTTTCAAATTTCCCGCCAGTTCCATTCCCGTACATCATGACGTCGTAGGGAACGGAACCCAAAAGACAGAAGCCGGCATCCGCCGGAGGACATTACAGGGGACACTGCAGGATGGACATCGCGGGAGCTCAGGACAAGGTAAGTGAAGAACAGATCCCGGAGCAACGCTGCATGGTATTCCCGAGTGTAGCTCAGGGTTACCGGTTGTGGTACTGAAACTTTACCCCGATCTACACTCGGGAATACCGCCAGGGAGGCTACGAGACTGGAAAAAAATCCTCTATTCTTCAGTTATCTTAGCTTCTCCCTCTATTCTCTCCTTCTGTGTTTGTGCTAGTTAGTTTATATCTGTGGTTCGAAGAAGAAGGAGGGGGAGTCAAGACACTTTAGGTGCCACGAAGTATGGGGGAGGGGATGAAAAAGTTTTTTGAACTTTCTTATCAACTTATCAGTTGTCCTATACAGCAGCTTCTGTTCAACAATCTTTTTAGGCACCTTTAGACATAAGATCATTGCTTGATCTGACTGGAGCAGACAACTGATAATGTTTAACCCCTTGGCACCGACACCTCCCAGCCCTTTAAGGGTTTGTGAAGCTGGGAGGCAGGGCATGGTTTAGGGTCATGTAACCACTGTGATTGTCTGTCACGGTGGTCACACGATCGGAAAGCTCCCAATCACAAGCAGCGATAGGAACCTTTCAGTGCGGCTACAGTAAATGTGCCGGGAGCATGCAGGGCGCACACTCTCTTCACATCTTTTGTTTATATCAGATACATAAACATGCGCCCCCTTGGCACCAAGGCCCAGCTGCGAGAGGCCACGTATTTGTGTACGCTTAGTGCCAAGGAGGTAAGGTTATCCATTGTTCTATCACACTTTCATGTATTTTTCCTGTGCTGTATTGAACTGCATTAGGATATTATTGTTCTGTAGTATGATGACACCTAGTGGCAACCTGGATCACTACAACTTGTTCATTATTGATTTGGTTTCTCCCTCTATTCCTCCCCGCCTCTTTAGTACTAGGTAATTCAGTCCTAGCTGGATCCTTCCCATTTTTTCCATGTTCCCTCAGTCATTTTAGTACTTCACAGAGACAGGGCTTAGGAAGGGTATTGTCTTCTTACACTTCAAGAGATTGGAAGAATATCCTCTGTACTGCAATTATCTTAAATAAAATTGCATTGGAATAAAACTACTGTGTCTTAATGAAGAGTTAAACTGCCCACGGATGGCACCAAGTCAACAGGTGACCACACTGCTCAAACAGACTGGATCTAAAGAGGTATGCTAATGTATAAAGCAAGCATGAAAGAACCCCCATAGTATGTCCATACCACCTTCAATTCAAATTGATGGATTATCAGTTTCAGAGTAGGAAGGAGGAAACAGACGATTCAAGAATGATTATAGTCCAGAGGGCAATTACAGCAACAAATGCTAAATTTCTCTTCTAGCTGTAGAAACTAGGGCATAACATTTATTAAACTAATCATACTCAGGTCACCTGTTCTTTGTTAAAGCTCCCTTGTCACTATACTAATCATTTCCACTTATACCACCAAATATTGCTCCATTTACTGAGGAATTTGCTCCCAAAGTCAGCTGAGAAACCACCACATCCAGGGGTATTGATCTTTGTCCTTTGCATCTTTCACTGGTTCCTCCAGCTGATTTCATTCATCAAGGGGTTATTTTGTTAATTGGAGAGATTACAAGGCACAGCATTTTAAGATTTTTGACCTTCAATAGGTGGCTGTTATGAATGGCAAAATGAGTAATCTGGTTTGTGCCCAAGCAGTATCTGTCCACATAAATAATCCCATAGTCCCATAATGTTTTTCAATACATCTCAATATCAACAATAATTTCTGCAACAGCATTTATACAGAACAACACCCAAAGGACTTGTTTTCTCAAATTATTATTCACATATTCATTGACACATGTTTTATTAAGCTATTCCTAAACTGTTGTTGCAATCCATCTATTAGATCTTGATATGACCATGTCATTGAGGACTTGTTCACATCAGGTGCTCCATCATGCATGTTGCTGCATTGTCCAGTACAAGCAATATGCAATGACATGAAAATAATGCATTGTTTTCAATAGAACTTACACACTGGGAAAAAGTCATTTGCACAAAATTTGGTTAAAGAGGACTTATACTGGGGATGCTGTGCACAAAACAAAAAAAGCAGAAAGCAAAGGGCATGTCCCCAGTATTGCCTGTTGGTTCCCTGAAGCTGACTTTTTCTCCATTACTGGCTTAACATACTTTATTTCACATTGTGTCACTGTGTGGAGGTGGCCCTCTATGTAGAGAGAGAGGGCTTTGTTTCCTCATGTCAGAGCTGCTAGCCTGAGATGACTGGTAATCAGATTGTAGTGCCCTCTAGGGTCAGTTTATAGGCCAGTTCCTGCATCAGAGGGGCTACATTATTTGTTGGATGAGAGAGGTTGGGCTATCTGCTTCTGGGGGAATCATTGCCAACTTACCACAGGGTCTACCAGGTTATGCATGGCCACATGACCCACAGTAAATACAACATGCAGTCCATGGATGGATGCAGTGGTTCACCTGGAATACCCAGTATACTCAGAGGGTATATTGCAACTTGGACATGATTCTCCTTCATTTATATATTAGAACACTATCAGAATCCTCCTTGCTCTGTCTTTTGCCCAGAGGACCACAGGAAAAGACACAAACATCGGGACATCTCCCCTCATTGTGTACCAGGCCTTCCAGGTTGTTAGAACCCTCCATGCCATGTTAGGTGTTACATGCTATACATCTCATATCACCCATTAACAGAATCTCTGGTCAGGGCATTGTCTTATCAGAATGCTCTACTTGAAAATAATTGTTATAATAAAATCCTAATAAATGGCATGCCAGTGTTCTCAATAAAAACATATGGTCCTGCATAGAGATCCAGTCTAGGTCTCTGCACAGGATACTCTCACAGTCTAATACCCTAACATTACTGAAATGGGCCCACGCTGGGGCCTGCTGAGTGGAGAATATGACTTTTACCACTATTGTATAGGGTTCTTCATGAATAGCTATTTTAATGCCCCAACCACACTAGCAGCTCCAATCCAACTGTATATACCCTAGCCAGGGAGAGAAAGTGCACCCCAGACTGACTTTTGACAACCTTAAAAGGGACATTAATCAAAAAGCAGCAGAGTAGGTACAGAAAGCACAGATCCACTGAATAAATGAAGCAGAAGCTGGGAGATCCTAGCACTGCTGGTTCTTAGGTACAGATTCCTCTCCAGCTAGTCCTCTAGTGAACAGTGAGCAACACAGTAGTGGCATCATCATGAGACTAGCAGATGTTGTTGTGTCTTAGATAAGCTTACATTGCAGATATACAGCTATGAGCCTGTAGGCACAGGAGTGCCTAAGTTCAGGAAGGGCATTGTTATTTTTAAGAAGAACTTCAGGACAAAAGGTACATTTTTCAGGGTACATATTAGGTACATGCATCTTTTCTAGATCTTCCCTATAAAATAGCAAATCTTCAGTTTCACGTCCACATTTACCTGCATTTTGCCATTATAGTCATCTACTGTAGTCAAAATGCAGCATGATAATAAATGCATTAATATTCAAGGGTATCAGGCCTAAAAAAGATTTAAATGAAAGTAGTTTTGAAATACAAGACAATGCATATCCTAATTTTGAAAACTCTTTTATCTACTATACTGTATATGGACATTTTTTTGGTACTGTTAAGAGTGTTTCACATTTGTTTGCCTAATAAGATGTATATGCACTTATGCGGAACACTTTCATCCATTTATCTTAAAAACCATGTCCCATTACTGATCCTGTCACTGGTGGCAGATTTACAGCAAAAAAATAGCTAAGGAGACTACTCATATTTTTTTTTGTGCTGCTCCCTTTACAGGCTAAATGCTGCAGAATTTCCCACATGATCCCGGAGATGGAGCAAATACCTAGCAGTGAAGGATATTGCAAAGTAGCAGCGAGTTCTGACTATTTCAAGCAGTCACCAGCAACAGGATAGCTAGTGGGACATTGTCCTATAGTTACCCAATTCTGAAAATAAAACCAACAATGTGAAAAGTGGAACCACTAATATAATCTACAAAAACGTTGGAGGAAACGACTACCTTCTAAATAAATACAGAAAATAAGCATTTTGGATGAAATTAAATTTTTTCATATCAACAGGATCCCATAGCATATTTGATAAAAAATTAACATACTGTATTTCTTCATACATATGCCAAAAGTGGATAAAGTTCATTGGCTTTTTACTGCATGAAATATTTAGTCTTGTTGAAACTTTTGATTGAAACCATTAACAAATTAAAATTGTGCTTGATACTTATTCTTTCATTATGCTTCCATGACAATTAGATTTAAAAGAAATTAAAATTGCTTACACAAGTGTTTATGTAAAATTAATAAATAACATTTGAATATTCATGATTGGGAATCTGATTAGCCTATTGTTCTTTTTGGGAAAAAAAAATGTCTGAGAGTGATAAGCAAGTCCCTCGAGAAACCTTTAGTGTGTTATCAACTTTACATACTTTGCATATTTTGATTAAAAACAAATACATTAGGTATTGTTGCAAGGTTATCAGAAGAGATTTTAATGAGTGTGTGATGAAAAAAAAAAAAAAGATATTTTGTTTCGCTTACAAATCTGATAATTGTTTACATTTATGCTCCTGATTTAATTACAGAAACGGATATTGAGCTTTTCATTAATAAGCATTATGCAACTGCCTTGTCAGACCTTGACAGGCACTGAAATACAACATTTTTCTCATTGTACATTAGTAGCAAAGTCGGATTTAAACTTTTTGCCTCCCTGGGCCAGATCAGACTTCATTGCAACATGATGCGGGGCCTGGAGGTAGAGATACTGAAAGAGAAAGCTTGTCCACTCTGTCTTTACACCTAGAATTAAAAACTGGAAAAGTAGGGCAAAACGTCACCCTGTTTTGTGAGCAGTTAAATGTATGCAAGTGTACAATCCAAATGCACATGTTCCTGCATTAAAAATGGCTGTGTGTATAAGCGGGTGCTGCAGTGACCGTCGGCTGGAACTGAACAGAATCAGCAAGAGAGAACATCACCAGAACACTGAGGATCACCAATATGGATCTAAAAGTTTTAATAAATGATCACAGGTACAGCAAGGCAACGTTTCAGAGTCTCGCAGGACCCCTCCATCAGGCATGTGACTATTTATATGGAGACAGAAGCAAAGGAAGGATGAGTACATAAAGTAGTATAGTACTCCACCAACAAAAATGCACTGCAGGGACAGCAACAATAAGGATCCATTTGGATGCTCTCAGTAGGCAGAGAGCCTTGGTAGGTCTTGGTAGGCAGTCTTTAACCTTTTTCATACCTAGTAGCAGCGACATGTGTAAGTGGCAGGGTAGTGTGTCATCCTAGCAGCCTTCCCCCAGGCCATGACCTAAGTTGGTTGTTCAGATATCCAGTCTTGGTTATTGGAAACATAAATGCAAAGTTTTCAATAAGGTTACTGGGAAAAGAGGAATTCAGGTTGTTTCCAAATGACTGTGCAATTGTTCCCTGTTAAAGTTGTTTGTGCTGAGGCTTAGAGCCACTTACAACCAGGGGAGGACTGACAACTCATGGGGCCCCCGGGCAATAGGGGATCATGGGGCCCCGTGTCCTTGCCCAAACTCAAAAAAGTCTATGAAAAAGGTACCAGGGGCATCTCATGGGGCCCCCTACTGACCCCAGGCCCTTGGGCAGTGCCCGAGTTTCCAAATGGTCAGTCCGCCCCTGCTTACAACACTTGATCTCGCCTACCTACATATCACATTAGAGAGGGCCTCAGCACCTACCATGGTCTGCACATGTAATCACTTTGGTCTGAGATGGATTCAAAACTCAACCTTGAACAGTTTGGTTCCTAATCACACTTGTAAATGTTACCAAAAAAGAGCAAGCTTGGGGCCAGTTGAAAGGGCGGCAGTAAAACTGCCCACAGATAGCTTGATTTTGTCATATTCTGAATATGAGAGAACAGCAGTCAAATTCATCCATCCACACTAACAGCATGGATACAGAATTCTGCAGGTTTGGCTATTGTGTTCAAGCAGCCATGAAATTCATGACTGCCTGAATACAGTCGCACTGCTGAGAAGTAACATCATCTAATAGGATGCAGTCACTGTTTGGCTGATAATTGTCAACCCTATCAATTTTTAAATTTACTTTTTTTTTGAGCCGGGTGATACTTTCAGCTCTACCTGCAGCTTACATTTTGGCTGATTTAGCAGGACCTGTGAATGAAGCTTGTGGCTGATTGACTTGCACAGCGGCATATCATATATATTTACATTTCAAATTTACATTGTCCCACCCATGTAATCATTCCTATACACTGCTGGACAAGGGCAAAGTCAAATGATCTGAAAGTGATATCAAAGATACATATTTTTTTTACTTTCATCAAAAATTTTATTTTTACCTGCTCTGTACAACGATATTAGACAGAGTGGTCCTGTCATGCACCTGTGGTAGTGAGCCCTTGTAGATCTCCAACTCTAGGTTCCCCAGGGCACGAAGTCTAAGCCCCAGCCTGCTTCTTCACCAGAGCACCTGATGGTGGGAATAGACTTGCAGCAAGCTTGGATCAGATCGCGGCCCCCAGGTATGCCCAGCTGAGTAGATCACTGCCATGTGCAGAGTGTAATGGCAGGAGACAAAAGAAAAACCGATAGACAAGCCGAGGTCAGGACAGGTGGAAATCAAGCACAGTCAATGGACAAAGCTTGGGTCGGTACACAAGTAGTCAGATACAGGAGTAGCAACAGACAGGAGCTCAGAGAACTAGGAAGTTGCTCAGGCAAAGTGGTCTAGACTGAGCATGTCTTATATAGACAAGCAAACTAGGAGGCGGGCCAGGAAGTGATGGAAGGGAAGGAAATAAAACCCAGAGAATAGCAGACAATGCTCATAAGTGAGCACAGACAAACCACACATGTGAAAGCAATCAGGAACAGCACTGCAGCAAAGAGGTAAGAATACACAAACAAGAAACTACAGGCTAACTTGTGACAGGTCCCTTACCTGCTTTTTGGTGGTCCCCCACTGGCATTGTCCATTCCTTCTGCGGTTTGCCGTCTTAGCAAGCTGGCTGCTAAGGGGCACCTGTGTGGGCACCCTCATGAGCTAGGCTGAGCCCATAGGCGCACACAGCGCTGATGAGCCATGCCCTGCTCCCTCCTCACAGGTGTTTGACTGACAGTTTGACTGCTCCCAGAGTCTCCTTTTTGAAGAAGAATAGAAGAGAGCAGGACTGCAGAGGGACTCAGCTGGATCGATGAGAGGAGTCCAGTAAGTATTTAGGGATGGGAGATGGGGGGGGGGGGGTGATAGGTCGTAGGGAGTTTTTTACCTTGTTGCAGAGAATGAATTAGGTAAAGAAACATATTTTTGCTTTAGAACTACTTTAGGAAATGGCCAAATGGCTGGATAAATTGAGTTAAGAGATTGATTGATTAAGAGATCGGACATATTACAGGAGATAGTCAGAGACCATGGCATATTACAGGCAATAGTAAAAGACTACAAGCATGCAACAAGCATAATTGGAGGGAGGGAACACACTACAGTAGGCTTTCTGAGACTGGGGAAAACTTGCAAGAAACTCTTAGAGCTCACTGCCATTACAATCCCTTCACAATTCAGAGCACCCTACAATTATCTTCTAAAAAATGAATTGCACCACATTTGATATCGCTCTCACCGCAGGTCATTTTAATAGCTACTTAAACTCTAGGGTCAAATTAAAACAAAGCCACTTTACAGCCATGCTGCATACTTATCTTTCCAGCATGGAAAACCAAAGTACGTAGTGGAGAAAGTAGGTGTTCAACACATCTAGAAGAGTTGGGTACCTGCAAAAGATGTGGATCAACAAAATGGAGGATTTTTAAGATGCAAACTGCTGAAAAGGAAAATTTATAGCATTTTGGTCCTGTACTGGTTTGCCACTTTATTTTTTATTGTTGCTAATTTTTTTTTAACATTTACATATAAGATTTTTACATTTCCTTTTTTTTCACTTGTTAATTTTTGTAATACTGCATTAAACAAAATGAACAAAATTTCATTTGCAATAATTTCACTGTGCTTTGTGCCAGACACCTAATTTTAATTTTTATGATGTTAAAAAAATGTTGGGTTCATTTTAATTTTTATCACAATAGTTTTACTATATCCGTACATCCCACCCCATCCCATTCAGTTTTCCATGGACCAAAACATGGTAATTCTAAGGGACAACAGCTGCTGTTGATTCAGGTGGTGCTATAAGAATGCAAAGCCCACATAATGCAAATGCACCTGTCAATGAATTCTGAATAATCTCAGAGGCGTCTCAAACTGATGTCAATATAATGCCATCGACACAAGCTCAAAGCCTGTTGACAAAGTCTAGAACTTTTAATACTTCACCCTGGGCCTTCTGCCTCAGATTTTCAGTGAGTGCTTTATCATGGTTATACAAAAATGCTAAGAGTCCATTTGAATTCAGTTTAAAAGGCCATTTTTTCCCAGGGAAAGGTGGTTTTGGTGTAAATCCATCCCTAAAAGTGTAGCAGTAAATGGATTAGTCAGAGCTGTGAAATTGTTTGCGGGCCTTTCTGTTGATATTCTGGTGTCATGCCCTATACTGCCGGCTCATCTAAAAGCAAAGACTAGTTTTCTATCCAGGCAGAATGTGTGACACACGATTTACTTAAGGAATTGAAGTTCTACAATGTCCTTGGTGTTGGCTCTGAGCTTCCTGCAGCCTGCTTTCTAAATGTATTGATCTCATTAGATGATAAAAGTGCTGCAGATAGCTTATAATACTTTGGAGAAATGTAAAATCATTAGCAGGTCATTGTCAAAGTTATAACATGTCGTTTTAAGCTGCTTAGCAAACTGGTGGCGGCGTATGATACGGGGATTAACCTGTGCTAGGCGTACGTGTGTTGAAAAATGTGGAAATGTCACATTCACTCTGCATAAAAATTGAAATCTCTGATGCGGGGAAGAAAGGTGAAGCCACAATCTGTTCCCAAAGTTCACATAAATTCTATTGAACACAAAGCCCCAGCCAAGTTCTGTGCACATGACAATATTTTAGAAAATCTTATTTTTCAGCTGTATAACAATATAGATGTATGTAAATTGATAATTAAAGCAACACGCTAAATGCTTTTCCTCATCATGCTTTTTGTATAAATCTCCAAACCGCTTTGATTTTTTTAAATGATCATAGTTAACTGGTTGCCTTGGCTGAAAATAGATAGATTCACCATTTATTAAGCAATGTTGACCCAGAAATAAGCAACAAAGAACCCCCTCCCGAGAAACTCTGGCAAGTCCCAGGCTCCCAATGTGAATGCAGGTAGATAGCAATTTAGCTAGCCTTGGGTTCCTCATGTATCTATGAAACTGGGGTAATTGACTGTTCTTGATAGGAGGCAGCTACCTTCACAATACTCTCTCAGAGACTTACAAATCTTGGGAAACATCTAGGTCCTAGCTAGAAGAGATTTTTGAGGTATAGGTATAGCTGGATAAGTTAAGATTTAGGTTCGGATCACACTGCCATGACTTGGAATCTGATTTGTGAGACCCCAAGTAGCATGACATGTGAAATCCCCAGTTAGTCAATGAGAGCTGTCTTAAATAGCACTACTGAAGTCGCTCCGACTTTAGAAAAGGTTCCTGTACTACTTCAAGGCGACGTCTATCCAACTTGTGCCTATAGACTTTAATGGAAGTCACCTCCAAGTCGAATCCCCAATTATATTGATGTGATTTGGATCCGACATTACAGGAAGATCACCCAGGCAAAGAGAATGGCATGAAAGTTACGCATCAAAGTTGTACTCAAGTTGCGTCAAGTCACCAAGAAGTTGCTTGGCAAAGTCTCATAAGTCGTGCAACTTTCAGGTCGCAGTAGTTTGAACTGAGCCTTATTTATGTGTTATGCTTTATTGCTGTAAAGTGACTGCCTAAGTTAATACCAAAATTGCTGATCACATCTGTTCTGATACTGCAATAAAACTTGGTGCAGCCAGTTTGAAACCCAAACAACAGTATGTACTTTACTCTTACTACCTGTACAAAAAACAACAAAAACACTTGGGACTTCCAACCACAAGAGATGGCAAAAGCAAGGCAGAATATAAAAAAGTTAAATCATCCAATTATTTTGTATAACTGCAACCAGGTGGGTGGCCCTTTATTGTCAGAACTGGTATGTGGGCAGCTGGGTAGGAACCTAATAGCATACAACTTCTCCAGAAGGCCAAGCTAATGTGGGCATCCCCTCAGCTACCACAAAATTCCATATTCTATAGTGTAGTCCTGTATCCTATAGCCTTGGATCCCTCCAGCTGTCCACCTGTGTTACCAGAGCTACCCTGAACTTCACTAAGATAGATGCTGTTTGTAAGGATGATTGCACGAAGCTGTGTTCTGAACTGTTTTACTCAAGTCTGGATTCTAGGATAGACTCTTATTTGTTCTAGAGTATTGTAAAGACTCTCTGCAGCCACATTACCCTGATTGAGTCACAGATACATTGCTGTATAGAGTATATGTTTGTGCAGATTTCATAATCAGACTCTATGCATGTTCATTGGCATCAGCAACCTGTTTTTTTATTATTTTGCCATCCTGAACTTGTGTTGCATTACTGATGCTAGCTTTGTATCTGTTATGTATACTCCCTGTCTGATCATTCATCATATCTCTATTTGGAATTGTATTGTGTTAAAGTTAAAGTCCAGGCAGGAAAATAAATAAATGAATAAATTAAGTACAACTCTATTAAAAACAAATGAAACTAATGAAAACCAACCAAACAAAAAAAATGCACTCTCTCCATTATTGTTGTTTTGCTATGTCCTTTTTAGGGAATTTTTTATAGCAAATATGGAATATAATTTTCAGCCACTATTTGGAATTTGAGGGGTTGACTGCATGTCTTCAGTGTGTTTCAGTCTGTCAGTAGTTGAGCTTCCTCTGCCTAAATGCTAATGAACTTGCTCATTTAGTCTGAAAGAGCTGGTTAAAGCAGAACTACACTGCATCTGAGCACTGGAATCCAAAAATGCTACTTCATTAATTTTTTGTATTAAAAATAAACTCATCCATCCATCCATGCCTCCATACTTTGTTGCTGAGAAATCACTTTGAAAAACAACCCCTAGCATTTCTGGCAGGGGCCAACTTAAGTGAGGGCAGATGATTCATGTAGCGTTTACTTCCTGGAATCCATCTGCCCTTAGCTCAGACATGCAGGCAGGAGGGTATGCTTAGCTGAGAAAGCCCCTCTTTCCCTCCTGAAGGCTCCTGGGATGTATGACATCATTTGCCTATGCTTGGAAACCAGGAAGTAACTGAAGAAATGGAAAAAAAAAGGTCAAAACAAGAAAATGTAATATACCTTCTTATCTGTTTATTAATGCTAGCAGCATAAGGATTAAAAATAGACATTGTTAAATGGGAGAGTGAAGTTCCACTTTAAGCAGAAAGTGACGATGGCAGGAAGTGAGGTAGCAGGTAGTGGAATTGTGGGCGGACCAATCGAGAACTCCATCTTGACCACTGCAGAAGCTGTTTTCTAACAGTGATGAGCAAATTCTGCTTGGTCTCGATTTGTGGGCACATTTGGCAAACACAATCAGTATTCTGTAAATTGTGAATGTTAATGCAAACCGTACTGAAGTCAAAGAGAGATGAATCATGAAAATGAATTATTTCCATTTTCAAGGCTAAAACACAAGGGATTGTCACGGAATGGGTATTGTGAGCTGGGCACTCAACTTTAACGTTACCTAGCTTAAGTACCTGGAATTTACTATAATATCATCCTCCTCTAACCCCTGTGTATCTTAAAGTGTACAAATATAAGAATCAAAAATGAAAAAAAAAACCCAAAAAAACTACAGATGTTCTGCTTTAGTGATTTTTAGCTTTTAGTCCTTTATATTACTACATTGGTCCCTGGCATTCAAATTCTGGAATATCAATTCTGTATGGCAAATGCATCCCTGTTTAAGAGAAAAAGAGAGTATATGGATGTGTTTATTTGGGGGGGGGGGGTTTGAACAGAGAGAGGGCAAGAGAAAACAGTAAATTAGGGAATTTTTGTTGATGGAAAGCATCCAAAAGGGAGAGAGAGAAAAGGAAAAAGGAAGACTGGGGAGAGAAAGAGAGATAAGAAGAAGGGAGAGAGTGATAGAGGAAGACGGGGGGAGAAAGGCGAGAGAGAGAGGGGGGGGGGGAGAGAGAGGGGGGGGGGGGACTGGGGAAGAAAGAGAGAAGGGAGAGAGGGGGGGCTGGGGAAGAGAGAGAGAGACTAGGGGAAGAAAGAGAGAGCGAGAGGGAGGGAAAGACAGAGAGATGGGGCGACTGAGAGAGAAAGAGAGAGAAAAAAGAGGAAGACTGGGGGGTGGGGAGAGAGAGGGGGTAGAGAGGAAGACTGGGGAGAGAAAGGAGAGAGAGAGAGATACTGGGGGGAGAAAGAGGGAGAGAGGAAGACTTGGGGAGAGAGAGAGACTGGGGAGAGAAAGAGAGAGGGGGGGAGAGAGAGACAGGCTGGGGGGAAAGAGAGATAGGGGGGAGAAAGATACTGAGGGGAAAGAGAGAAAAAGACTGGGTGGAGAAAGAGAGAGAGAGAGGGGAAAGACAGAGGATGCTCTGCTTTAGTGTTTTTTTAGCAATTAGTCCTTTGTATTACTACATTGGTCCCTGGCATACAAATTCTGTATGGCAAATGCATCCCTGTTTAGGAGGAATAGGGATTATATAGAGCATAGGGATGTGTTTAGTTGGGGGGAAGGGATGAACAGAGAGGGGGTGAGAAAAAACAGGATACTGAGGATTTTTTTTGATGGAAATCATCAAAAAGGGAGAGAGAGAAAAGGAAAAAAGAAGACTGGGGAGAGAAAGAGAGAGATAAAAAGAAGGGAGAGAGTGATAGAGGAAGATGGGAGGAGAAAGGCTAGAGAGAGAGAGGAAAACTGAGGGGAGAGAAAGATAGGAAGACGGGGAGAGAGAGAGGAATACTGGGGGGAGAGAGAGATGAAGACTGGGGGAGGAAGAGAGAGAAGGGAGAGAGAGAGAGGAAAACTGGGGGGGGGAGGGGATAGAGCGAGATGAAGACTGGGGAAAGAAACAGAGAAAGGGGAGAGAGAGAGACCGGGGGGGGGGGGGAGAGGAAGACTGGGGGGAGAGAGAGGGGAAAACTGGGGGGGAAGAGAGAGGAGAGAGAGGGGAAGACTTAGGAGAGAAAGAGAGAGAGAGGAGAGAGAGGAAGACTGAGGAGATAAAGAGAGAGAGGAGCGAGAGAGCAAGACTGATGAGAGAGAGAGGAAGGCTGAGGAGATAAAGGGAGAGGGGGGAGAGAGAGAGAGAGGGGGGGGGGGGCTGAGGAGAGAAAGAGAGAGAGGAAAGAGAGGAGGAAGACTTGGGGGGAGAAAGAGAGAGGAGTGAGAGAGAGGGGAATACTGGGGAGAGAAAGGGGGGGGGAGAAAGGAAGACTGGGGAACAGAAAGACTAGAGAGAGGAAAATTGAAGGGAGAAAGAGAGAGCAAGAGCTTGAGGAAGACTGGGGGGAGAAAGACTAGAGAGAGAAAGAGGAAGACCGGGGAGAAAGAGAGAGAGATAATGAATGGATAAAGAACTGAGAGACAGAGAGATAGAGAGAGAGGATGGGAAGATGGGAAGACTGAGGAGAGAAGGGAGGAGAGAGGGAGAGAGAAAAGAAGACCAGGAGAGAAAGAGAGAACGTTAGAGGACGACTGGGGGGGGGGGAGAAAGAATGGATAAAGGGAGGCAGAACAGAGAGAGAGAGAGAGAGAGAGAGAGAGAGAGAGTATAGGGTAAAGTATAAAGGGAGGCTGGGGAGAGAAAGGGTAATTTCCTGTGAGCTGCACTAAAGAATATCTACTATCATAACTGTCTTCTATAAACTACCAATTGTCCTGCCCCCCATATAGTGGATATGAAGATTTGGACATGTTTGTAGTCCTTATCAGGAGAACAGCCTAGGATGACAACGATGGCTCCTTCCATAGATACAATGGAGGAATGACGTAGGATTACTAGGTGAAAATAAAGTAAAAGAAGATTGAAAAAAAGAAAATGAATGCAACCACCACACCAACGACTATTAAGTTGCAATATACAGTTATACATTATTGATTTTGGATTTAGATACATTTTAAATGTACAGTTGTGTCCAAAATTATTCAACCCCCACTGAAATTGAGTGTTTTGGCCAGTTTGACATTGCTTTTGATCATTCAGTCATCTTGCTTACATTTACATTAAAGAGGCACTTGTAGGTCAGACAAATATAACATAACAGTTATAATGAAATAACCACAAATGTCTTTTCTGTGCTCACAGCATTATCAGTTTTATTCAACCCCCAAGTGACATTCAATCTTAGTA
Source organism: Staurois parvus (assembly GCF_062004578.1). Classification (NCBI taxonomy): domain Eukaryota; kingdom Metazoa; phylum Chordata; class Amphibia; order Anura; family Ranidae; genus Staurois; species Staurois parvus. The sequence continues at coordinate 2,173,474 of NW_028317914.1, read as the reverse complement.
CTTAGTACAGCATCCTTTTACAGTTATAACAGCTTTTAAACGTGAAGCATAGCTTGACACAAGTGTCTTGCAGCGATCTACGGGTATCTTCGCCCATTCTTCATGGGCAAAGGCCTCCAGTTCAGTCACATTCTTAGGCTTGCGCACTGCAACTGCTTTCTTTAAGTCCCACCAGAGGTTCTCAATCGGATTTAAGTCTGGTGACTGCGATGGCCACTCCAAAATGTTCCAGCCTTTCCTCTGCAACCATGCTCTAGTGGACTTGGAGGTATGCTTGGGATCATTGTCCTGTTGAAAGGTCCAACGTCTCCCAAGCCTCAGGTGTGTGACGGACTGCATCACGTTTCCATCCAATATCTCCTGGTACTGAAGAGAATTCATGGTACCTTGCACACGCTGAAGCTTCCCTGTACCTGCAGAAGCAAAACAGCCCCAAAGCATGATTGACCCTCCACCATGCTTCACAGTAGGCAAGGTGTTCTTTTCATCATAGGCCTTGTTCTTCCTCCTCCAAACATAGCGTTGATCCATGGGCCCAAACAGTTCTAATTTTGTTTCATCAGTCCACAGAACACTATCCCACAACTTTTGTGGTTTGTCCACATGGCTTTTGGCATACTGCAGTCGACTCTTCTTATTCTTTGGAGACAGCAAGGGGGTACGCCTGGGAGTTCTGGCACGGAGGCCTTCATTACGCAGTGTGCGTCTTATTGTCTGGGCTGAAACTTCTGTACCCACATCTGACAAATCTTTTCTCAGTTCCTCAGCAGTCACACGGGGACTTCTCTCCACTCTACGCTTCAGGTAGCGCACAGCAGTCGAAGTCAGCATCTTCTTTCTGCCACGACCAGGTAGCGTTTCAACAGTGCCCTTTGCCTTGAATTTGCGAATGATGCTTCCTAAGGTGTCTCTTGGTATGTTTAACATCTTTGCAATCTTCTTATAGCCATTGCCCTTCCTGTGAAGAGAAATCACCTCTTCTCTTGTCTTCCTGGACCATTCTCTTGCCTTCACCATGTTTGTAACCACACCAGTAAATGTCTAGAAGGAGCTGAGTATCACAGTCATTTTAAAGCTGCCTAATTGGTGCTTATTATGCTTGATTGCTGCTCGGTGACATCCACAGGTGTTTTCAATACCTGATGGAAAGCACCTGTATGAACCTCTGTTCTTCAGAGTGGTAGTCTTTAAGGGGTTGAATAATTGTGGCAATGAAGAAACCACATAAGAACCATTTACTACTGTATTACATAAACAATTGATGTCATTTTAGTTGCATTTGGGTAGTTACAACGTCCTTGTAGGATTTGATTCTGAATACAATTCCAAATGTACACTATAGTCCCTAAACCCCTTTACAGCATTGGGGGTTGAATAATTTTGGACACAACTGTAGATTGCATTTTCTACAAAACATGTTACGTGTGAGGAAAAGAAAGATAACGTAGACACAAGTAAACTATCATGGCATCTACATATGCCGAGAAGACAGTTCTCATGCTCACATCCATTTAAATCTGATGCTCTGACAGTTTCACAGTCTGTCATATCCAATGGTCAGTGCAGAAGTGTGAATGATTCTCTGCTAAACTGGCAAATATTTTCACAGTTCATGAGAAGCAGAATTGTTTGTGACACACTGAATGATGCGCAGAACAAACATACTTTCAATACTAGATATTAATTGTAAATGGCCAACAGCTGTGTATATCCACAGAATACAAGAATTTTAAGTATTATGCCACTTTAAATATGCCTGTTGTAAATCTCTCTATAGTTGTGTTTATTTTTGTATTCCCATATATGCTATATTGCCAAAAGTATTGGGACACCAGCCTTTACACGCACATGAACTTTAATGGCATCCCAGTCTTAGTCCGTAGGGTTCAATATTGATGTAGCCCACTTTTTGCAGCTATAACAGCTTCAACTCTTCTGGGAAGGCTGTCCACAAGGTTTAGGAGTGTGTCTATGGGAATGTTTGACCATTCTTCCAGAAGCGCATTTGTGAGGTCAGACACTGATGTCAGACAAGAAGGCCTGGCTCGCAGTCTCTGCTCTAATTCAACCCAAAGGTGTTCTATCGGGTTGAGGTCAGGACTTTGTGGTGGCCAGTCAAGTTCCTCCACCCCAAACTCGCTCATCCATGTCTTTATGGACCTTTCTTTGTGCACTGATGCACAGTCATGTTGGAACAGGAAAGGGCCATCCCCATACTGTTCCCACAAAGATGGGAACATGAAATTGTCCAAAATGTCTTGGTATACTGATGCCTTAAGAGTTCCCTTCACTGGAACTAAGGGGCCAAGCCCAACCCCTGAAAAACAACCCCACACCATAATCCCCCCTCCATCACACTTTACACTTAGCACAATGCAGTCAGGCAAGTACTGTTCTCCTGGAAACCACCAAACCCAGACACTTCCATCAGATTACCAGACAGAGAAGCATGATTTGTCACTCCAGAGAACAAGTATATACTGCTCTAGAGTCCAGTGGCGGTGTGCTTTATACCACTGCATCCGATGCTTTGCATTGCACTTGATGATGCAAGGCTTCCATGAAGCTCTCTATGCACTGTTGTTGTGCTAATCTGAAGGCCACATGAAGTTTGGAGGTCTTTAGCTTTTGACTCAGCAGACAAATTGGCGTCTTCCGCGCACTGTGCGCTTCAGCATGCGCTGACCCCGCTCTGTCATTTTATGCATCCTACCACTTCGTGGCTGAGTTGCTGTGGTTCCCAGTTGCTTCCACTTTGTTGTAATACCACTAACAGTTGATCGTGAAATATTTAGCAGTAAGGAAATTTCACGGATGGACTTATTGCATAGGTGTCAACTTATCACGGTACCATGTTTGAATTCACTGAGCTCCTGAGAGCAACCCATTCTTTCACAAATATTTTAGAAGCAGTCTGCATGCCTAGGTGCAGGATTTTCTACACCTGTGACCATGGAGGTGAATGGAACACCTGAATCCAATGATTTGGAGGGGTGTCCCAATACTTTTGGCAATATTTAGCAGATTTAAACTGAAAGTTCAGTTGGGCTTCAACCACTTGCCACCTGCCGGTATTTTACTGCAGGCAGGTGGCTCATACAGTCACAATCATGTACCTATACATCAGCAGTGGCTTCCAGATTCAGGGCACACATATGCCCCTCCAGCGGACTTCAGCTGTGAATGGACACAGCAGGATTTTGGCAGCAGGTTTCAGTCAAGGATTCATGGTTGAGACCCGCTGGTCAGCTGTGTTCAATCACAACCCAGAGCCCTATGTTGACAAACAACACAGAGCTCTGTACAAAGGAAACAATCTGTTTCTTTTCCCTGCATAGAAGGGAAAAGGAACAAACTGATATTTAGTAAAAAGCAGCACACATTACACATTATTAGGCACACAGTTAACCCTTTGATAAATCCTAGATGTTAACCCTTTCCCAGCCAGTGTCATTAGTACAGTGACAATGTATAGTATTATCATTGATCACTGTATTAGTGTCACTGGTGATATCAGTGTCAATTAGTCAGATAGTGTGCATCCCAGCCAGCTTCAGTTAGTGTCAGATTGTCCACCGCACTATCACAGTCCCACTATAAGTCGCTGATCACCACCATTACAAGTATAAAAAAAAATGAAATAAAAATTCAGTATATATACACCATAGTTTGTATACACTGTAACTTTCGCACAAACCAATCCATATACACTTATTGGGATTTTTTTTTACCAAAGATATGTAGCAGAATACATTTAGGTCTAAATTTATAGAGAAATAAATTTTTTTTTATTTTTTTATTGGATATATTTTATAGCAAAAAGTAGAAAATACTGTTTTTTTTAATTCTAAATTTTCAGTATTTTTTTCATTTATATGATACACATTTAAAAAAAATGGTGATCAAATACTACCAAATGAAAGCTTTATTTGTGTGAAAAAAACCATATAAATTTAATTTGGGTATAGCACTGCATGACCACACAAGTAGTACAGGCAGTCCCTAAAGTTACAAATATCTGACTTACATATGACTCATACTTACAGTAAAGGACAAGTACAGCCAAAGCTCATTCTGCACTTCTGTTACCTGTTTTCAGCTGACAGCGGGCAGACTTTAAAGTCAGGATCCACCCCAGAGTCTGGAGCGGCACCTGGATCAGCCTTTCAGTGAGCCACTGAGAGCCTGAGCCAGCCACTCCCTCCCCCTCCACAGCCCAGCACTCCAGTGAGCGCTGGGGGGGCAGAACAGACAGCAGTGGCTCGCAGTCCCGCTCTCTGCTCAGAGCAGCTGTGAGAACTCAGCGATCAGTGGTCATGTGATCACTCAGTTCTCACACTTAGAGCTGGCGGGGGACATATGCAGCATCGGACTGATGCTGCATCCACCTAGGTAAATTTAATTAAATAAATAAATAAATGCCATTCTTCTCTTTTAAGAACAGAAGCCAGGTGACGTCACACTTGTCCCAGAAACTACTGGGTGGCCTTCTTGCTGCTCACTGCATGCTGCCACTTACTGTCTGGTGGAACTGCCAGAAATCCCCCAATCACTGCATGGCCAGTTAACCCTTCCTTATGCTATCCAAAATGTAAAAAAAAAATTTGGGCTGGAGTTACCTGCTCAAAGTTACATACAAATTCAACTTAAGACCACACCTACAGAATCTTGTTCATAACCTGGGGACTGCTTGTATTATAGAACAAAGAAAAGTCACTATTTCTTTTTTTTGTTTTGTTTTAGGAAATTAGTATTTAAATGCAAAAGCATGGTTACTATTGCAGCTGCTACTACATCATTATAAAATAATGCTTTTATAAGAAGTGACACTGATGATATAAAATGAGCGCACACGTATGCACACACAACCAGTCATACATACTGAAGCATCTTAAAGGACATCAGAGTAATGGGGTCATAACCTTTCAGCTGGCAGACACGCATAAGTGTCTTTAAAGAAATTACCCAGATGGGAGGTCAGACTTTAACTACTGTGTTTTAAAGGCACTGTACTACATCAGAGGTACTGAACGTGAACAAAAAAAATCAAGGATATATTTTTGTTATGCTATCTACACCCTGTTCCCAATTATTATGCAAATGATATTTTTCTCATTTATCGAAATAATTGATGTAAATAACAGTCAGCATAATTCTCATGTTATCAACTATTAAGAGTACAATTCACATTTTATTGAACAAACCTCTTAATGATAACAGTATTTTTTTTAAACATAAAAAACTTACAATGCACTGTTCCAAATTATTCTGCACAGTAAGTTTCAAAACACTTTATAGGTTGTAAAGAACTGAAAATTGTTATTTGTTGTGTTTGCAGCATATTTACTGATATCAAAAGCATGGCCACACCATGACTTTCTCTCCTTTTATCCCCATAGCAGCCATTGATGCAGAGGTATTCTTTGCAGCATGAGATGGTGCATTGTCATGCATGAAGATGATTTTATTACGGAAAGCATAGTTCTTCCTTCTGTACCAGGGAAGAAAGTGGTCAGCCATAAACTCCACATACTTTGCAGAGGTCATCTTTACACCTTCGGGGACCCTAAAGGGGCTGACCAGCTCTGTTCCCATGATTCTGACCCAAAACATGACTCCACCACCGCCTTGCTGACATCACAACCTTGTTGGAACAGGGTGGCCATCCACCAACCACCCACTACTCCATCCATCTGGACCATCCAGGGTTGCAGGACTGTTTGAAAATTAGTCTTCATGTATTTTTCTGCTCAATGCAGCCGTTTCTGCTTTTGAGCATTGGTTAGTGGTGGCCGAATAGAAGGTTTATGCACAGTTGCAAGACTCTGGAGGACTCTACACCTTGATTTCTGTGGGACTCCAGAGGCACCAGCAGCTTCAAATATCTGTTTGCCCCTATGTAATGGTATTTTAGCAGCTGCTCTCTTGATCCGAGGCATGGATCTGGCAGAAATCTTCCTCAATGTGCCTTTATCTGCATGAACCCGTCTGTGCTCTAAATCAGCCACAAATCTCTTAATAATGCGATGATCACGCTTAGGTTTTCGTGAAATATCTAATGTTTTCATACCTCATCCAAGGCATTGAACAATTTCACTCTTTTCAGCAGCAGAGAGATCCTTTTTCTTCCCCATATTGCTTGCAAATGGTGCTCTGCTTAATAATGTGGAACACCCTCCTTTAGTAGTTTTTCCTTAAATTGGGCTCACCTGCCAATCTAATTATCACAGGTGTCTGAGATTGTTTTCAGTGATGAAAAGAGCCATGAGACACAATGTCATCCAGGAGTTAAACTGAAAAACAAAATATTTAATCTTTTTGACACTTAAATAGAATTTGCATAAAAATTTGGAACAGGGTGTGTGTGTATATATATATATATATATATATATATATATATACACTCTATTGCCAAAAGTAATGCGACATCCCTCCAAATCATTGGATTCAGGTGTTATAATCACCTCCATGGCCACAGGTGGATAAAACCAAACTCCTAGGCATGCAGACTGCTTCTACAAACATTTGTGAAAGAATGGGTCGCTCTCAGGAGCTCAGGGTATTCAAGCATGCTACTGTGATAGGTTGCTACCTGTGCAATAAGTTCGTGGAATTTCCTTGCTATTAAATATTCCACGGTCAATTGTTAGTGGTATTATAATAGTGGAAGCAACTGGGAACAACAGCAACTCAGCCACGAAGTGGTAGGCCACGTAAAATGACAGAGCACGGTCAGCACATGCTGTAACGCACAGTGTGCAGAAGTCGCCAACTGTCTGCAGAGTCAATAGCTAAAGACCTCCAAACTTCATGTGTGGCCATCAGATTAGCACAAGAACAGTGCAGAGAGAGCTTCATGGAATGGGTTTCCATGGCTGAGCAGCTGCATCCAAGCCTTACATCACCAAGTGCAATGCGCAAAATGGAGGTGACCAGAGGGAGCAAGGCAGACATACAATACATGGAGTATGGAGTTCAGAAACCTAAAATCAAATTTTAATTAAAACATTGATAAATATTATCATGAAATATTAAAAATATTATTAAATATGTTAAAAAAATATTTTTTAAAAAGTCAATCCACTTCACGGAGACACAGCATTAATACATACATTTTTAAGGTGGAATTAGTTACACTTTAAAATACAGTTTCTTGCATAGATAGGTTTTATTTATTAATTTATTAACACAGTACAGTCATAGATGCTTGTCACATTTTATTCAATGATTTTACTAGTCAGGCAGTTGACAGACATGATATAAAAATTCAAATGCATTTACTATAGTGTGTCCCATACACAGCGCATAAATAATAAAACTACAACAAAAAATCCAATCTGTACACTTTAGCCATTCTAAAACAAATTGTTTCATTCCGTCTGCCCCATAATGCTGAAATTCAGCTCTGATTTTCATAAGAACTAGTCCATTTCCAGATAAAACAGTCATTTTAAATGTTCATCATAATCTTTATCTGTCTTTGAGTGAATTAAATCTGCAGATTGCATGTCAATACTTAAAACAGGGTCATACTGATAACCCATCTGTATTTTATCAAAAAGCCAATCTGTCACAGTTTTGCATAGGTAATCCCAAACTTCTATGCAGAACGAACATTGTGCTCTTGAAAAATACGAACAACTGGTTCTAACAGATGTACATATCTTAGAATGTCACATACATTCCGCAGCACAAACAGTTCCCATTGAGCTTTGCTATGATAGATCTGCGTCACGAGCCAACTAAGCCTACCTCCGTCCTGGCTGTAGAACCGAATGCTTGATAATATTTTGATGCATAAAGATAATGTAATGACTTTAATTATTTTAATGATCTCTAAAAATGTAGCACTGATGGTAATATTAGGACATATTAAGAAGCACATACTGTAGCAAGCACACACAATTATGTATATTCCATAATTGCCTTGGAAAGTATAAATTAAAGAACAACTTCAGGCAAAGATATAAAAAACACCTATTATTCCACATATGTATGCCTTCAAGTCATGGGATAATTTTTCAACCAGCCAGCATAATTACATGTAATCTGTTTTTATACTGAGTCACCACATACAAAATGAAAGCTGAAATGTGGCTTGGTGTGGGAATGGGGAAATGTTAAGGTGAGGAAGAACGTAGGGGTGTGGTGGAAGGAGGTAGAGCTTTGGTAATGAGTGTGCAAAACTATGCGTTCTCACCGACTTTTTAACAGCTTTTCAACCACTAGTTGAACCAAAAAAACAGACCCATGTTTGAACAGCTTTAGCCTGGGGAGGAAAGGCTAGATACTGTTGGGTGTCCTCCAGCCAGGAAATGAGGTGGGCTCTATTTGACTTGCTGCAGCTTCTAAAGCCCACTGTTCTGTTGTAAGCCTTGTACCGGGGTGGGCTCCCCAGGATACAGTGAAGTCACGAACGAGGACAGCAACCTCAACACCAGCTTTTGCCACAACAGAATTTTACTTAGATGTGGCAAATAAACACAACCACAAATGCTGAGAACATACAATAAATTTACATACACCCAGCCCAAAGGCTGAGACCCTTGTGCTGCACAGCACGGCACCTTCTGATGGATAAAGGTAAAAAGTGAAGTAATTTACCTACTGGCGGGCACAACCAAGCTGCCACACCTTACCTGTTATTACCCTAAAAGTGCAGGAATCAGTGTATGGGTGTATGGTATGGGCTAGCCCGCGGTGCAGCACAACAGCTTACAATCTAACACGAATCTACAGTATTCCCCCTCCCATAACTTTTCCTGTAGCACGTGCCTGAGTATTCCTTCTGAGCAAAACGCCAGTCTGGCTTGAGTTTGTGGGATTTTATCAGCTCTCCAATGTGAAATGTCACTTTAAGTTGTGGAGACCTTCCAATAATCAGTAACAACACTTGTGGCCTGACACAAACAGAGACCCTAACTAACTAACTATAGGCCTGGACTCAGTCTCAAGGCGCCAACACTGAATTTAGGTGCGTGCACGATCTTACCGACCCGGGTATGCTTTGTATCCGCTGGTGACTCTGAACAGAACAAATGTCTCTCCAACAAGCATGCGGTCTCGCCGTATATGTTGCTTAGTTCCTCTGCTCTCATCAGCATTCCTGGCAGCAATCTCATCAGCTTCACTTAGCTGCAGCTCTGGTTACGGAGGGATGCTTTCACACCTGGATGTCATCAGATTCTCAGCTCACACGTCCCCTGCATTCACCATCCTCTAAACATGGCTGCTCTCTCTCCTCTTCCTGTTCCCTCAACTCTGTGTGAAAACTCCACCTCTTCATGAATATAGAAATATCTATGCAGTCTGAGGCTGTGTTAGAAAAACAGTGACATCTTGTGGCTAAACTGCAGAATGTCAGTCAAAACATTTAATTTACTCCACACAAGCAGTATTCAAACAATGAGAGCTGTTTCCCCATCTCACACTGTTTCAAATGTTGATTTATGCGCTGACATACCTCCTTAGACCCAGTCTGTCTGGTCAGTATGGTCGCCTGCTGATCTGGCACATTCTACAAGCAGCTTAAAGCTCAACTCCAGGAATTCAGAACAGTGTAGGCATACCAAGAGTTAAGTTCAATGAAATACCTGCCACCCTATATCTTTAATTTACATCGGACAAGTTATTGTGCTCCAGGAAGAAAGCTTCTGGAGCTTGGACGCTCTGGGTTTAGCTCCTTTAAGTGTATAGTCAGTGTAGCTGCTGTGCTCTTTACAACCACTTTAACTCTTTAAACACAGAAGTTGAATCTAAGGCAATTTATCGTACCTAATTGCAGTACAAGGGATGTTTTTCCAGTCTTTTGAAGTGTAAGATGACAATGACTTTCCTAAGTCCTGTCTCTGTAAAGAACTAACACTGATTGAGGGAACACAGAGGAAGTGGGGTGGGTCTAGCTATTGTACGACTAAACTACCTATCACTGATCAGGAGAGGTGGACATAGGGAAAACCAAAATTACATTAGTAAACAAGTTGTAGTGGCCTAAAGCCACTGTCAGTATAGTACAGAAAATTGATAACCTCTTGCAGTACAACACAAGAAAAAAATACATGAAAGAGGAGCAGAGTGTGCAGTAAATTCAGAGTAAGAAATTCAAGCATAGGAAAAGAGCCTGTGAAACTGTGCAAGAGTGACAGTAAGGCTGGAGTTCCCCTTTAAAATAGTTCTAAAGCCTAAAGGTTTTTTACCTTTATGCATCCTCTGCCCATTGAAAGATGTTTTCCCTCTATTCTTTTTCCTGTAGCAACTCAAAATGTTGAATTTTCTCTCACTTCCAGCCCCAGGACAAATAGAGTAAATCTCCCCATAGGGGTTACAGACAGCAATAAAAACCATACATAGGGTTCTAACCCTTCCCTACTTTATCCAAAAATAGTTGTTTATATGAATACACTTTAACCCCCTTCCTAAGCGGTAGTAAACTGCACCAAAGAAGAACAAAAACATGGGCCCCCGAGTGATTTTAGTCATAATGTGCTAGTATGCACCTCAAACAAGCACATTATAACAGACTTACCTAAAACCAAAGCCCTTCAGTGGTCTGCTGTCACAGGTCATGGCGCTACCATCTACACCCAGTCTTCCTTCTGGATTTGTGGGCTTCAGCCGTATGAATGGCTGAGTCGCGATGACGTCACTCTCTCGTATGCGCGTGGGAGTCATGGTCGCAGCACAGAGCTCTGAAGGAATGGTACAGGTATTCAATTTTTTCAGTGGGTGTGCCCCGGTGACAGCATCGACTGCTGCAAAAATAAATAACTCCTAAACGGTGCATGTTTAGGAGACATTTACTGTACCTATAGGTAAGCCTTATTAAAGGCTTTTCTATAGGTACAAATCAAAGAAGTGACTTTACTACCACTTTAACCTAAAATGTAGCCTCCTAAACCATTACTTTATTCATAAACTTAACAGTAAAAGTGGTAGTAAAGTCTCTTTCTTTATAAAAAAAATAGTCCCCATGTGCAGGCTTTGGTCATAATGTACTATTATGCAGTGCATACTAGTACATTATGACAGACTTACCTGTAGATGTTGCCCTCCAGCACCACTCTAACACAGCTCTCCCTGGTCTCTGGCGCCTTCCCGATCTTCAACCACTTGAATGGCTGGGCCACGGGTGACATCACTCCCGCCCAGGGGCGGACTGACCATTTGGAAACTCGGGCACTGCCTGAGGGCCCAGGATCAGTAGGGGGCCCCATGAGATGCCCCTGGTACCTTTTTCATAGGCTTGTTTGAGTTTGGGCAAGGACATGGGGCCCCATGATCCCCTATTGCCCGGGGGCCCCATGAGTTGTCAGTCCGCCCCTGCTCCTGCACATGCGCATGGTTGTCACATTGCCACGGCACGCAGAGCGGCTGTAAATGTGGTGTGAGCTGCGCATTTGCCCAGATCACATTATCCGCTGACAGGCAGGGGAAACTTTTATAACTATAGTCTCTTCTGTTATAAAAACCCTGCCTGTCCGCAGATTTTAGATTACTATCACTTTAAACTACACCCCTTACAGTCCTGATTCTACCACTGAAAAAAACCTTACCCCAACATTATCTCTATCTAATCCCTAATCCTTCTTATATTTTCTATTTTATCCCCTATCCCTAATTCTAATATCAGAATGTTTTCCTAACCCAGGAGAAGGAAAACTCTAACTTTATGCCAAAAAAAGACAGTCCAAGAGATGCTGGGAGATTGGGAACTACAGATAAAAAGAAATAAAGTTTTCAGATTTCCATGTATAGAATACCCTACACATATATACTTTATACTGTCTAGTGCCCAAGGAATTTGGACTGCCTTTAGTTAAATAGTATGTACCTCAAGTAATAAAAGGTTAGGTTGATTTCAGTAGTCATTAATTTTGTATGCATACACACAGCCAAATTTGGAAAAATGGGCACTCCTGCCAAACAGTATCACCAGAAAAAGTGAAATCTGTGATTTCACTTTTCTCTTTCACAGTTCAGCAATGCAACTGGGTCGGCAATCTGCCCTCAGCCTGTAATTGGACAATGAAGGAGAATTAACACAATGTTCAGGTGGGAATTAACAAAGAGTTGTGCAAGCACATGCTTGAACCTCTCTACTAAATGTAAAACATGGAGGAGATGCTACTCTTAATTTACAAAAAAGGCGCAAGCCCCTTTATTAATTAGGAGAGATCAGTGCTCTGTTCTTCCTTCTCTGTTACGGGTAGCACAGAGAACAGAGAGCTGGAGCTGCCTGTCCCCACCCCCCTGCTCAGCTCAGCGCAGAAAGGAGAAGGTTTGTTAATTCTTTGCACTCGTGTAGTGTAATCACTGCACGAGCAAGGAAAGGAGTGTGAGCTGACTACTGACAGCTCACATTCTGTACAACAGGTCACACCTGATGGGAATCTTCAGTGATTTTCTATATGGAAAACTCCTGTATTCCATCTGGTAATTACATGCAGACCTGAGCTAGTTAATACTGAAGCACAGGTGGCTCAGAAAGACCTGAAACAAGCCTATCTGCTTAGTTTATGTGGTGTACACAACTTCTAACAATTTCTAGTGGTGCAGGATGCTTTGCTGATTTCCCAGTCTATCATCCAGTAAGTACTGTATGTTCAAACTGTTGCAAAGCAGTGGAGTCTTGAATGACTCCTAGTGCTATCCTTCTCTCTCTGAGATATGCTGTGTATGGAATTGCCCAAGGCTGATATAAATGCTCATGAAAATATACATTTAATTATTCTTAGGCAATACATAACTGGATTAAATTGTGTTTTTATTCTGCCTGGAATTTGGATTTAAAAAAGTAATTACAATACTGAAAAAGAATGTACATACAGCATATGACAGATAGAGTATGTGAAATAAGAAATACATCTATTCATAGGTTAATATGCATTGGAAAATGAGATTTTTGAAACACTCATTGTTCAGTGTTTGATATGCTGAAAGCAGTTTTGCTGAGATCCAATGCTGCAGCTGCTGGACAGCTCCTCAAACATGCTGTATCTTTAGTGTTTGCTTTACCTAAGCACAGCTAAGTGACATGCTGTCATAAGCGTGGCAGTGCTGCTAATGGTAACCATATACTTTTAGATCCCTGGACAATCTTTTTATTCATCTACAAGATGTACATCTTCTTCCTTTAAAGTAATGCCCCATACACAGCTCTCTGCATTCTTTGGGCCAACAATGTGCATGTGGTATATGAAAAGAAGAATGTCAAAAGAGCTATTTATAAGTCATAGCTATAAAAAAAAGAGCATCCCTGAAACAAAATCTGGTCCTATAGGGATAGAAAAATTACTCTCAATTTTGTGACTATCATGTTCTCTTTTTCATAGCAACTCACAGATTATTATTTTTTTTTTCAAGTCATTACAATATATAAAGCAAATAAATACTCCTAATACCATTTTATAATCTTGTATTTATGTTTTTATTTATATTGATTTATGTTACTGTATGTGACTTGCTGGATGTAACAGCTTTTAGTGAAAATGTATGCGTATCTAAATGTTATGCATGTATCATATTCAGAAATGGAAAATACACAATGGTGGCACACAAAGATTCAATAAGATATGTTGTGTTTTGAGTGACATTAATGTTTTGTGAGACATTGGGAGATGGAACGAGGTGGTGAGCTGCCTCTCCAAGGTAACGGTTGTACGGATGGGTACCACAGCTGTCTCACTTATTGTTTAATCCCCCATTTGAGCAAGGCTGTCAGATGAAATATCAGCACTTTTGCTAAAGAGTCATTGTGATGGTGGAACCCTTCTGGCTTTCATCAAAGAGTTTAGGATTTAATATGGAAATAATATTTTCAGCTAAAACAAAAATATCTTTGAGGCCAATTACTATCTACATTGGTGTGTGATAATGGGTCTCACATAGCTAAATTGTTTTTGCCAGTAATTAAAAGTTGTATTATATTATTATGATATATTATATTATTATATAGACATCACCCATTCTGTGATTTTGTAGGTGGTTATGGAAACATCAGTAAATTCCATTTAGGGCATTAAACTGTTTCAGTTGAATGGAATTTGGTTTCCTTTAATTAAACACTAATGAAATCTCCAGTATCATGCCCAACTACAGTTTATCAGGATTAGACTACACAGGCACTTGGGAATGCACAGAGAGCAGACCATGAGGATAGTTCCATGGCTGGTGGGGGAGGAAGATGACACAACTAACCAAGCAAAGACAGAGGGAAGACTTGTTCATGTGTGGGCTCAGCGTAAAAATAGACCCCATTAAGACCATTAGCTGAATCTTGCTTCAGGCATTACAACTCTGAAGTCCTTGATTTGAGTTAAGTAATCCTTTATTGAGTGGTAAGATTTTTATAATTTTTATTAGATGCTTAAACCACATTCTGTCCTAAACACTTAGAAAAATAGATCACAATAGAAACTGTTTGTCTTCAGACTCTCTCTCTGACTGAAATGTTGTACAGAGCTTTCTGATCAAGGGAGTGAGGCAGGAAGAAAAGGGTTGCTAATCAGAATCACACAGTTGTAAACATGAGCTAATGAGCTTTATTTAACAGACTTTATTCAACAGAGTATCTAAGGATAAACAAGCTGCTTGTTCTGGGGGCACTCGTGCATGCTTGCTCCCAAGTCGCCTCTGTGTGTACCTCCCTCCTCACTGGCTGTGATTGATGCCTGAGCCAATGAGGAGGGAGAGATCCAGGAGAGCCACTGCTCTCATGCACAATGCTGGATCAAGATGGGGCTCAGTTGAGTATTTGGGGAGTTGAGAAGGGAGCTGCACACTGAAGGTTTTTTACCTTCATGCATAGAATGCACAAAGGTAAAAAAACCTTCAGCCTTTAAGACCACTTTAACAATTTTATAACTTAACTCCTAACCCCTAAGAAAAATGCTTACTTTTGTATAGAGGAGGGAACGGTTAGGAGTTATGGACATTTTTTATTGAAGATATTCTTTTTCTGTGCTAGTGACACCTGCACCACTTTTTGTTCTACCATCATGGGAACAGGAAGTGAGGGGAAATCTCCCCAATGAGGACACAAACAGCAATCACAATTTTGAAGGGGTTCTGCTTCTTAGCCACTCTATCAGAAACTAAAAAGGCTTGGCCTGGAGATGTTCTTTAAAAAAACAGTTTAAATATTTTTAATTTTCTTTTAGTTTTTTTTTTATATGGAGAACCTTTTAGTATAATTATGACGGAAAATGTGTTTTGCCAGCAAAGGAAGACATTTCTTAGTTTTTCTCCATTACAGTACATTTCTCTTTAACTCTGGAAAACTTGATAGCAGCTCCGCAGTGGGTTAAGCAGCCATACAGTGTGAGCATGTACTGCAGAGAAGTGAGGCACTGAACACCTGTGTTAGTGTTATCAGGATTTGTGGATTCACAGAAAAATACCACCTGTACGTTTCAAGCTTCAAAGCAACTCGAGCATTCCCAGTGACTCGCTTCTAAATTTAATCTCACTGGCTTCCACATACTTGGCTTGTGCCATGACACCCACCTAGCCACCTGTCTCTTTTAATACACATGGCAATAAATGCAATATTTTCCTTTCATGTTGCTTCCCTGCCTCTTAAACTAAAAGTAAAATCATTTTGTGATGCGTGTTAAGATATTTCTCATCTCAGATCCATTTAAATGATTAAGATCCTGTTCGACGTAGCACATGCTGCATACTGGCCGCTGAACTAAACATCATAGAGAATATAAATGAAAATAGCCCATTGCTGTTATCCAAATACATTTACTATATATATGTAACACCCTGCTAATAGGATGCAGGATGTTAAAATGAACGCAACATGGCAGTGCCCTGCAGAACAGTGGCATTCACATTCTGTATAGCAGCCCCATAGAACTTGTATGCTGAATTGCTGGACTCTGTTAAGGAACATTGTAGTAAAGCACCATATTTCCCAGAGGAGCTGGCGTGAGGGCGGGGGTGTGTATATGTGAAAACCTGGAAGATGAGACAGGAAATGAAAGGTGGGAGATCTGGAGAGAGGGGTGCACTGACTTCAAGGGGACCATGATTGCTGACCTTGCCGCATAGTGGAGAAAGCTAATCTGCTAGCAGGTGACCAGACGGAACATTGCGAGAGTGTGTGGAAGCCTTATCAAAGGAGAGAGAAAGACCGCCATAATTCACCAAATGCCATCCCTCGGATGAGAGAGTCTCAAGCATTATGAAGGACAGGGAGCACTTACACACTGCTCTACACCAACTATATTCATGTACACCGTTATGGACATTGCACATTGTTATTAGAGTTTGTGGCCTAGTTCCTTTAGCTGCTATTGCCTGACTACACTTAGCTTGGTCTTATCATTAGAAATGATAGCAGGACACCGCTGTGTCGCCATCATCAACACTTCGCACTTCTTTCCCTATTGTGCCAAAAGTCTTGTAGCCAAAAGAACAGTTGCTCTATGCCAACAACTACTTTTACCAGGTTGGCCGCTTGTTACTTTAAATTTGCTAGTGACTACTGCCTTAAAGGAATATTACATTTACAAGATTGCTGCTTAAAGGGGGAGTTTTATTCTTCCCTCTCTTTATTACACTGTTTCTCAGAGAGGTACAGTCTACCCTTCACTTCACTGTGCACAAACTGGGCCCCATCACGTACGCAGAAGATTCTTCATTGTTCTTTATTGGTTGTTTTAGGGTAAAGAGCTCATTTCCTTATCTCAGGCTATCTCCTTGCCATCAGGTCCTGAGGACCCAAAGTGAGCTAGTCTACCTGTTTAATAGTCTTAACTGCTCAATGGGGACTGTAAGACCACCTCAAGTTGAAGGTATTGGGTTAGTTTCTGAAAAGCAGGCCTGCTAAAACTAATTGAGATTCTGTCATAAGTCTTGTATTTTACTTAAGTTCAAATTGACACAAGTAACAATTGATTTTACACATTCCAACTCTGTTTATGCTGTGTAACCAAGCCATTGAAATTGCTATAAACTTCTTACTAGTTTAATTCAATCTGTGTGTGAATCTTTTTTTTCTTATAAAATAGGTGCAGGAACTCAACCATGACCCCCCAACACCTTCCAGGCCACGTTAAATAGTGAGTGTGGTCAAGATTCACTATTTCACTAACAGTGGTCTTAACGCGGAGCTCCACCAAAAAGGGGAAGTTCCGCTTTAAGGACTGTTCCCACACTCCCCATTAAGGAATGGCACCTTTGGGAGTGGGTACCCGAATTTGACAGGTACCCGCTCCCACTTCTGGTCCCAGGTGATCGGAAATGGAAGGTGTCCTCCCTCCCTCCCTGTAGTCTTTTGGGACACATGACCGGTCCCAGAAGACTACAGGACCATACATGAAGCACAGCGCTACTCGCGCATGCGCAGTGGGTACCCAGCTGTGAAGCCGCAAGCTATCACTGCCAGGTGCCCACACTGAAGATGCCGGCCTCCTGGAATACAGGACGGCCGATGAAATGGGCTGCGGGGGAGGACACCACGGGACCAAGAGACAGGTAGGTGGCTGTTTTTTAAAACTCAGCAGCTACAGTTTTTGTAGCTGCTGACTTTTCTTTTTTGACAGAGTGAGTGGAACTCCGTTTTAAAGGGGCATTAAATGCCAGAAGTGTATTGCGTACCGAGTGCAGGGATGGGGGGGTTTACACACAGAGTGCAGAGTTCAAGGGTGCGCTGCATACAGAGTACAGAGTTCAGCCTTCTTCCATAGCTGCTTACCTCTGCATCAACATTTCACTTTCACCCCCCTTAAGTTCTGATGTTTGCATGCAACCCTCCCCCCTGCACTGCCCAGCCCCCCTCTTTAAAAGCTCCACCATCCTCCTCATGTCTTACTTTTGCTTTATAAAGCTGAAGCACCCAACCCACTGTAGGTGGCTCTGCCTTTCTCACTTGCAGGGAAATCATTCAATGGGGGTGTCGCATTCTGCTCTGCACCCCAGGCACCTTTATCCCACTTGTCCCCATTCTTCATTCAGTGGGAGCCACTCAGGAGATCAGATCTGTGGGAGCCGTCGGGACACAAGCTGTGTTTACAATTGATAGTGGTGAGCAGGGAGAAGAGGGCCTGAGCCAGAGGTAGTGGAACTGAGTTCCAACAAGTTCCAGCTTAAAAAAAAAGCCCTGGTGGGGACCCTTAAGCATTTATCTTGGGTCACAGATTGAATAAACAGCACTTCCCAGAAATGTAACTGTCACATTTGCTGGTACTCTCAATCAAACTTTCAAACCATCAAATGTCTGGTGTCATAACTGATCACATGTGCAGCATCAGGGCAGTTGAAGATCAAAGTATCAGATGGTAGCTTTCTTGGCTGAAAAGGATAGGAGGGTTTAGTTTCAGTTTAACTGAACAAGCTGAAGTTAGAAGCTGATTGGCTATCATGCAGAGCATCACCAGATTATGCAGTTTTAGTAAATGACTGATTATATCACAGTTTGGTAAAAAAGCATTTACTTGAATCATGGTGTAATGTAAGGATACACCACAATTCAATTAAAAGCTTCAGACGTTCAGAGGGCAATATTTTAGTTGCTATGGCAGTACATTGTAGGGGGTTGTTGTTTCTACCTCTACATAGGACTAAAATATAAAAAAACACTTTATACTTTTGTAGGTGTTTTTGTATATTTCATACACATATTTGTATAGCACCACCAATTTACATACTGCTTTTCATATATTGTACATTCACATCAGCCCCTGCCTGCAAGGAGCTTACATCCCTAACATACATGTATATACACACACACTAGGGCCAATTTAGACAAGGGCCAATCAACCTACTAGGATGTATTTGGAATGTGGGAAGAATCGCTCCCAGAGCACTATTGTGTTCTCCAATCAAGGTGCTCAGGAAGCCTTCCCCAGCAGCAGAATACAGTGATCACTGCCGGTGATCTAAGAGAAGTCATTGAGCTAGTCCAGACCCACTTCACCAATGAGAAATCTTTAGCTTACCTAAACGATAGAATTACCAAATTTGACAAAGCTGGTCCAACTGGTTCAGAACTGTAACCTAAGATATTATGTTTAACCTTCTTTTTTTTTTGATACTCTAAAATGATTATTTTGTGAAACTAGTAGGATTATTAGGAATTATTTAATATTTCCTTTTTTCTCTCTGTTAAACTTTAACGCAGCACCTGTACTGTGATATTGTGTAGCTTTTCCCTGTCCTATTTTTATTTTTTTGCTGTTGTAACTATATTTGTAAACCCAAATAAAAATTTATTATGGAAAAAAAAAAGTTTGCAAACCCTGGCAGAAATCGTGAAATTTTGACATTGATATTGAAAATATGACTAATCATGCCAAAAAACTGTCTTTTATTTAAAGTGGTTGTAAAGGCTCAAGGTTTTTTAACTTCATGCATTCGATTAAGATCCGCAGGGACAACTGATCTAGCAAATTTGTCGAGAATTAGTGAGTAGTGATGAGCCAAACACTCCAGTGTTCATTTCATGGTTGAACATTGGAACCTAATGAACGTTTGACCGCGAACTTCGAACTCAATGCAAGTCTCTAGGACTCGAACTTGTAAATTCAAAAGTGCCTATTTTGAAGGCTTATACGCAAGTTATTAGCCATAAAAGGGGTATGGGGACTCAGGTACTGCCCTGAGGGACATGAATTCGTAAAATGTTTTTTTCAAAAACTACCATTTTTAAAGGGGCAGTCATTTTTCAAAATAAAAATATTCCTTTAAATATCATGCCTGGGGAGGCCTCTTAAACTATCTGCAAAGTTGCACATCTGTACAATATATAGAACCTGCTGCAGTAAAAAATGTTTTGACAACCTTGCATGGGTTTCCTCTAAAAGCCGTACCAGGCCCTTTAAGCCTGGTAGGACTTGTAAGGGGAACCCCACCCCCCAAAAATGGGGGGGAAGCATTGGGGTTCCCCTTAAATTCCTACCAGATGGTGTCACCGATGGGGACAAGGGCCTCTTCCCCACAACCCTGGCCCAGTGGCTGTGGGTCTGCGGGCAGGGGAGCTCATTAGCATCAGGGTACCCCTTTAAATAAGGCTGCCCCCCCTTGTGAATGAGTAAGGGGTACTTGTACTCCTACCCATTCACTAAAGGGTTAAATTTTTTAAAAAAATAAAGAGACCAGTCCTTTTAAAAAATTCCTTAATTGAGCAAAAAACAAAACAGAAGTTTTTGACAAGACCTTTAATTAAAAGAAAAAAAGCCAAAAAATGGTTCCACCATTGTATTCCATCGTCAATCGCAGCATTCAGCATTGTCATGACAATGCCAACTCGCCAAAATAGAAAAAACTCTGATACCCGCCGAGCACTTGCCGCAGTCTGACAGGTCTGACATTTGTCGGTCAGATGTAAACAATTGGGTGGAGCTAGCAGTGACATCACTGCCGACATCACCGCTAGCTCTGCCCAATTGTGCTGTGATTGACTGACCTACACACTAAAGTCATGCACAGGTACTATGGTAAAAACAGGGTGTAGGACATCTAACTTCACTGTTCAGTCTATTTATGGGAAAACACACATAAAAACTTCCCACTCTCATTGAATGTGACATGATGTCTGATGACAAGTCAGAAATACCAACCCCTGAGATTACACAGCATTTCCCTCATTTGTGTTCCTTAACAGATACGATCCTCACAATGGATGCTAATGCCCAAACACTCCTCTTGCTAGGAAGAGATTCTCAGGATGCAAAAGGTGCATGAACAGATCACTGGATCCCAAAAAGGTCCGTATGCACAACGTTTAGATTTAGGTTGGGTCATTGTTGGAGAAGTATGCTTAGGTGGGGCTCACAAACCAGCAGATGTGAACTCATTTAAGACAAACATGCTGCCTAATAGGCAACCCTTCTCTATTCAGCTCATGCACCAGTTATATGCAAGTAAAAGATACCTTTAATGCTTGCGAACTACAGCAATGCACTCCCTCATTATGCTATTCAGGGACCACAGCTCGTAGCATGCAGTTTAGGTGACAACGTGCTCACTAGACCTCCAAATGGTGAAAGATCTGCTATGTCCATTGAAGATCTTTGATGTAGTTGAAAAGAAGATGTTTGTGGACAAAGCACTGGGTAGCACCTCTACCATTTTGCTCAGACTACCATTTTGTGCTAGACTGCCAAACAACAGGAGCAAGCACAGAAGAGGCTAAGAGACTCCTTGTTCTACAGTGCTCCTTTGCAAGAAAACACAAAATGAAAGAACATTTTGTTAACTTTATGCAAAATATCTTCAACCATGACCAAGCAGAACCTGCCCTACCACTGAGTGAAGAGAGTTTGTACATACACATCTTTGGCATCTATCACCCTCAAAAGCCAGATCAGAGTAGTTTTTTTATTTTAGTGCTCAGTATGATGATATCTTTTTGAATGACATACTTCTTAGTGGCCCTGATTGAAATAATACCATGTTAGGTGTCCTTCTATGTTTTTGCAAAGAGCAAGTTGCAGTTACTACTGATGTGCTGTAAAAGTTTTACTTTTTAGTGGTTAGAGAAGATCACCGCACCTACTTGATGCTCCTTTGGTTTCAAAATAATTACCTCAACAAAGAAATTACAGAGCCCAAGATGAAGTACATGTCTTTGAAAATAGTCCTTTTGCCTTCCATAGCCATTTATGGTCTAGGACAAATAGTTAAGCATGGAGTGAGAGAGTATGGAGAAGATGTAAAACAGTTCATCTTAAGAAATTTCTATGTAGAAGACTTACCTACATACTGAAGCCGAAACGGTCAATCTCCTGCAGAGAGCTAGGGGGATGCTTGCAGGATCTAATCTTAAACTGCACAAGGTGGAGTCCAATAGAAGCACCGTAATGTAAGCATTTCCTACAGAATACATAGCTAAAGAGTTAAAATACCTAATTCTAGCTGTCGATCCACCGCCCCTTCACCAAAGTTCAGGAGTAAGTTGGAATATCCCGACCAACAGTTTTACCTTTCAAGTGTCCAGAGAGTTGAAGCCAGACACACGGAGAGGTATCCTAGCCAGGGGCGGACTGACCATTTGGAAACTCTGGCACTGCCCGAGGGCCCGGGGACAGTAGGGGGCCCCATGACATGTCCCTGGTACCATTTTCATAGGCTTTTTTGAGTTTGGGCAAGGACACAGGGGCCCCATGATCCCCTATTGCCCGGGGGCCCCATGAGTAGTCAGTCCACCCCTGATCCTAGCCACAGTAAACTGTATTTACGGCCCACTTAGGTTTGCAGCCCTGATCACAAAGCCTTAGTTAGAGATCTCTCAATAGATCAACATGACTGGGACTCTGCACTCTCGCCAGAAGAAGAAACTCAGTGGAGAACATGGACGGAAGACTTGATTCATCTTGAAGTTCTCAGTATTCCCAGACCCTATGTGCCAGTGTCACTAATATCTACCGTGCAAAGAGAAGTATGTGTCTTTTCTGATGCTTTTACTGTTGTGATGGCAGCTGTAGCGTATCTCAGGGTCATAGACAGCAATGGCCATGGTCATGTAGGCTTTATTATTATTTATTATTTATTACAGGGCTGAGCAAACTTTTTGGCGCTATATAAACACTGTATAATAATATTATAGGCAAATCTAAGCTAGTTCCAAGACCAGTCCACACAGTGCCACATTTAGAGTTATGGCAGCCGTTTTGTCAGTTGAGCTAGCAGAAAGAATTGGTAAAGAAATGTACTTTGAGCCAGATGAAGTTAAATACTACACTGGCATCAAAATTCTGTTAAGTTATATTCACAGCACCTGCAGAAAATGTTATGTGTATGTCCCACACAGGGTAATCTACATTAGAAAATCCACTGAGCCATTTCAGTGGCATTATGTTACCACTAGTAAGAACCCAGCAGATCATTGTACAAGACTAATTCAAGCAGCTCACCTGAAACATACCAACTGGTTCTCAGGCCCAGATGTTTTACATTATGCAGATACAAGGAAGCCACCTGAAGCCAAGATATTTGACCTTATAGAACCAAATTCTGACAGTGAGATCAGACCTGAAGTGACAGTCTTGGCAACTAAAGTGTATGAACACTGGTTAGGAGCACATGGATTTCTCAAATTCTCAAGTTAGAAGTATTTGGTGATTGGCATAGCTAGACGTATCCTAGATTCAATGTTGTTGCAAAACAAAAACACTTGATTGTCACATGACGCCCTTACTTCATTGTTGGCAGAAGGTGCAGCCATAATGAATGCTAGACCATTGTTTTCCATTTCAACAGACCACAAGAGACCTGGAATTCTTACACTAGCAATGCTCAGGCTTGTGCAGTATTAGCACCACCTGATGAGTTTACTTTAAAAGATTTTTACAAGTGCCAGTGGAAGCAGGTTCAGAACCTTGCTGATACCTATTGGAAACGCTGTGTGATGGACTGCCTAGCACCCCGCCTGGGTCCTTTTATCAGAGAACTGCTTTCTCACTGCTGGGACACAGGACCAAGGTATTATAGCTGGACATTGCACCCGAGACCTAGACGACACTAGCTTAGGTGTAACTGGAACAATTAATTGAACAGAAATACAGGTTTTTATACACTTTAGAAATAGGGGCAGTCCCCACATGAACAACAAAACAATATTACACATTGGGATAAACATCCCACAATGGTTAGATAATGAGGTAAATTTGACATCAGACTAATCCCATCATGTAGGTGACTCAATTAACTCAATTAACAATGGAATACACAACAGTAAACACATCACACCTTAATAGACAGATTACAGCAAGAGACCTCAGCATCAAGTTATTTTGAGCTGATTAGCTCTGCATAGAGTCTCTGAGTCTAGGAGGGGGTTGAAGCAGTCAATGCTGGTTTGGGCACAGAGACCCCAAATTGGTATCCTGGTCCTTCAGTTCTCAGAGTCTGTGTGTTTTGGGAAGACATGGACCTCTGAAGTATAACTACTTCATAAGGTTCCCCAGGCACACACATCCCAAAGAATAGAGCCCTCTCAGATGCCAAGGCCTATGGTCAGTAGGCAAGAGGCTACCCTGCAGTCCCCTCCAAAAGCTCCAGTCCAGGTTGGGTCTGCCACAATTCTCCCCCATCAAAAGTAGATTATCCAGGTCCAAGACCTCCACCTGGTGTAGACATTCATTAGTCAGGCAGAGTAAACCCACATAGTCGATCCGCATGATCTCTATTCTTGGCCGGTTTTGGTTTTGGACCCTCTGTCCGGCTGTGAGTGCTTCAGCAGGGAAGTCTTTACCATTCTGGAGCTTGGTCTACTGCTGGGTAGAGAGGCCAACTGCCCAAACTCCCTGGAGCTGTGAAGACATGGTAGGTGCTAGGCAGAGGTCAGTGGTACTCTGCCCTGTTGCCAGCACTTCAGCTGGGGATTCCACATCCTCTGCTCTGGCTGACTGTTGGGGAGGGAGGATGACCACTTCCTCTTCCAGACTGTGGATATGCTGCTTGGGAGGGAGGACAACCACCTCCTTTCCCAGACTGTGGAGCTGCTGCTGTCAAGGGAAGATGACCACCTCCTTTCCCAAACTGTGGATCTGCCACTGGGGAGGAAGGAAGATCACCTCCTCTCCCCATCTATGGAACTGCCGCTGGAGAGATGAGCCAGTTGCTCCATCTCCTGTACCCTCCAGCTGCTGGGGCAACACTTCTCTACTACTGTCTCCCTGGTACACGGATCCTCTCTGGGGAGGGCAAACAGTTTCCTCCACTCTGACTGACTGCTGGGGAGGGAGGACAACCAACTCCTCTCCTGGATTGTGGATGTGCCGCTGGGGAAGGAGGATGACCACCTCCTTTCCCAGACTGTGGAGCTGCCACTGGGCCGGTTTCTCCTGTACCCTCATCCAGCTGCTCCAACAACATTTCTCTTGTACTGTCTCCCTGGTGCATGGATCCTTTCTGGGGAGGGAAAACAGGTTCCTCCACTCTGGCTGACTGTTGGGGAGGGAGAACAACCACCCCCTCTCCCGGACCATGGAACTGTTGCTGGGGAGATTAAACTCCAGCTCTTCTGCTGGAAGCTCACTGGGTAGCTTCTCCTCAGCAGAAATGTCTATTAAATCCCCAGTCTTTAAAGCTGGTGGCTGAAGATAGAGTCTCACTATCTCCTGTTCCTAAAACCCAGGAGATGTTACCGTTGCTGGGCAGAGGGTTGCAGAGCTCTGCCCTGTTGCCAGCAGTTCCGTTGGAAGCTCAGTAAATGTTACATCCTCCGAGAAAAAGTCAATTAAATCCATCCTTTCTGGGATCTGTGGATGGGGAGTGAGGGCAGCTTGCTTCTCTCCTAGGCCTTTGAACTGCCACTGGGGAGATGAACCAGCTGCTTTATCTCCCATACCCTCATCCGGCCACTTAATAGACACATTCCTCCATCCAAGCTCGACTTGTGCAGAAACAGGTTTGCCAAGGTGAGTCAACATTTTCTGAATTTGGCATAACAGCTCTGCACCCATAGACGTGGATGGAGGTGAGCAAAGTACACTGTTACTCTGCCCCATTACTGACACTTCAGCTGGGATTTCAGAGCTGTAAGCTGGTACTTCCCAATATTCCCAGTCAAAGGGAACCCAGCCCTGCTGCTGAGCAGTGTCCAGCAGCCATCTGTAGGGGATCTCCAGCTCCCATTCCAGAATTGCTAGAAACTCCAAATCTTCCTGTGCCCAGAGAACTTGCGAGATGTTCAGCATCTGACCTCTGTAATCCATGATTCTGGACCAGCCTCTTTAAATCAGTTGTCCACTCCTTGTGCAGTTGTTCCTTTTTCATTGTAGCTGGTATCTGTTCCTCTCCTCTTCTGCTAACTGGACCTGAGATCCTGGTGGTGGTTTGGATGTCACCTTATAATCACACTTGCAGAAATGTGTAGTTGATGACACAGTATACCCATGAGGAGGGACTCAATCTTCAAACACTTCACAACTCAAAAAAGACTACACATGTGCCTGAATAATAAAATTAATATTCATATAACCTATATAGGATACTTAAGAGTTATACAAAATATGGAAATATCGGGGCACAAGAATCTTACCTAGAGCAAGTAAATTTGTCCTGGCTCCATATACATTTAGGGCGCTTTCAGTAGACAAGATTGAAATGTTTCTTCCATATCAGAGGAGAGGGTCTATGCAGAAAAAAATATATACAAATTGTATATTATCTATCCAATAAGCCCAACAATTTTACCAGGTCTAAACTAAAAATATGGAGAAATCGGTCATCAATCATAACAAATACACATTATATAATACCTCTACCAACCATCAGAGGAGAACATCTCCACAAAAAAAGGTCTATCCAATAAGCCTGCAAATCTCCCAGGTCTAAGCTAAAAATATAGAAAGAGCAATAATTTATCAAAACAAATACAAGCTACTGTATGTATTGCCTACAGTTGCAAGAAAAAGTATGTGAACCCCTTGGGATTACGTGGAGTTTTGCATGAATTGGGCATAAAATGTTCTCTGAACGTCACCTAAGTCACAACAATAGAAGAACACAGTCTGCTGAACATAATACTACACAAACATTAGATGTTGCCATGGTTTAATTGCACATAACATGTAAACATTCACAGTGCAGGGAGGAAAAAGTATGTGAACCTTTGGACTTAATAACTGGTTGACCCTCCTTTGGCAGCAATAACCTCAACCAAACGTTTCCTGTAGTTGCAGATCAGACCTGCACAACGATCTGGAGTCATTTTGGACCACTCCTCTTCACAAAACTGTTTCAGTGTAGCAATATTCTTGGGATGTCTGGTGTGAATCGCTCTCTTAAGGTCATGCCACAGCATTTCAATCAGGTTGAGGTCAGGACTCTGACTGGGCCACTCCAGAAGGCGTATTCTGTGCTGGTGCAGCCATTGTTTTGTTGAATTACTTGTATGCTTTGGGTCATTGTCCTGTTGCATCACCCATCCTCTGCGGAGCTTCAGTTGGCGGACAGATGGTCGTACGGTTTCCTGCAAAATGTCTTGATAAACTCTGGAATTCATTTTCCCATCAATGACAACAATCCGTCCAGGCCCTGAGGCAGCAAAGCAGCCCCAAACCATGATGCTCCCTCCGCCATGTTTTACAGTGGGGATGAGGTGTTGATGTTGGTGTGCTGTGCCTTTTTTTCTCCACACATAGTGTTGTGTGTTCTTCCCAAACAACTCAATCTTGGTTTCATCTGTCCACAGTATATTTTGCCAGTAGTGCTGTGGAACATTCAGGTGCTCTTTTGCAAACTTCAAACATGCTGCAATATTCTTTTTGGACAGCAATGGCTTCCTCCGTGGTGTCCTCCCATGTACTCCATTCTTGTTTAATGTTTTCCTTATTGTAGATGTGTCAACAAAAATGTTAGCATGTGCCAGAGATTTCTGTAGGTCTTTAGCTGACACTCTGGGATTCTTCTTTACCTCATGCAGCATTCTGCGCTGTGCTCTTGCAGTCATTTTTACAGGACGACCACGCCTAGGGAAAGTAGCAACAGTGCTAAACTTTCTCCATTTGTAGACTGTCTTACCGTGGACACATGAACATCAAGGCTTTTGGAGATACTTTTGTAACCCTTTCCAGCTTCATGCAAGTCAACAATTCTTGATCGTAGGTCTTCTGAGAGCTCTTTTCTGCGAGGCATGGTTCACATCAGACAGTGCTTCTTGAAACCAGTAAACCCAAAACAGGTGTGTGTTTTTTAAGGGCAGGACAGGTGTCAGCAACACATCCAATATCATCACACTGATTGGAGTCAAGGTTGGCTCACTCCTGGCTCCAATTAGCTCTGGGAGAAGTCATTAAGCTAGGGCCTCACATACTTTTTCCTCCCTGCACTGTGAATGTTTACATGTCATGTGCAATTAAACCATGGCAACATCTAATGTTTGTGTAGTATTATGTTCAGCAGACTGTGTTCTTCTATTGTTGTGACTTAGATGACGTTCAGAGCACATTTTATTCCCAATTCATGCAAAACTCCACGTAATCCCAAGGGGTTCACATACTTTTTCTTGCAACTGTATATCAGACATGCATTAACTTGGCCCATAAGTCTTAAAATGAGAAAAAAAGATACTCCTAAATTACACCCCAAAAAGAAGGGGGATCCCATAGTATCCTGAAAGTAATTCACTCATTAGATAGATGCTATGCCACCAGCTGTACTGCAATATGTGGTCAAGGTGACACTTGAGGGAAGTCTCTCCTCATAATGCTAATTATATATAGTGTAGGTGTACTGGGAAGGTCCTTTCTGAGACTGCCTCCATCTCCCAGGCAGGGTCACTAAGGGATCAAGATAGACTCCATCTATTGAGCCCAGGCACTTCCTCCTCTCATGCCTGGGATATCACTGCAAAGACCTGAGCGGTCCCCATCAACCACCACCCAATCCAGGTTGCACCAGATGGGCTGCCCTGTGCGTCATCAATGTGGACCAGAAGTGACGCAGGACCAAAACCCAGCACCCAGAAGTGATGCGGTATGCCCCACATAACGTCCCTTCTGGGTTTGTGGCAACTTTGCTCTAAGGTGGAGCGCATCCATAAGGAGTGCAAACCAGGAAGATAATTAGACAGTTAAATAAAAAGAAGCTATTTTGCCTCATTTTTATCATTCCTGTGAAAATGAATTTTTTTTTGTTTACCCTGACTTTGCATATACTTTAAAGTACAATCAAATCCAAAACTTTTATTTTCATTTTGGATGGTGTAGGGAATGGTGAAAAACCCTGTCAGTTTTTTTTTTTTTTTTTAGTAGACACAACAGGAAGTGAGAGAAAATCTCTCAAAGTAAAGAACAATCCCTTGTTAGACAGTTGTCATGGGAAAAAGTGTCTGCATTAGATGACCTCCTCTTTGTCCCCATTCGGGTGGCAACTTAAAAGTTTGGTCTCTTCCTCACATTCCATCCCAGTGACAATGGTTTCCAGGAGAAATCGAGAAAGTATATCTGCCTAACAGGAACACAGACAGCAATAAAAAACCTGACAGGGGATGTAACCACTCTATCCAGGACTAGAAAGCTTTAACTTTAGGTACACTTTAACCAGGAAAGGCTACTCTCTGCTAAAATATAGTTAAATAAGAACAACATATATTTAGCAACAGTAAATATACAATATTTAGGTTGTGTATATGTTTAAGAGCAGGCTTTGTTATAATGCGGTCAAATGATGGTGAAACCTAAAAATAAACGTTTTCCTTTAAGTACCAGTCTGCAGCAGATAGCATGTACTGTAAGTATCTCTATTGACGGTAGTGAGGAAGTTCTCACCCTGCTTTCTTCTAGGCAGTTTAATCATCTCATCATGAGCACAAAGCAAGGGTTCCCTCAGGCACAGATTTATTCTGCTATCAACATACAAGAAACAGAACATGCATAAATAGCAATCTTTCCTTTGACTTTTTACAACTTATGGAGAAACACCTGCTCACAGTTATTAAATTTACACGTGGAAATAAAAAAAAATGCCACTGTATCAGAAATGACTGATTTGTAAACATGTTTGAAAAACTGAAATGAAAAAGTGTTCATTATAGAGGACTTGAAGCTGAGGACAAAGAAACAGCATCGCCAGTAGTCTTCTTGCAGCGGATCTTTTGCCTAATATTTACTAACCATGCATTGTTCTGCACTGTCTTTGTGCTGAGGTGGCCGTCTTGTTAGGGGCTTTGTTTCCTCAAGGTGAAGCTGCCCATCCAATGATTGGTTATCTGATGGCTAGTAGAGGAACAAGCAAGAAACAGCAAAACAGGTGCAGAAATTAGAGATCCACAGAATGAATGAAGCAGAAGCAGGGAGATCCTTGCACTGTGGGTCCTCAGGTAAAGCTTTCTATCCAGCAAGATCAGTGAGCACTCTTCAAAACTCTTTCCAAAATTTTTGTAACTGGCAGTCAAAGGCAGCAGTTTCTTAAATGATTTCCCACTGCAGATTAACAACTACGAGGCTTAAGACAAAGAAGTGCACAGGAACAGGAAGTACACTGCTATTTTCAGAGGGAACTCAAGACTAAAAGTACAGATTTAGAGTACACTTAAAGTGATATTACATTTATTGCCAAATTATTGGCAAAACTTTTTTTTACCATTTTGGATAGAGTAAAGGAGGGTTTTTTGTTTGCCATCTGTGTCCCATTGTGGAGATTTCTCTTCACTCCCTGTCCTAGGAAACAGGAAGTGAAAGGAAATCTCTGCACATTAAGGGAATTCCTTGGAGACCCTCAGGTCACCAAAACTAGCGTCCCCATTGGCAGATTTCTTATCCATTAATTTTCTGGGGACGACCCAAAATTTGGTATTTTCTTTACTTTCACTCTCAATGATATTGGTAAACAGAACAAATAGGGCGAATCTCCTTAGCGGGGCCCAAGACAGCAATAAAAATTGTTAAGCATGCTAAGCCCTCTGCACTCTATCCGAAACTAAAATAAAGTTTTGCCTTACTTACACTTTAAACTTCTAGTTTTAAGCTCTTTCAGCAGTTGATTTAATCACTTTCTGAATATGCAGCGTCTTTATCTTTTAATCCTTGCCTATTTTATGGCTAAAGCTAGTGCCATGACCACTGCCAGGTTTCCTGTTTCAGGGTGGATCCTTTCTCTTGCAGTATCCTATGAAGTCACCTTTTCATGCAGAGATTCAGAGACTAAAGTTGCATCCTCCTACACTGTGTGCATCAATAGAAACACAGTATGGCAAGGCACTCCCCTGCTCCTCCCTCCTCTTCCCCTGGCTCGTTTTTCCAAGCTAATAGACTGGCTGGAGACTGCACTGTCCTGTGTTAACTCTTTCCTGTGATGACAGGAAATTCAGGGAAGCTGCACTGAGAGAGCAGAAGCCAGCAGCATTGAAATTTTAACCTGCAATTTTAACAAATGGTTTACAAGGAAATACTTTTTTTTAATTTTCTCAATTTGTTAAGCTAGAAAACACTGAGGGTTTAATACTACTTTAACATTTCTTGGTGTCCCCTATAACATAAGAAATCTTTACTTTTTTATCTCAGGTCCACTTTAGGAGCTATGTGAAAGAGGATGTTGTTTTTAGCAACCAATTAGTAGTTGCTTTTTGATACTATAACAGCTGTGAAATGGTGAAGGGTGGTGTTGCTAGGGCCTGGCATTCAGGACGTAGACCCATAACTGTGTGCCCAGGTCTCAAGCCTACTGCTTACTGTCATAATACATCTGTAATAGACATACCATTGTGGTGCTTTTGCTGCAGTATATTAAAGGATGAGTCCTTTTTGTTATCTTATAGAACAATGGTCTCCAAACTGTGGCCCAGGTGTTGGATGTGGCTCTTTGCTTACTTTTATCTGGCCCTTGGATCACTATTCCACCACCTGTCAACGATATTGGAGCATCATTCTCCCTACTGACACCAGCAATGGGGCACTATTCTTCTCAGTGATCTCAACAATGGAGCACCATTCCTCCCATTAAAATCAATGATGGGGCACTGATGCTGGGACATTTTCTACTCCCACTGGCTACAGTCCAATCCCCCTAAAGTCCAAAGGACAGCAAACTGGCCTTTTGCTTAGACAGCTTGGAGACCCCTGTTATAGAATATGCTTGCCATAATGTTTCCTATGCATCCTGCCTTCCCCGTCCCAGTCTTCCAGTACTCCCCTGGCCTCTACAGAATTCATGCCTTTCAATGAAAGATCCATCTTCAGCAGGCTGGTCCTTAAAAAAAAACAACCCAATAAAACAATTTTATAGCAAAGAGCTACCTTGGGTTTTACAACTATTTATGCTAAAACACCCAAACATGTTCATCAATTTAAACATTCAACATCTGTGTACTGCATAGCATATTGCTGTAAATGACACTTGATGAGTTTCTTGGACTGGAATGAAATTTGCCTTTTCCTCAATGTACTAATTTAATTTTACAGTAAACCTGCACACAGAGCAAAGTTTGCAACTAAATGTTATTGCTGAAAAGAAGATGTGCCAAATTTCAACTCAGCCATTGTAAATGTGTTCCTCAAAATGCACAACCACAGAATACCTTGTCTTCCAAAGTTCTTGTGCAAATACTGCCTTTATGAATATCAGGATTTATGTAGGCAAAAGCATGTTCCCTTTCCTAATATCTCTCCCCAGCTCCGATGTGGCAAAAACTGGGCTTGCACAGAGATGCTTGCACAGAGATAAGTAATTCAAGTACCAAAAATTGCATTACAGGATATGGTAGAGGGTATGCTTGATTTCTCCTTACCAAAAAATAGAGAGTTTAAAGAGTCTTTGGCAGTGGTCTGGTTGCTGTGTATGTAACATTGATTTTATTATTCCAAATGTCACATCATAGTGCCTGCTGTTTAGCAGTAACATAAGTTTAGTGCATTTACTTTAAATTACACCAGTCATGAAAGAGCTACGGAGGCTGCTATTTCTAACCTCTTTTTCTGTTAGTGCTAGCTGTCTTCCCATCTTTTCTGATTTAATGACATAAATTCCTTCTTCCTTTCTCTCAGATAGGGTACAGAAATAAACAATTCTGACAATGGTGCTTCATTTTTTTTTTCTGGGTTGGGACCCATAAGCAGGGCTTTATTTTCTCAGAAAAAAGGTGTAAGAACTCAGTCACAACCCGCAAAACTCCACTCCCCCCACACACACACCCTACAAACCACATGAAATAATGCGTAAAGTCCAATTTCACTATCGCTAGAAGGGTCTTAAAGGGGCAATAAATACTAGGAGTGCATTCAGTACAGAGTTTGGGGGGTTACACACAGAGTGCAGAGTTCAGGGGTGCGCTACGTGCAGAATTCGAGGGTGCACTATGTACATAGAGCAGAGTTCAGGGGAGCATTGTATACAGAGTGCAAAGTTTAGGGGTGTGCTACACACAGAGTGCAGAGTCCAGGGGTGCGCTACGTGCAGAATTCGAGGGTGCACTATGTACATAGAGCAGAGTTCAGGGGAGCATTGTATACAGAGTGCAAAGTTTAGGGGTGTGATACACACAGAGTGCAGAGTTCAGGGGTGCGCTATGTGCAGAATTCGAGGGTGCACTATGTACATAGAGCAGAGTTCAGGGGAGCATTGTATACAGAGTGCAAAGTTTAGGGGTGTGCTACAAACAGAGTGCAGAGTTCAGGGGTGCGCTACGTGCAGAATTCGAGGGTGCACTATGTACTTAGAGCAGAGTTCAGGGGAGCATTGTATACAGAGTGCAAAGTTTAGGGGTGTGCTACACACAGAGTGCAGAGTTCAGGGGTGCGCTATGTGCAGAATTTGAGGGTGCACTATGTACATAGAGCAGAGTTCAGGGGAGCATTGCATACAGAGTGCAGAGTTCATCTTTCTTCTACAGCTGCTTATCTCTGCATCCCCCATTCTCATCTCACTTTCACCCCTCTTCAGCTCTGATCTCTGCATGCAACCCCTCTTCACTGCCCCATCTTCCCCCCCCCCCCTCTCTTTAAAAGCTCCATCATCTTCCCCATGTCTTATTTTTGTTGCTGTATTAAGCTGAAGCATCCTGCCAGCTCTAGTACCTCCACACACACTGTAGATGGCTCCACCTCTCTCACATGCAGGGAGATCATCCAATGGGAGTGTTGGCATCCACACTGCACCCCGGGCACCTGCATCTCCCTTGTCCCCAACCTACACTGTGGGAGAAGATCAGTAGATCTGATCTGTGGGAGCAGTTGAGAGGCACGCTGTCACTTGTAAACACAGGAGCAGGAATTCTGTTTTTACAAGTGATAATGGTGAGCAGGAAGCTGAGGGCCTAAGCCAGAAGCCAACTTCCAGCTTAAAAAAAGCCTTGATTTTATCTAATGCAAAGGAGGAAAATCAACACTTCCAGTCCCTAATCCAACACTCTCTTATTAGCAGCTATATCTAAACAGATAAATGCTATCAACAATGTGATGAATCAATCTTTTGTGACATTGATCATAGGTGTCAAAACCAGGGACAAACAGACAATTCTAGAATGAGGCCATTAAGGTTGACTTTCAAGATTCCTTCCTGACACATTTACTTTATATCCTTATTTCCTTATTTTTAATAATCCCCAGATACCATTACATGTTTACATACCGGCCCATTATCTCTGAATAGATACAAATGTAGCACTACCCCCTTGGGGGTTGCTAAGGGTTTGGGTCCACCTATAGTCTTGCACAGCCAAGCAATCTGCATTCTCCACACAAGCTTGCATCCAGAGTCAGAAATCAATCCTTGGGCTTTTGTTTTGTTGTATCATTTAGGGGATTTTGAACTGGGATAGGGTAGGGGGGTTTAGGAACTATTCACAAGCTTTTCTCTGCAGCACAGTCTCTGTTGGAGAGCTAGCCAGGACCTCCTTAATGTACCACCCCAGACCCTAGATTAAATTCTCCACTTCGCCCAGCAATCTGGAGATTTTCCTGAACAGGGGATCTGGCTCCTGTCCCTTTAGAGAGGTAAATAGTCACTAGTAGAGGGCTAATCTGGTTTCCCACCAGAGTGCTTCTTCCTCTATCCACCCAGGAGGTGCAGGTGTACTCACTCAGATCCTCTCCTGTACTGCTTGTGGGTTAATTGCTGCTACCAGGCCTATAAGCTGGGCTGCTCCTTCCCTGCCATATAGGTGGTCCTCTCTAAAGGGGCGAGTGAGTTCCAAGCTTTCCTCGTTTCTAGCTCCAGACTCGCAGACAGGTCCCATTCCACTAGGCCTTCTGGCAGCCTCCTTCCGCAGCCTCAAATCTTCCTCTCCACACTCCCTCCAACTCTCCACACTCCAGCCACTGAGCAGGCTCCAACACATTTAAGGGAGTCCCAGCCCCTTGCCAAGCCTTCTGTTGGGGATTGGCTGAGGTCCCTCAAGAGTGCGGCCAGCCACTCCTCAGATCCACCTACTGCCTCCAATGCCTTCCTCCAAAAGCCTCAGAGTGGGGAGATATTCCAGAGGGTGGGCCTACCTGACCACAATTTGACCCCTCTGACTATTACACCTGAGCTGCTATTCTGCTCCTGTCTAGCCATTAGGATCTAGCTCCTCCTAGCTAAACTAGGAGGGAGCTACACAAATTTTCAATCAGAGCTATTTGCTTGCAAACACTCATGCACTGTTCTCTGTTTGGTTTTGCAATGTGCACTGCACAATTGATTATTCCTCATGCACATTGGGCATGCTTTTTTGGGAGCATGACTATTCATCCTTCATTTCTAATGGGCCATCAATGTGCATCCATGCTTTAAATGTGTAGATCCCATGCATGGACGCCAATGTACTACTTGAGTCACATGTATTTTTTATAAATATTTATTAGTTTTCAATCAAAAATAGTTAACAAACATTTTCTTCATAAAAAGATCATTATATTCCTCGTAATTTATTTAATTCCCACAACCCTAAAACCCTCCTAAACCCCTCCCCCACCCACACCCATCCTCGTAACCCCCCTCCCCCCTCCCGCCCATTCTGCCTT
Organism: Staurois parvus; assembly: GCF_062004578.1. Taxonomy (NCBI): domain Eukaryota; kingdom Metazoa; phylum Chordata; class Amphibia; order Anura; family Ranidae; genus Staurois; species Staurois parvus. The sequence continues at coordinate 2,138,081 of NW_028317914.1, read as the reverse complement.
TTCTTATCTAATCCGAGAGAGAAAGAGAGAAAGAAAAAAAAAAAAAAACACAAAAAGAAAAAGAAAAATTATTCTTTTCTTTCTAAAACTCATTTCTAGAATACCTTATTCGTTTCAAGAAGTATAAATCAAGTATATTTCACTTTCTGTCTAAATTCTTCCCATTTTCCCCATTTTTTATAGTACTTCTCCATGCCATCTATATGTGTATAATAAAGTCTTTCCATCTCACATAACTGATTCATTCTGATAAACCAATCTTCTTCCGTCGGCACCTCCCTTTTTTTCCAAAACCTAGGGATCAAGCTTTTAGCTGCACTGAAAAAATACCAAATCCCTGAATCCTTATATGATCTCACTGTAAGTTCAGAGATATGAAGAAGGCATAATTCTGGATCCAGTCTAATATCGATCTTAGTAATTTTCCTCGTTAAATGTACGATTTTCCCCCAGAACACCTGTATCTTTGAGCATTCCCACCATATGTGATATAGTGTACCCACTTCTCCACAACCTCTCCAACATAGTGGAGAGTTCTCCCCATTCATCTTGTGCTCTACAATCGGTGCAATGTGCCATCTAACTAAACACTTATAATTTAATTCTACTTCTCTCATGATAATATTTTCGTGAGTTAATCTAAACATTTTCCTCTGCTGTTCATCATCTATCTCCCTACCCATATCTTTTCCCCATTTCTCTACATAAGTTAATTTTGTGTCAGTGTCTAGTGCCGTTAAAATTCTATATATTTTAGCAACTCCGTGTCTCCCATCTCCCCGTGTATCTAATAAACTTTCAAATAAATTCCACTCCTTTCTAATTCTCACCGGTTTTGGAAGATTCTCAAAAAAGTGTTTTAATTGGTAATATCGGACCTCGTCCATTCTGCTAAAAACCTCTCCCTTTAATTTCTCCATCTCTCTATAAGATCTAAGATCCCCACCCACCATTATATCTCTCAGTTGCGTGTCCTGTTTAATAATCCAATTCCCTGTGATGTCTTCCTTCCCAGGTACAAAGTAATCTGTATTTTTAAGTGGCATTAACTGTGAGTTGAAAACCCAACCCTTTTGTCTGAATAACATATCCCAGACTTTTAAAACAATAAAAGTGTACACACTTGTGTTAACATCTAGACCTCTATAATGTGTAGGAATCCATATAATTCTATGTAGATTGGACCCACTCAATATATTTTCAATTTTAACCCAACTTTTCCCTGGGTTATGAGTCCAATCAAAAATTCTCGCAATCAAGACCGCTTTATAATATCTCTTAAAATCTGGGAGCCCTAGGCCTCCTTTCTCTTTAATTCTAGTCAGCGTTTCATAGCGTATCCTCGGTTTTTTCTTCCTCCATATATACCCCAACAACATTTTCCTTAATGTCCTGAAAAAAACCTCTGGGAGTTTAATTGGAATCATTTGAAACTTAAATAAAACTTTGGGCAAGATTATCATTTTTATCAAATTTATACGGCCCATCCAAGACGGGTTTCCAGTTCCCAACCTCTTTAATTCCTCTTCTATCTCGTTTAAAAGTGAAATATAATTAATCTTATACATATTATAATTTGAAGCAGACAGTTTTACCCCAAGATACTTTAATTCTTTCTCTCTCCACACAAAGGGGAATTCTTCTTGTATTTTTTCTTTTTCACTATTTTTAAGATTTATATTTAAAATTTCAGATTTTGTTGGATTCATTTTCAAGTTTGATATTTCCCCATACTCCTTCAGTATTTTCATTAAGTTTGGTAGAGAAATACGAGGGTCTCCAACGTAAAACAACAGATCGTCCGCGTAAGCCGCTACCTTATGTTCTCTGTCACCTATCTTTATTCCTTTTATATTGATATTCTTTCTTATCATCGACAACAATGGCTCCAGGGACAAAACAAACAACAATGGGGATAGGGGACATCCCTGTCTTGTTCCATTTGACATCCTGAAGAGCTCCGATCTTCCTCCATTTACCATGACAGTGGCTGTGGGGCCTTTATATAAATTACCAATCCACTTCCTAATTCTATCCCCCAGCCCTATCTCCACCAAGGTGTCCATCATGAAACTCCAGTTCACTCTATCGAATGCTTTCTCTGCGTCAATTGACAATAATATTACTGGGGTCTTCCCTTTTTTTCCTTCTTGTATAAGCAACAATGATCTTAATCCGTTGTCTCTACCCTCTCTTCCCGGGACGAACCCCACTTGATCCCCATGTATCCATTCTGGCAACATGACCCCATGATCCCATGCATGGACGCCAATGTACTATGATCATTATATATTAAAACGTATGAGCATGTGCTTTTTAACCTGTGACTTTTTTCAGCCCTGGAAAAAATGAAAAAAAAAAAAGTCCACACAAGGACTTCTGATTTGAGTTGTACTAGACCCAGACACAGACACAGAATGAACAGACTGCATGTAAGCTGATCTTACTTCAGTTAATCCACTATTAGCTTTACTTGGTGTATGTGCTTACTTAACTCTATACACTCTAGTACAGCCATTCTCAACCAGGGGTTTGTGGAACCCTTTGGTTTCTTCAGAGGCTGCTAGGGGTTCTTTGAGCTGTGGATGATTGAATCCCACCTGATAATGCATGCATAGTTCTGGACCTAACAACACTTGGCAGAGCCACCAACATGACACCAATGATCTTTCAGTTGTCTGTATGGGTGGCAATCTGACCTTCACTGTATAGAGGCATTCTTCCCATTGACCATCAATGTCAGGGGTATTTTCTCAATGACCCTTGATTAATTTATTTTAGCAGGGATTGCTTAAGACCTGAAAATTATGTAACAAGGGGCATTGTTACTGAAGAAGCAGAATTATTATTGCCCACAAGATGGTAAGGCAGATGGTGCAAATCTCTTTCCTGCAACCGCAAGTTGTTGACATGGGAATCCTCCCATGAAGCAATTGTGTTCTCCCGGCAGGGGAAGGAAAACAGTGAGTATTGCTAGTGGCTATAACAGCCGCTAGTGATAATTTCATGTAAGGCTGGTTTACCCAAGTTGATAGATCTATCAACTTGGGTACTTTCAGTCTGCACATACATGGTTTGAATTGCAGCCGGTGTTCACCACTTTGCCTTGCTATAGCTCTAATACCAGGGCCCAGAGAAATCTGGAAGATGTAGTCTTGAAGGAGGATCCTCCATACAGTAAAGCCAATGTCACAACTACAAGGCCAACAAGTACCAGCTAAGGGGAGGGCGATATAAAAAGCCTGGGAAGGAGCTGGGGCAGTTGGAGAGAGACGCACCAACTAAGAAGGTGTATGGGACTGTGCTGAGCCATGCTGTTTGGACCAGGACGGGCCAGGCTGCATTCTACAGAGCTGCATTGAGCCAAGGAACAGACTGCTGTGCCAAGTGAGAGACCACCTGAAGGAGATCCTTCATCACCTAGCGTTTTTGCTTGAGTCACATGTATTGCTCTGTGCTCACTACATATTTCCCTGTGTGTGTAGCTGCACATGCAGTTATACCCTTCTATTCTGCAATAAGCCAGACTGAGTCCAATCTTGTAGCTTTATTAATGAAACAGAATTAGTGAAACTATTAGGAAAAAAAAAATAATGAAAAGTACACATAATCAATGTAAGAACATGCAGAAAACACAATGAATAGTTAGGTTATAGATAGCAGAAAGTCCAAGCCTACCAGCGATGCTGCCATTAGGGGATGCAAAGAGATGCAAGTTTTAGTCCAACGTGTGCTCTGACAGCTGGCTCCTTCTCTCCCAGTCTCTAAGATGGAGTCTCAGCTCCCAAGTTGAATCTCTTTCCTTTCTCTCAGAATTGTGGGAATTTTTTATTAACTCTTAACTCTTATCTAAACGATCTCTAGTTTCTGTAAAGCAGTATACATTACCAAATTTAATTTAATATTGCAAGCTGAATTTTCCTGGCTGGAGGCAGAACATTTTTCCTGATTGCCACAACTGCTTTGCAGCTTAAGAAGGGTGACTGATCTACACTATTGCTATACTTGACAGAGCAGAGGACTCAATACTACGAGCGATTCCTGCAGGGGCAGAGGTTCCTCCAGTGTTCAAAGATTGAGAAAGACTACTCTAAGATCTACCAGAAATCTCTTATCATTACCTTGTAATTGCTTATAATATTTCATTACCTGTGGCAGAATGTGAACATACCTTTGTGAGTAGCAGAAAAAAAACTACAAGTAAAACAATAATGTTAATCCTTAGACATGCACAAAAATTATTTAATTTTTTTAATCACCACTACACCATTCAGCGGGGTTACATTTACATAGTCAGATCTGATAGAGAATGTAGTATAGTACAGTATATGATACACACATTATAAGACTCAGACTATTTCATGAAGTGCAAGATAACATGAATAGAATTTCTCTAATCATAGAAGATGCAATGTCATATTGAGAACTGAATACATTAGCAGAGCACTGTGGTTGACACTCAGGATGATTTGGGGACTGCACAGCTGGGAGAGGAAGAATTGTTTGATCTGCCCTTTAAAGCACTGACAATGCTGCTAAATTGCATTTAATGGACAAGGGGATGTAGAAGAGAAAAGTAGAAGGTCTTGTTAAAAACAAAAGAAGCAATTTTTCTCATAGGCACACCTGTTCTTTGTAGTCAGGCAGCATCGGGATGCATAGTGCGGGGAATATTTTTTTGGAAGCTGTAATAGTGTTTACAGCCATTTCAGAGGGCTCTTAGCCTCGGATATTGCTACTATGTAAAAGGAAGGCTAATGCATTTAGCGCAGCAGAGAAAGCTATAGATTGCAGGATTGCTTTAGTAATGTCACACAAACCTGGCCCTTTCCACTTAGTTCAGAGAAAAACACTATTGACTGAAGATAACTGAACTTTGATAAATCTGCCTGGCCCACAATTTGCCTCTGAGATCCAATTCCCAGAATGATTATTCCTCTGTGAATAGTGGGGAAGCTCTATGGGCTATTACAGGGTATTTTTTGTGCAAAACTAAATGAAAGGCCTTTCCCCTGAGTTCTTTAAAAAAAAATCTCCAGCACTCCGCTTGATTTCTAGAAAAAGGGATCCAATCAATACCATTTGTTTAGATTTTAATAACAAGTGGTTCTAAGCTGCATTTATAAAAAATACCAACAACACATACACAAAAACACACACACCACCACCACCAGCACTTGTAAATAAAAAAAAAACAATAAGAGCATTTGAAATGTGGGACCCGTGGCTGTAAGATCTTAGATGCATTGCTATAAACCAGTGATCTCCAAACTGCAGCCCGAGGGCCAGATGTAGCCCTTTGCTTGCTTTTATCCAGCCCTCAGGGCTTTGTTCCCCCCACTGTCAGCATCAATCTGGCATAGTTCCTGCCACTGACAATGAGAAACTATACTTCCCACAATACTAATTATGGGGCACTATTCCTTCAATTGATAACATCGATGGGGCACTATGACTCCCATTGATACCAATGATGGGTCACTATGACTCCCATTGATACCAATGATGGGGCATTGTTTACTCCTATTGATACCAATGATGGGGAAATGTTTACTCCCACTGACTCCAGAATATTTTCTTCTCCCACTTACTTAGTTATATGATACCTTTTCTTGACGCGTTGTTACTGATGTGTTGACTTTTACAGCGCTGTGAAAATGTATTTGTATCCTTTTTTATTTTTATTTTTTTTGCTTATTTGTCACACTTAAATGATTCAGATCATCAAACAGATTTTAATATTACACAAAGATAACCCGAGTAAATACAAAATTCAGTTTTTAAATGATGGGAAAAAATCTGTCCAAACCTGCCTGGCTGCATGTGAAAAAGTAATTGCCCCCTAAACCTCCTGCTACATAATCCAAGTGTGCTTGAGCTTTAGGTCACAAATTGATGGCTGGACATTCTCCTTTAGGATTTTTGGGTATAGTGAAGAATTCATAGTTCCATCAATTATGACAAGTCGTTCAGGTCCTGAAGCTGCAAAGCAGCCCCAGACCATCACACTACCCCCACCATGTTTGACTGCTGGTATGATGTTCTTCTTATAAAATGCTCTGTTAGTGTTAAATATGATGTAATGTGACGCACACCTTTCAAAAAGTTCAACCTTTTGTTTAATCAGTCCACAGAATATTTGTCCAAATGTCTTGGGGATAATCAAGATTTTTTTTTGGCAAATGTGAGACTAGACTTTATGTTCTTTTTGGTCAGCAGTAGCTTTTGCCTTGGAACTCTCCCATGGATGATTTTTTTGTCTCTTTCTTATTGTTGAATCATGAACACTGACCTTAACTGAAACAAGTGAAGCCCGCAGTTCTTTTATCTTGTTCTGGGTTCTTTTATGACCTCCTGGATGAGTGATGGTTGTGCTCTTGGAGTAATTTTGGTAGGCCACTCCTGGGAAGGTTCACCACTGTTCCAATTTTTCTCCATCTCTGGAGTCCCAAAGCCTTAGAAATGGATTTGTAACCCTCTCCAGACTGATACATGTCAATTACTTTATTTTTCATCTGTTCTTACATTTCTTTAGATCACAGCATGTTGTGTTGCTTATCAAGATCTTTTAGTGTGCTTCACTTTGTCAGACAGCTTCTTCTATTTAAGTGATTTCTTGATTCAACAGGTCTGGCAGTAATCAGGCCTGGGTGTGGCATGTGAAATTTAACTCAGCTTTCCAAAAAAAGTATGTTAATTTATAATTTAGCAAGGGGAAAGGGGGGGCAATTACTTTTTCACATAGGGCCAGGCAGGTTTGGACAGCTTTTTCTCTTAATAAATGAAATCATCATTTAAAAGCTGCATTTTGCATTTACTTTATTTTTGTGTAATAATACAATTTGTTTGATGATCTGAATCATTTAAGTGTGACAAATATGCAAAAAAAAAAGCCAGGAAGGAGGCTCATACTTTTCAGAGCACTGTATATCCAATAAGGATATAAAGTTAAAAAAACAATAAAGATAAATCTTCTTTTGACATTGTTCCATGCCAACACTTACTCACGCATGTCTTATGATTACTTAATATGGTCAAGCATTTAAGACCTCCAAATAACAATTGTAGAGGTGGACTTTTTGGGAGCATGTAGTAAATGGTACAAAAAGAGAAATTATGC